>NC_071107.1:20060500-20404500 GCF_024256425.1 Clarias gariepinus
GTGCTGTAGGTGTGACAGAAGAGTTTAAGGTGGAGGTGGGTCTGCATCAAGGATCAGCTCTAAGCCCCTTTTTGTTTGCTCTGGTGATGGACAGGATGACAGATGAGGTAAGACAGGAGTCCCCATGGACTATGATGTTTGCAGATGACATTGTGCTCTGTAGCGAGAGCAGGGAACAGGTGGAGGAAAATTTGGAGAGGTGGAGGTATGCTCTGGAAAGCAGAGGAATGAAGGTTAGCCGCAGCAAGACGGAATACATGTGTGTAAATGAGAGGGACCCAGGAGGATCGGTGAGGCTACAGGGAGCAGAGGTAAAGAAGGTGCAGGATTTTAAGTACTTGGGGTCAACGGTCCAGAGCAACGGGGAGTGTGGAAAGGAGGTGAAGAGGCGAGTACAGGCAGGTTGGAATGGGTGGAGAAAAGTGTCAGGTGTGTTGTGCGATAAAAGAGTATCAGCGAGAATGAAAGGAAAGGTGTACAGGACAGTGGTGAGACCAGCGATGCTCTACGGCTTAGAGACAGTGGCGCTAAAGAAAAGACAGGAGGCAGAGTTGGAGGTAGCAGAGCTAAAGATGTTGAGGTTCTCTTTGGGAGTAACAAGGATGGATAGGATTAAGAATGAGTTTATCAGAGGGACAACCCACGTTAGATGTTTTGGAGATAAAGTCAGAGAGGCCAGATTGAGGTGGTTTGGACATGTTCAGAGGAGAGATTGTGAATATATCGGTAGAAGGTTGCTGAGGTTGGAACTGCCAGGCAGGAGGTCTAGAGGAAGACCAAAGAGGAGATTTATGGATGCAGTGAGAGAGGACATGAAGTTAGTTGGTGTGAGAGAAGAGGATGCAGAGGATAGGGTTAGATGGAGGCAGATGATTCGCTGTGGCGACCCCTGAAAGGGAACAGCCGAAAGACAAAGAAGAAGAATCATTAGGCCAAATGTCTCATTTGTAAAAACACCTAGCAATAGGAAAGTCCTGATGGTTATTGTGATTTTACTTGGTTGTTTCAACAACCAAACTATTTAGCTAAAGCATGGTTAATACAGCTATTTAAAAATTTGTGTAAAAAGAGTAATTTTAAGAAATCTTCTGTGTCCTGTCTTAATGACTACCATCCTGTTGCACTTACACTCCATCTTACGCCCCAAACAGAAACCTTGGATTACTGCAGAGGTACGTGCACTTCTGAAGCCCAGAGACTCCGCCTTCAGAGTGGAGGACAAGGTGGGCCTAAGGACAGCAAGGGCCAATCTGTCCCGGGCTATCAGAGAGGCGAAGCGTGCACATGGCTATAGAATCCACAACCACTTCAGGAACAGCGGTGACACAACTGCATATTTGGCAGGGCATACAAGCAATCAACAACTACAGGACCTGCCTGTGACAGTGACGCCACTCTCCTAAATGTAGTGAACAGCTTCTATGTTCGGTTCAATGCGCAGAACAACGTGACGGCGAGGAAGACCACACCTCCCCTGAACAACCAGATGCTGTGTCTCACCACGGATATTGTGAGGAAAACACAGAGTTAGAGTCAAACAACGTAAAGCTGACACATTAAGACCTTGCTGTTCCCCCTCACTGGACCCACTGCAGTGTGCGTATTGTCCTAACAGTTCAACAGACCAGAAAGAACCTGTCTCTGAACATTGCTAGACCAAAAGAGATGGTTGTTAACTTCAGGAAAACACGGAGTGATCACTCTCTGCTGATGAACATCAACAGCTCCTCTGTGAAGATCGTCAACAGCACCCAATTCCTGGGTGTCCACCTGGAAGAGAACCTTACCTGGTCCCTCAACCCCAGCTCCTTGCACAAAAAAGCCCAACACCTTCTTTTCTTCCTGAGAAGGCTGAGGAAGGCCTAGGTTAACAATGTAATAACAATGATTTCAAGCATCACCCTCCTTTTAACATGTCAAGTCTGCCATTCTAACCCAATCAGCCTGACTTAATGATCTCCAGCCTTGTGCTCGTCAACATTCAGGGCCAGGGGTAGCTCAGTGGTTAAGGCATTGGACTACGGTTCAGAAGATTGCAGGTTCAAATCCCACAACCACTAGGTTGCCACTGTTGGGCCCTTGAGCAAGGCCCTCAACTGCCCAGATGTGTAATGACATAAAAAAATGTAAGTCGCTCTGGATAAGAGCGTCTGCCAAATGCCCAAATGTAAACATTCTCATCTGAGTTAACAAGACGATTACTGAAATGATCTCAGCAGGTCCTTTAATGACAGCAATGAAATGCAGGGGAGAGGTTTTTTTGGGATTAAGTTCATTTTCATGGCAAAGAAGGACTATGCAATTCATCTGATTACTCTTCATAACATTCTGGAGTATATGAAAATTGCTATTATAAAAAACTTAAGCAGCAACTTTTCCAATTTACAATATTTATGTAATTCTCAAAACGTTTGGCCATGACTGTATATATATAAGGTTGCAAGCAACAATGAGCAGGCCCAGGCACTTTGCGCCATCGCCACCCGGGCACACCAGAAATACAGTGGGCACATGCATTTAAAGGGGATATCCCAATAACAATATGACATAAATGTAGAAGAGTAAATTTGATTTTTAGACCTTCAAAAAGCCCCAGATGCTTTACACTATGTGGTCACTCAATGTAATGTCACTGAACGTGATGTCACTCAATATGATGTCCCAAAGAAAGTTATTAATTCCTTTTTAGTATAAGTTTAAGGCATCATCAGAGCTGACTCATTTGAGATATCAAAAATCCTTTTGCAATTTTGCATCCTCAATGTCTTTGGATCACATAGGCCCGTGGCGTTTGGTGGCGATCAAATAAATTCCCTAGGAAGAGTATATAAAATTTTGGCAAATGACACAAAAACACTTACTTGCTGTTGAATTGAGCAAATCACATGCAATGTGAAAGTTGTTCATCTCAATGAGTTTAAAATATGTACTAGATTTTGCGTGCATATGTGCAAGTGTGTATGAGCTATGCTGCAAAAGTTCATGTGTGGGGCCCAGATTTTCAGGCATTCTAATGGCAGCAGATTCCAAACCTTCTGTAAATTTTCATGAGTTTTTGGGCATGTTAAGATTACAAAGAGCCCAAAAGGTGAAAAACAAAATCTTTAAGAAAACAATAGGACTCTTCATACGCTATGACGACAAAGGGCTGGTGTCATAGTGCTTGGGCCCTAAAAAGAGTAAACCACAGAGTAGAGTGACACTGTCGTAAACAATTCAGAGAGGCTTACTACACAAGGTAAGTCTTATATGTCTTAAAAAAAAGACTTATTTATGCAATGGCTTAAATTAAAAATTTTATTTAAACAATTTCAGAGAATACAGTTTGTCTATTTGTGATTTTCTCTGGGATTTTGATTTAAGGGCTTTAATCCTCTCAATATTTAAGACAAAACAGATGTAAACTGGTAGAACATTTAATCATTTCTTTAACAAAAATCTGTCTTAAATACAGCAAGCATGTTTTTATTAATCTCATAGACCTATTAATCTCAAGTGGAACATGGACATCATGGATTAGAACATGTTTGTGTTCTTCTGTGCTTCAGGGAATATTGTTTTTGACACAAGTGTTTATTGTTCTGGGTTTAGGTTAGTATCTTTATTTAAGCCTCCGTCTTCACACCTGTTCTAATATTGGGTATAATATCTACTGCTCTGATCTGACCTGGTCTGTTTTGTTCTCTGTTTCATTACCACAGTTTTTTTGTATTGTTGTTTCGAGCCTGTCCAAGTTTAAGCTTTTGGTTTTGTTAACTTATCCCAGATGGCGGCGCGGCATTTGCACGCAGCAGCTGCTCCAGAGCCAAAATGGTTCTACCTTGTTTACTTTGTATCATAGCATGTTTATTTTACACAATATATGGACATCAGCGCAACTGTTGTTAATGTTTACCACCGCCAGACACTTTTAGAACACAATAACCCGGTAAAATACATTCACGATGAGCTGTGTGAGAAGCTATGCGACCTCGGTTTACTTCGGGAACCAGGCATCCAGTCCTCTGCGTTGCCTGATGCCGGTGGCCAGAGGAGGGGACGTCGTAAGTGGTGTGTGAGGAAGCAGAAGCACGGCATCGGGCAGGAGTCTGTGCTAGGCTAAAAACAAACCGTAGTCTGCCGGCTTTCTCGTCCATCATCTTATCAAATGTCTGCTCCCTAGAAAATAAACTGGACCACATCCGACTCCAACAGCGTGAGTTTAGGAGCTGCCTCGTCCTTGTTTTTACAGAGACATGGCTTAGCGACAGAGTTCCAGGCGCTGCCATTCAACTAGACAGACTAGCCTCGTTTCACCCCGACAGAAATGCAGCTCTGTGCGGTAAGACTCGCGGCAGCTTGTGTGTTTACATCAACACAGAATGGTGTAAAAACTTTGTGCTAGCACCACCACACTGAGCACTGGGGCCCCCCAGGGCTGTGTGCTCAGTCCCCTACTGTTCACACTGCTGATTGTGTAGCGACACATAGATCCAATCATATCATCAAGTTTGGTGATGACACGACTGTGGTGGGTCTCATTAGCAAAAACGTTGAGTCAGCATACATTGAGGAAGTGCCGAGGCTAACGGATTGGTGTAAGGACAACAACCTGTCTCTGAACATTGATAAGACAAAAGAGATAGTTCTTGATTTGAGGAGGACACGGAGCGAACACTCTCTGCTCAACGCCGACAGCTCCCCTGTGGCAACTGTCAAGAGCACAAAATTCCTGGGTGTACACCTGGAGGAGAACCTCACCTGGTCCCTTAACACCAGCTCTCTGCGCGAGAAACCCCAACAACATCTTTTCTTTCTGAGAAGGCTGAGGAGGGCCCAGCTTCCACCAACAATCCTCACCACCGTCTATAGAGGGACAATCAAGAGCATCCTGAGCAGCTGCATCTCTGTCTGGTGTGGGATTTGTGCCATATCAAACCGCAACGGATAGTGAGGACGGCTGAGAAGATCATTGGGGTCACACACACACCAAGTGTTAACAGACAGAGGGGCGAAGACTACCACCAGGGCTATGTACCATCCAGCAGTGAGCAGAGGAGCTGGCCGGGAACCCACATTTTGTAGTGTCTGTAAGAGTTGCAGCCCTGATGAAGGCCCTGTTTGCTCTGTTAGCCCTGACAAAGGCCCTGTTTGCTGATAGCCCTCTTGAGGGTTCACAGCCTGGTGAACATCAAAATGCTTTCAGAGTGCCCGGCACCACAGGAGCCACGCCTGGCACCACCTGAACCTCCTGATTTGTGGCTGATCCTGCCTCAACCAGATACTGCAACCTCTCTACCTAGTATAGCAGCATTCTCTGCCACAGAGCATATGCTGCTGTTTCCATGGGCAGGATTGAAGAGTGATGCACTGATTCCACTACATGGCTGTGGAAACATCCTGCTCGTTCCTTGCCCAGGTGTAAACATTGTGTCTGCTCCGCCACCTGGTTTTGAGGATTTTGTGCTTACTTCACATCCCAGGTTTGAGGACACAAGGGTTCATTGTTTCTGGGTTCAGTTTTCTCCCGCTGTTTGTAATCAGAGGTTTATTAGTACTATTATTTAAGGCTCCATTTTCAATTAGTTGGCATCTTACGTCTGTTCTCATACAACTCTGGTCTGTTTTGTTCTCTCTGTTCTGCACAGTTTTTGTAGCATAGTTTCGGGCCTGTTCAAGCTTCTAGTTTTGTTTATTTCTGTTTTTTGTTAATAAAATCTTTATGTCTGCATTCCTCCAATCGTGACAAGTACAAGTGAAGCAGGACAGGTGTTGGATTTACTTCTGAGCAGGTATAAGGTCATCAATGGCTTGGCCTTTCTCCAGTTGTTTCTCCATCTCCACCAGCAGCTTGACGCCGTCTACCACCATCTGAACAAGCTCCACCTCAGAGAAGCCCAGCCGGTCAGAATTAGAGATATCAAACACACCACCCACTGCAGCAGTGTCCACACCACCTGACATTCAATACAACCATCAGTATTAGTGCCAGAACCATCAGCCTAATTCACCTCCAAAGCATATAAAGGGGCACAATGTGTACCTCAGACAAACAGGTTACTTTCTTCTATGAGCAATCTGTAGTTACCTGTTCCACGCTTCTGCAGGCGTAATTTCTTGAGGACCTCCTCAAACTTCTTATGCTTGCTCAGATTGGGAAGTTTGACATGCACGCCTCCACGCAGTCCTGTACCCAGGTTAGATGGGCAGGTGAGGATGTAGCCCAGGTGCTCATTCCACATGAATGCATGTCCTTTTTTCTTGAATAGCTCCTCAATCTGCCCATTTAATTACACACTATGTTATTCCTTAACTACTTTAACTGTATGAAATAATATAGCTCCTGAATGTTAATAAGGAGGTTACCTTGGAGAGGCCTGTGCAGAAACGAGTAAACACTTCCTTCATGTTGCCACCTTGCTGCATGGAGATGACACGCAAGTGATCTTCCTCATTCACCCACACAAGGAATGTCTTGTTGTCATTGTGCCTGAAAAACATATAAAAAGTTATGATTATCATCAGATGGAACTACTTGGATGATAGGGTCATCAAAACTTATAGGCTCAAGTTTGATCTTGGTCATCAATGATATCAGTTCTCTAAATATTCAACACGATCACTAAACTGGGACAACAAATGCTAGCACACACAATTATTAGTGTATATGGAACTACCAGAACACAACAGTTAAGCACTTGAACATCCTTACTCTATTTATAAATCTAGCTCTAAAACTGTCTAAAACTACTCGCATTAACAAGGGGTGACATTTAGTAATCTAAATAGGAATTTAAGAACTGATGCAAGAGCCTGCCTATTTTCCATGAAAACCATAAATATAGAGTGAACCATAAAAGTCCCTTGACTTCAGTACTGGGAAGTACTAGTGTTCATAGTAGTCATGAAGGTGACATTACATGAAGCTACAATATATTCATTTTATCATCTTTATTATTGGTAGTGGCAAATAATTCAGTTAAATATACACTCTGTATTTTGTATTACAGTAATAATTCTAAAGCTAACAGACGTAATACTGTATTATTCCCCACTTAGTGGCAATATTCAATTAGTATTAGTGTCACATATAGTATCTGTGCTTCAGGTCAATGTTAAACACAAATTGCTCTTAAATACATTTAATGTGTTGCTTTATATTCACCATATACAGTTTTATTTTGTGACCAATTGAATTATTTGCATAAATAATGTATAGGTAATAAAAATATGATGCAGAACTGTACTTAATTCAGTAAACATTAACTTAATTTTATTACAAATAGATTGATGAATTTTTACATTCTTTTTAAAATGCTTTTTGAACTGCCATGACAGATGTTCAAAAACACACATGATCAAATATTGATTTTTATACAATTTAAATCATAGTACTCGTGTGGAACCCCTTCACTAGTGTTGTATTGTGGGAGCTCCATCACATACCATATTCCCCTGGCATCCGGCCAATCACGGGCCATTCCAGAGGCCAACAGCAGGGGAGACACAGGCTTGTCAAACAGGAAGTGGTCATCAATCAGCTGCTGCTGTTCTGCGTCACTCATATTTTTCAGAGCATAGTATTTCCCCTTTAGATCTCCACTCAGGGCACCTAAAGCTACAAAACGGTGTTCATGGTCAATTTTAAACATTTGAGTTGTGCAGCAGTTGATATGCATTACTGTAAATAACTGTCTTAAAGCGAAGACGATAACTGCATTTGGGAAGGAGTGATAAGATTCTGTAGCTTAAATATCACAATATGTTTAAAAAGGACTATGATAGATTATTTCTGTTGAATAATCAATTTTATATTGGGGGAAATCAGCAAACTCTGGGGTAGCAATCAGAAGCAATTTTTTAGCTTATGGTTGTTGTGCAAACAATAGGTCTTAACATACCCTGATGAATTTATAGGTTCATGTTTATGGGTTAATGAAATGGAAAGTAGACAAATTACAATTTAGCAATTTGTTTATTTAGTATTCATAGAAATTTCAGATAATCACTGTGGAAAGGCCTTGTAGAGCGCAACAACTTAAATTTCACATTTGATTCTTACTAATTCAGTTTAACTTCTAAAAGGTTTTAAATCATCACTTGCATACTTCCCTCCCAACCATTCCTTAATTTAAACAAGCAAGTGTGCAACATGTGAATTATTTGTACAGGGTTATTTAAAGCAATTAACTGGCAACAATAAAAACGTAGTATTTAGAACAATACCTTCCACTGAAAGTTTTTCAATGGCTCTCCTCTCTCCACGACTGCAGTGTGGGGGAAGGCAAAAGCCGCGAATACTCCTGCCTGTTCGCACACGAGAACTCAGCACGTAGTTAGGATCCAGGTCATCACCACCCTACAAAAGTGAATAATTCCATACTTCAGCATGTAAGTCTATAACTAAGAGGAATGCACATATTGTAGTAGTTTCCAAATCATGACTATACCTTGAGGTTGTCTGGGTTCAGGTCAGTTTTGTGTTTATCAGTGGGTTTGTATCCACCATGTCTGTCCTTAATGATAGGGTCCAGGAGCTCCTTAAACTCCTCATAGGTCTCCTCATCTCCCGCCACACAGCCCACAGTCATAATGAAGGGGTGACCTAGGATGGAGACATCGAAAATCAGCTCTACATTCAGGTACAAGTTTCTACTCATTCTTCTCACAAGGTCCCATATCACCAATATGCAATAAACATTATTTATGACTGGAAAGCCATATTCTCTTATTTAAGACTTCACTAAAGATATTATTCAGTCATGTACTCTGATTCACTTCCTTATTTAAGAACTAGAGGTTCAGTCGTGGCTCCCCCTGTGTACATTTCTGGTTTGAGTGCGGGGGGGGGATTTCTTTCTGCCTTACCCTGCATTACTCTGACTACACCTCTGTTGTGCTATCTTCACCTGAATAGTTCTTCCTTTCAAAGATCTTTTACCCAATTGAACAGGTTTCCTCCAATTCACGTCATGTGCATAACTTATTTTAGCCCACAAGCATTTTATCAGGCTTGCCTACACCAGTTTGAATGTCTTTATCCACGGTGAAGCTGTTACCAGAGGAACGGTCACCGAACGTCTTGTACATTTTCAGAAACAGAACATTGTCCATATGGTTGTTGTGCTGGCTGAGGTCTAGATATTTATCCTTAGCAGAGAATATTTCCTCATTATGAGCTGATTTTTCAAATGTTAAACTAATAAATATGACAAGACACAGGAATACAATCTACACAGAAAAGCAATCCAGGATTTATACAAAGAGAAAATTATGTTAATATATTACAATAAGTTTCCACCTGCAAAACTACTGCTTTTGGAGAGCTGTAAATAGACCCTGTACACAACCCCTATATTTTTTTTACTCAGCAAAGTCACTGTGCAGTATGCCTTTTATCAAGGCACAAGCACTATGACATCAACCAAGGATTTTTTTCCCATTCACCTGGAGCCCTTTGAAGGGATTAAAATGCTCAAAAATCCATGAAAATCATCACACAGTTTGGAAACTGCTATCGTTAGGACTTCTGAAAGTATATTCCCTGGGCATAGCTGCATAGCTAATACCCACTTGCAAGTATGCGCGTGAAGCTCAGTACACTTCTAGATCTCCTAAAGCTGAACAATTTTCGCTATGCAAGTCAATGGATTCTACCCAGCAGGAAGTCAGTTATTTTGGGTTCTCTGCAAAATGCACCCAATGGATTTTTATACACTCCTTCTAGGGGATTTATATGATCGCCATCAATGCAGCCCCATATGATTTGGATGGTAAATGATAGGATAGAAAATTGTGAAGGGATTTTTGTTTCTCAAATAGCATTAAATTTATGGCAAAAAATGCTAAGAACCCACTTAGTTACATATTATTATATGGTTACACAATTTATGTCATAATGGTAACCTTAACAAGCTCAGTAAGTGATATATTTAGTATATTAAACATATGCTGTAAATTGGCTAGTAACTTCCTAAGTGACATCATATTGAGTGACATCACAGTGTGATGTTATTTTCAGCATCCAGGGCTTTTTGGAGGTCTTAACATACTCAAAAATCACACAGGATGTGTGGTGCACCGGAAAGCAGGTGCTTCTGCACGCTCATCGTTGCTTGCAAATATATTTTGTTTTGGATTATTAATTTAGATTCATCAACTGAAACTAGTCTGAATAAGTCTAGATACCGTTCCAAACCAATTTGTAGTGTTTGTACATGATGACACCAGGACACTTTAGAAACAAATCTGTTTTGATTATGTTATGCAAGACCATGGTTTCCAACTCCAGTTATTTCCCTTCTCCCAACTCGCCTGATCAATACCATAAGCATGACCTATTGGGTTAAACCTGGCTTGTTGGCAGTAAGGGAAACAGAACTAATGAGTTGTGCTCTTTCGGTGACTGAACTTCGGAGCAGATGGTAAATGGCATTTAAGCAGCTTTACCTGGGTTATCGACTCCAGTCTGAATCACATCATCCACTGTAAAGCCACTGGGTGTCTGCTTGCTGCGTAGACGCTCGTACATGGCAAGGGTGAGCACTTTGGCCATGTGGTTGTTGTGCTTGGTCAGGTCTGGATACTCTGCTTCAGCTGAATACTTCATCTTCAGCAGATTGTGAGTGTTTCCGAAAGGCATCCTGAGTTCACCAAAGTCCATACAAAAATCTCTTAGTGTTTCCACACAACCCGGATAACACAATCGTCCGAACAAGGGCTTGGTTTTGTTAATTAAATAATTACGTTGACGGTTTACGCTATAATAATTAAATGCCTATTAGGAATGTATAACCCAGTCCATAACTCACATTAGGAATGCAATAATATAATGTAAGAAAGTGTATGTTTCCTACCTTGAAATAAAAACGTGTTATTACTCCCGAATAAGGTGTTAGTTTTGTAGTCTGTTTGGAGATCTTTACGGCGACCCTGGCCCGATAATAAGGCGTAACGTAATAATTTTCCAGTTTGGCATCGTTGTCATGGCAATGGCAAGCATGGCGAGCTTTTGGTCTTTAGCGCAACAGAATCGTCGATCCGTGTAAATTACGTCACCTGTGCAGTGACGATGTCACGGACCCAAATATGCAAGAAAACGTCAGTACCTCGTCCAGCGATCACACCTTTGTGTGGCAAGGTTTACTGCTGATTTACTGCTGACTGCCATTTATCAGACTAGGCTTAGCCTGTACTGTTAAAATTGTTGTTAATTTAAAGCAACATTTCAATAATCATGTCACGTTCAAAAGCAATGCATTGCTTTTTTACCTGTGGTAAAATCACGTAAACAAAATTTAACAGCATTTTACCGTATTTATTGCACGAAGAAAGAAAACAGGACTTCACAGGATTTGGGAGAACAGAAAACTGCAGCGAACACATCTGGATGCTCATCCGTCTTCTTACTGTGAGTTAATAGATGAGTGCCGTTTTGCTTCGCACATTATAGACAATATACAACTGCAAATATTTGTATAAATAACTGTGATGTTCGTGGATCACTCTAAAAAATAAAACTGTGCTGTACTCAATTTTTTTGGTGAAACATTTTTACACTTAAAAATATTGAGTAAATATAAAAAAAATATAAAAATCATGTAAAATATACTTCATGAATTGAGTACAAGTCAGTAAAAAAATTAAGTAGACCTGAATAACTATATTTAGTACAATGATGTACAAAATTGAGTAAATGTAATGAAAATTAGAAGTTAATGAAAAGTGAAAATGAGTAAAATAATTGAGTAGATATAATTGAAATGGAAGGTAGAAGATACTGAAAATTATACTATTATTTAATAAACAAATGTGCTACATTTACTAAATATTTTAACTGAATGAAAGAAACAATACACACATTTTCATTTTAATTAAACATTTATTCGCCAAATTTGACAAGACATGAAGTCTAAACTCAACCTGGTTTACTTTGCAAATGACACGTAACAAGATCATAAACAAAGAGCTGAATTTATGTTATTAGTAAACAGTCTCAGAAACAATACTCCTGCCACAAGTATTATACAGTTAACACATGGGAAGTAGACTTTTGTATTATAATCTAATGAGTCACATTTTACATCTGAAAGATTGCACACCTTCACTTCAGTTTCCTGCAAACTGTGGGATCCATACAAATGTGTGTGCAGACCTTCTCATGTCTTAAAGAAGCAATGACAGTCTAAATGAAGACAGGACACTAAATATCCATGACCAACAGTACCATGCTTCACTCGGTAATGATCGGAATTCCTTTTGATGATACGACAAATGTGCAGAGCTTACACCGCCATCCCATAAGCTGGCACCTGAAAAAGGAACAATAGTATACAAGTAAATATAAGTGTGACTGTTAATATAAAGTCTACCAGACTGGTAAAATAGTACTTCCGTTCAAATACATACTTTTTGGACTAATAGTCTATTTCTATCTTTGATTCAATGGTTACACATTTAATACTTCTGTAACATTTAAAAAACTTGACATTTACCTCCTGTTTTATCTCCATTCAACTTCTCTTCATTAGTGGTGTTGGTGCTGTGAAAGAGATATAGAAAATATATAACATGTTTCACACAAACACACAAACACAAAATCAATCAGTTTTAGGTTCTTTTACTTACATATCAGAACATACATAATGTTTCACTTCAATATTTAAATTTCATATTACTTTCTCCCAAATCTAATTCTGAGAGAAATATTGTATTTTCACTAAATCTTTATATTTCATAGCTTTAGTTACTAGTACAGTACTTAGCACATTTATTTTATAACATCTGCCGCTGCGTGCTCAGTGTTTAATCATGATAAAAATACTCATATACAGTAACGGATAAAACACTGCCAGAACCCGGACACTGCACCTCATTTCTGCTGTTTAAACCGGATTTGTTCTGAGTTTCCTCCTTAAAGTGTCGGAGTGACCGAGCAGACTCGCGGTTCAGTGTGTGAGGTGGACCGGTACACATGCGGGAATTACTGTATTTGAACATGCTAGTTTTATATCCTCGCCACAGTGGTGGTTGGCTGCGCAAAATCACTGCATTTGGCGGGAGAAATTCAAATATTGCGGCACAACCGCCGCCGTTTACACCGAGAAACCCGGAAAAAACCCGGACATGCACGCGCTGCTGCTCGGTGTTAAATCTCTCCTTTTACACCAGATCTTAAGTGTCTGTATTAAACGCACTTTAGCTGAGCAGTTTGGTGGTTGGAACAAACAAGCTAAATCACACTGAACCCCAGGACTGGCCTGTTGCTAGCTATCGTTAGCTCTGGAGCTCGGCTGTGGCAGGATTCAGAACAGTAACTCACACCCTATAAAGTTGTGTGTGCAGGCAGACAGAGTCATTATTACAGTAACTTGTGTTAGCTGTTTACTCACCAGGATTTGTAAGGAATGTTCCAGGTGCTTCATGTCCATTTTCACATCTTCACAGCCTTCTTGTCTCTGATGTTACACCAGACTTCCCATGAGCACTTGCACAGGGCAATTTACTCAATTATTTAAGTTTTTGTTGTTAAAAATAAAGAATATTGAGTTGGAATAATTTATAATTGTAGTTCTTGATATCAGATATTTTGATTGAAATGTATCAAAAAATATTAAGTGCATGTTAAAAATATAATTCAGTTAGTCAAATACTGATTTTTACTAGTAAAGTAAACTTAAATTATAGTGTAAATGTAAGACAAAATGAATAATTGTTTTTTTAGGCATTTATTTTGATTTGTCTAACTCAAACAATCATGTATGTGACTTTTAGAGATTTTATTAAGGTAACATAACTTTTTTATAACTGTGAAATTTACAAGGCCACAGAATAATTTTTTAGAGTGATGTTGTAAGTGTAAATATTTTATTCGTCCCTTTTAGTTATTAATAACATGCCAATTAAATCCCTGTGCAGTGGAGCTGGCTTTCTGATTCAGATATTCTTCCGATTACAGTTTAATTCAACAAGTTTTATGATATACTTGTATGCTCTTTTGCAAAAGTAAGCCTTTAAACACCGTTGCAATGAAATCACATTGAATTCTCTGTGGCACGCTGAAATCATCTGCAGCTTGTTTACTAATACAAGTTTTAAAATCTTTTTATTAATTCCAAAACCTGCAACGTAGACAACATATTTATTTCGGTGCCATTGTGCTTGCAAATGTGGATAAGCTTTTTTTTATTTTTTTTACGTAACTTTAGTCTGAGTATAGTTTTTCTTTTTGCTAGTGTTGTGGCTTTATTTTTATTTGCATCTATCCACGTTGTTGATCGGTTTGATGATCGAATTCTTAGGAATATTTTTGTCCTTAAATAGGAACAATTTGTACAATCAAAGAATTAAGTAAGAACAATCATTTGTGTTCAGAGATTTAGTGTTGCTTGTTTGTACCGTAATGTAATTTTTGTGGTAAATAAGGCTAATTGACATTTTATTGTGGTGGATATTTTCTTGTTAGTAAAATTTCTGAGTTGAGATTCTTTTTCATGCCCGAGGACTGTCCAGTTTGACTTGTGTTCCCATGTTGCTTGTGTGGACATCAAATGTAGTTCTGGCTGTATTTGTTTAATACTTAGACCTACCATAATTTTGGTTATATTTTTAGACACAAAAGCAATAATAATTATTGGCACACCAGCTTTTACCCAGGACTACATTTTCTGAACCATGTTTATATATGGGTTTACATGTGACTCCTACAAAAATAAATGACCTATACCTAAATTAACATGAAAGGGAAATGTTGTTCATACAAGAATATACTTTCTTATATTTATTTTATTTTAGTAAGGAACTATTTTCCTCCATACTAATTCTAAAAAACTGTGGTTTAGGTGGCTTTTTGGGATGAATCCTGAAAAGGGCAGCATGGGAGGATGAGTCCGGTCGAAGCGGATGGGGAAGGGGCCCCAGAAAAACAAACAGTCACCACCTGTGTTGCCAGTCTGCTTAAGAAACTTATGGACTTTAAGGGGAGTTTATAGTACTTTTGAGTGAACCCTGTCATTCACCCGCACCACACACACATTAACATTTTAGATAGACGCAAAAAATTTTCAAGTGTCTAGTTTTAAATACCGAAATTCTTTATTAATTTTAAATTCCTAGTTGTTTGTATTTACTGGTTGTTCTCTGATTCACTGGTTCTGTTTTTTTATTCAGTTTTTTTCTTTTTAATAAATGCCTATAAAATTATAAGTTTACTTAGTCATTAACTTGGTTTGCCCCAGCCACTAATTTGGGCATATTTTGTGGCTATTTTTGTTCACTGTTTGTCAGGTGTTCATTATTCAGTACATGAAATGCATGTAGTCTGTTAGTTGCATAATTTCTTCAGGTATAAATTTTGAATACTTTTTTTTTTGTCCCATTCTTCATTTCTTACCATTCCTAATTATTTTTTATTCTCTGTAAGTTTATTCAGTTACTTACTTGATTTTCCACAGACATTAATTTGAGGAATATTTTAGGGTTATATGCATTTGCTATTTACTCTGACCACACTTTCTAAGCATTTATTTAGATGGATGAAATTTTGTTTGCTGAAAAAATGTTTTTGCTTTTGCTCCTCAAAAGTGCAATAAAGATACAGTGTACAAAAATACAGTGTACAAATGTGGCCTCAAACATTCAAAATTCAACACAAAAATGCAGTATCCTATAAAAAATTTTAATCTTTGAAAGCATGCACGTTTTATAGCAAGTCTGCCAAGGAGTAACACATCTAATCAAAAGAAAATTTGAAAAAAGAAATTGTAGCTTTTTGTGGTAACAGTCCGTTATTCAGCTCTACACAAGAACATGTAAATAATGAACAGTAAATTTTAGCAACAGCAAGAAACTTAATTTAACTGTAACTTGTGGGCAACTGTACTCCCACTTTGAACAGTGTGTGTATTTGGACTGTCTTTGACCTTTGGACTGTCTTTTTAAACCTGTACAATCACAAGTAACAGTTTGCAAATTCGTTTTTTTACCCAACCACTGTATTTCAAAACTATACACTTTAACATTACTATAATAAAAGCAATTTGTCACTTGCTAAACACAGTAAATAATAATCTTTTGGTTTATAACAAGCACTGGAGACACACTCCATATCCCTGACAGAGTGAAGATTGCCATGTTATGGCCTGAAAGCGTAAAACCAGAAATATTTTATTCCTTTTTAGACAGTGTTGTGTTTAGAGCAGCCACCACCTCAAGACCAGTGTTTGTACTCGAATGTGATTCAGCTGAAAAGTTTGAGTTTATTTTACACCATGTGAATGCTGAGAGACTGAAGTGAAGCACATATTATTTATTTTATACCCATCACCCAAGTGTAAATAATGCTTTCATTGACTTTTGATTCAGATACATTGTTGCCATGCTCCTTATCCCAAAAGCTCTAATATTTTAAAGGCTACTTGTAATTGCCAGAAGTTATCGATTATATTAAAACATGTGTACATGACAGATTGTATTTAATTGTTCTTTCAGTCTATATTACTAAATCATAAGTTATCCTTTCCTATTGTAAGTAGGAAAAGATCCAGTGAAAAGATCCTTTTAATTAATTTTTTTTGTTAAGTGATTTATTTTCTACATACTAGACCAACAGTGGGGATTTTAAAACTATGAAATATATATATATTTTTTTTTTAAACACATATGGAATTATGCAATTAATTAATAACAGCAACCAACGGTTGTTATTTTAGGCCATTAAGGTCAGCAGTTCTGAAACTGACTTTGATTAAGCCTATCCAAAAAAGGACAAAATATACCTCTGCTGCGCATGAGAGGTTTAGAGTTACCAGCTTCAAAAATCACTAATTAATAGCACAATTTTTACAGATCATAAGTGACAGACATACCTCAAAATCACCATCAACTGTTGAAAGGATATTGTTGCATATTTTGGTTTACCTCACCCTTTCTTTACAATGTAGAAAGAAACTAAAATCAGGAACGACCATGAAATTAGAAGGTGCGTCCAAACGTTTTACTGATAGTGTATGTGTTTGTATCACACGCATGATTTAAATCATTGAGCTTTTTATGGGAAAGCAGGGCACAGGTGAGTGTGTACAGAGGGGATTGCACTACACTTAGTGACTGCTGAGGGCTTACTACTGTACATAAAACATTTTTAGAAAACAAAGGTCGTCCATGCTATTTAATGTGGCTATTTGTGATGGCTTCAATCCCTCTCAACATTTGGGACAAAACAAACAAAAAGATTGAAAATGAAAAGGGGATTCAGAACAAGTGAGGTAGGATAATTGCTGGATTGACTTTTGAGCAGTGGCAGGGATAGTCCCTGGAGAGCGCTTTTATTTCTTTTTTTTATAAATGCTGTACACTGGGGGTTGGACACTTATTGGCTCCCAGAGTACAGTTTCCAAAGGACATTTCAGTGATTTGTCCTAATTAACCTCACCTGAACCCTGTTTGTGTGTTTTATAAAGGGCCTCAGCTCAGCTTGTCCAGGTGCTTTTTTTTCTTGCATCTTATCTTCCAGGTGAGTTTATTCCCACTTGTTCTGATCTAAGTTTATTCTTGTTTGAGCTATTCTGTTAAGTATTGCTGTTTTAATTTTTGTACTTTTGAATCCAGTTTTGTTTATTTGAATTTTATCATTAAATGACATAACATCTGCAAATATGCCATGCCTGCATTCCTCAAAGCAGCGCAACCAAGCGACCTCTAGTACCCAGTATCAGCCAATTAAGTTTTCTTAAGGTTGTCCCTGTCAGCCCTGTTTGCCCTGGTAAAGCCCTTGTTTACATGTCTCCCCTGAAACGTCTAGATCTAAGAACAATATTTTGATTCCAGGGAGCCTGGAAAACCCCAAGATGTGTTCAGAAAGCCCTGCGTCACCTTCAGAAAGCCATTAGCCACGCCTGCTATGGCTAAGCCTCCTGAGTTGTGCCTGACCCTGTCTCAGCCGGCACACTCCACCTTTTCTGACTAGTTTAAAAGCTTTTCTGGTGCAGAGGATATACTGCTGATTTTGTTAGAATTAGGAGATTGATTCACTTCTTCGACCACATGGCTGTGGACACATCATGCTCACTCCGCTGCCCGGATTCGAGAACTGTGTTTGCTCTGCCCCACCATGTTTAAGGGTTTTATCTGCTCTGCCTCACGGGTTTAAGGATGTCCTGTCAGCTCTGCCCCCTGGGTTCAAAGACTGTTTGCTCTGCCTTCTGGGTTAGAGTTTGCTGCGCCTCCTGGGTTTAAAGAATCTGTGTTTGCTCCACCTCCGGGAGTGAGAATATTGTTCTTGCTCCACTGTCCAAGAAGCTCAAAAACGCCATGTCACAGGTCTGTGGCAAGAACACAGTAAGTCCAAGAGACACGCACCACAGCCTCTGTGTCCCAACAAAAGATTTGGGGAGTTTGTCAAGGACCTTCGGGGTGACACACCATAGTAGTGCCTTTAAAGGGGCGGTTATGTCAGGAATAATCTCTGGATGGCGCTTGGTGGCCTAATTGGCCTTACCTGAACTCTCACTGTGTGTTATGAATGGCCTCCGCTCCTGTGGTCTTTGTCTCACATCTAATCTAATAAATTTATTCTGACCTACTCTAATCTGTTATTCTGGTTTAACCTTTCCGTTAAGTATTGCTGTTTGGGATTTTTGCACTTTTTATCCAGTTTTGTTCATTTGTGTTTTTTCATGAAATCTCTTAACTTCTGCAAATATGTCTTGTCTGCTCCACTCTTTAAAATCTGACAAGTGGGTATAAGGTCATCAATGGCCTGGCCTTTCTCCAGCTTTTTCTCCATCTCCACCAACAACTTGACTCCATCTACCACCATCTGAACAAGCTGCACCTCAGAGAAGCCCAGCCGGTCAGCATTAGAGATATCAAACACACCACCCACTGCAGCAGTGTCCACACCACCTGACATATTGAATACAGGCATCATTATTAATGCCGGAACAATCAGCTTAATTTATTGCCAAAGCATATAGAGGGCAGCAATGTGTACTTCAGACAAATGGTTGCTTTTTTTTTATATGGGTCGTCTGTAACAGTTACCTGTTCCACGCTTCTGCAGGCGTAATTTCTTGAGCACCTCCTCAAATTTGTTGTGTTTGCTCAGATTGGGAAGTTTGACATGCACGCCTGCACGCAGTCCTGTACCCAGGTTAGATGGGCAGGTGAGGATGTAGCCCAGATGCTCATTCCACATAAATTCATGTCCCTTTTTCTTGAATAGCTCCTCAATCTGAACAATTAAGTACACTTTAGGTTATTTCTTAACTTTCTTGTACTTTAACTGTATAAAATAATCTACTGCATGTTGACAAGAAGGTTACCTTGGTGAGGCCTGTGCAGAAACGAGTAAACACTTTCTTCATGTTGCCACCTTTCTGCATGGAGATGACACGCAAGTGATCCTCCTCATTCACCCACACAAGGAATGTCTTGTTGTCATTATGCCTGAAAACATTTTTTAAATTATGGTTATCATCAGATGGAACTGCTTGGTCAACAGATTCTATAAGCCCAATTTTTTTATAAAAAAAAATTACAGGGTTATAATATTCAACATGACCACTAAACTTGGACAACAATTGCTAGCACACACAGTCATTAGTGTATACAGCAAGGAAAATAACTGAGATAATTAATTGAATTAACAATTAAATTTAATTAACAATTAATTTTGAATTATTAAGTTTTCCATTTACAAAAAAAATTAAGGGTCTATAATTACTATAGGTTTATTATAAAGGATAGAGGTTTTAAAAAATCTACCAAAAATCTAGACAAATCATGATACAAGCAATATAAAATTATTTGCATTTCAATGAAGAAAATACGTATTTGATCCTCAAGCAAAACTTAACGGAGTACTTCATGGAGAAACTCTTGTTGATAAACACAGAGGTAAGATGTTTCTTTGAGTTGGTTATCAGGTTTGCACACATCTCAGGAGGGATTATGGTCCACTCTCCTTTACAGATCTTCACTAAATCGTTAAGGTTTCTTGCCCGTCGCTTGGCAACTCAAAGTTTCAGCTCCTTCCATGAATTTTCTGTGGGATTAAGGTCTGGAGACTGGCTAGGCCACTTCATGACCTTAATGTTCTTTTTAAGCCACTTCTTTGTTGCCTTGGTGGTATGTTTTGTGTCATTGTTATGCTGAGAAAATCCATCCATGAAGAGGGTTCTCGTCCAAAGTCTTACCATACATGGGCCCATCCATGGTCCCTCAATGCAGTAAGGCCTAAATCTTTAGCAGAGAACTAGGCACAAAGCATGATGTTCCCACCTCTGTGCTTGGCTGTAGGGATGTGTTCAACATTTTTCTTCCTCCAAACAATGGTCAGTTGAGTTGATGCCTTGCAGCACTGAAGCATTTCAATCCATGGTCGTGGTACAGTATTGTGTACCAATGGTTAGTTTGTGGTCCCATCTGCCTTGAGATCATTCACAAGCACCTCCTGTGGAGTTCTGGGGTGATCCCTTACTTTTTTTTAATGATCATCCTTACCCCATGAGGTAAAATTTAGCATGGAGTGCCAGACCGAGGGCGATTGATGGTTATTTTGTATTTCTTCCATTTGTGAAAAATCGCTCCAACAGTCTTCTTCTCACCCAGTTTCTTGCTGATGGTCTTGTAGCCCATTCCAGCCTTGTGCAGATATACAATCTTGTCTCAGACACCCTTTGACAGCTCTTTGGTCTTGCTCATGTTGGCGAGGTTTGAATGGAAGATAGAGATTCTGTGGACAGGTGACTTTTATATACATAATGAGTCATGTTTGGAGCACCTTCTTAAATGTAATCTGTGTACCACATAGTCTGTGAGAGCCAGAACTATTGTTGCTTGATAGGGGATTAAATACTTAGTTTATTTACTAAAATGCAACTCAATTTATACCATTTATATAATGTTTTTTTCTGGATTTTTGATTGATATTCTGTCTCTATTCTTTATAATAAATAGATGATATAAATGATGGATTCATCATTTCTTTGTAAGTGGGCAAACTTACAAAATCTGCAGAGGATTAAATAGTTATTTTTGCCACTGTATGTGACTACCACAACATTAACAAAGTTCAAATAAGCATTTCGGCATCTTTACTTTATTTATAAATGTAGCTCCAAAATTGTTAACACTATTCACATTCACAGGGGTCGCAACTAGCAGTTAAGGAATTTATAAATTAATGCTAAAGCATGTCTTTTTCCCATAAGAACCATAAATGTCCACGGGTAGAAACAAGGACTTCTGCTTCAGTACTGGTATGTACTAGTGTTTATAGTGGTTATCAAGGTGAATTTACATTTAATTAAAATAGATTTTAATGTATTTATTATTGGCAGCAGCAAAGGATTCAGTTACATACTGTAAGAAACCGTGAAGCACAATATTACCACTCGCTCACAGACATAATACTGTATTATCCACCACTCGCAATATTCGATTAGTATTAGTGTCACAAATAGTATCCGTGTCTCACTGAAATTTACACAAAATGCCCTTAAATGCGATTAATGTGTTGCTTTGTATGCAACATATAAAGTTTTATTTTGTGACCGATTTAATTATTTGAATAAATACTGTATAGCTAAAATACTGTATTATGCAGATATTATCAAGACTATACTGTATATTTAATTCAGTACTCTCAGTAAACAATTTTATTACAAATAGATACATTTTTACATTCATTTAAAAAGTGCTTTGCCATCACAGATGTTTATATACTCCAGAGCATGAAATATTGAATTTTATATAACTTAAATCATAGTACTCGTGTGGAACCCCTTCACTAGTGCTGTATTGTGGGAGCTCCATCACATACCATATTCCCCTGGCATCAGGCCAATCACGGGCCATTCCAGAGGCCAACAGCAGGGGAGACACAGGCTTGTCAAACAGGAAGTGGTCATCGATCAGCTGCTGTTGTTCTGTCTCACTCATATTTTTCAGAGCATAGTATTTCCCCTTTAGATCTCCACTCAGGGCACCTAAAGCTACAAAACAGAGACCATTTCAGTACATGGTTAATTTTAAACATCTTCGATTTGCTAGTTGGGCAGCAATTGATATGCATTACTGTCTTAAAGCACTGTAAATAATACTGTATTTTTTTCTACATCTTGTGTCTGGGGTAGTAATCAGAAGCAAATTTTTAGCTGATGATTGTTCTGCAAACAATATATCGTAATATACTCTGATGAATTTTCAGGTGTGAAACACGTGAATTATTTGTACTGAGTTATTTAAGGCAATATTGACGATTCATGAAAATGAAGGTTGTTACAATAATGATCACTAGATGGTGACATGTTCTCATATAGAACAATACCGTCCACTGAAAGTTTTTCAATAGCTCTCCTCTCTCCACGACTGCAGTGTGGGGGCAGGCAAAAGCCACGAATACTCCTTCCTGTTCGCACGCGAGAACTCAGCACGTACTTGGGATCCAGGTCATCACCACCCTACAAAAGTGCATAATTCCATACTTTAGCCTGTAAAGCCCATAATTAAGTGGAACAGACACAGACACATTGCAGCAGTTGGCAGATCATGACTATACCTTTAAGTTGTCTGGGTTCAGGTCAGTTTTGTGTTTATCAGTGGGTTTGTATCCACCATGTCTGTCCTTAATGACACGGTCCAGGAGCTCCTTAAACACCTCATAGGTCTCTTCGTCTCCTGCCACACAGCCCACAGTCATAATGAAAGGGTGACCTAGGATGGAGACATTAAAAATCAGCTCTACATGCAAATACAAGGATTTTCACAAGGTCCTATATCATTAATACAGTATGTAAAAAACATGATTTGTGATTGTAAAACCATTTACTTCGTTATATAAGAACAGCATAACTTCTTTTAGCCTGATAGTGTTCTTTTATTAAGATTGTCTACATCAGTGTGAATGGCTGTGAATGCCAGTGGAACGGTCACAGAAATTCTTGTACATTTCCAGTGTCAGGACCTTGGCCATATGTGTTGAGGTTTATCCTTAGCAGAGAATTTCTCTCTCTTTCAAACATAATATATGTTTCTATGTACATGCCCATGATGGTTGTACATATGGGTGGGAAAGTAAGTAATTCTCAAGAAACTATATAAGGTATATCAGCAACTTAAAATATTTGAAGTGTTTGTACATGATGCCACCAGAACATTGGTCTTTAATACTAAAATAAGTTAAAATGTTTATAATAAAAATAACTTCAGTAATTTCGCTGCTCCTAACATGCCTGATCAATACCATGAGCTTGACCTGTTGAGTTGAACCTGGTTTGTTGTCAGAAACAGAACTAATAAATTGTATGCTTTCAGCGACTAAACTGTGATGCTTTGGGGCAGATGGTTTCAGCTTTGTACATGGGTAAAAGGCATTTAAGCAGCTTTACCTGGGTTATCGACTCCAGTCTGAATCACATCATCCAACCTAAAGCCACTGGGTGTCTGTTTGCTGCATAGGCTCTTGTACATGGCAGGGGTGAGCACTTTGGCCATGTGGTTGTTGTGCTTGCTCAGGTCAGGATACTCTGCTTTAGACGAGTACTTCATCTTCAGCTGGTTGTGAGTGTTTCCGAAAGGCATGGCTGATACTCCCTGAGTGCACTAAGGTCCATAAAAAAATCTGTTTCTGTTTGCACACAACCCGGATACCACAATCGTTCTAATCAGGACTTGGTTTTACTGAATAAATAATAATATCGACTATAAAAGTTAAATGCACATCAGGAAGATATAACCAAGGCATTCTCAAAGTCCGAACTCCTGTCCGGATCAGGTCCGCACGGCAAGTCAATCCGAACCCACCCAGACCTCACCTTAGAATGCAATAATACAGTGTAATAAAGTGCAGGTTTCCTACCTTGCAATAAAAACGTACGTGTTATTACTCCTGAATAAATTCTTAGTTTTGTATTCTGTTGTGGATGTCGTTACGGTGACCCAGGCCCGATAATAAGGCTCAACGTAATAATTTCCCTGTTTGACATCGTTGTTATGGCAACGTTGATTTCTGGCAAATGTTTGGTGTTAAATGTCACAGAGTTCAATTATCGGCTAACAGGCGGCCGACTCACTGGTCAGACCCGGCGTGGCGTCTTATCGGCAGCGGCACTGAGCGCACAGGCAAACAACGGCAAAGGTTCAGAACATTCTAGTATTTAGTTTGTTGAAGTTGGAGATGGGGAGGGAGTGGGCTAGAGGACATCACCTCAGGTCACTGGGCTAAGCAGGGGGGGAAAAGCGCATATCTAAGTTTATACAGCAGGGTTGGAATGTTATAATAGTTTTGTGGCATGTCTGTAATTAGTTTTTTCCCCTACACAATTAAACAATTGAATTATCATTTACCCAGAGTGGCGATTTCATACTTTTTGCCAGGAGTTTTACAACCCGTGGAGAAGTGGTTTGATGCTGGTCGAATAAGAAAAAGTTCATAGCCGTTAGTGTCCGAATTTCGAATTGGAGGCAGAAAAAAGATAAAGGTATTCAGCTGTTTTCTCGTTATAATATTCCCTACTTGTGGTAAAATATAATCGAGTGTGTTTAACACTGGATTTAATTTCACTTAAAATATCTACATATAACTTATATGTTTTTCATGCCATATCATTAACAAATGTAGGCTTTTATTTTTTTATTTTTCGGGACACGGGTCGGAAGTTCGTCCAGTTTAACATACTAGCCACTGACCGAGGGGGAATATCAGGTGGCACAGCACAAGAGCGAAAATGATAGAGAAAGGCAAAACACAGAACAGAGCTTAACGATGTGCAGTTATTTATCAGGCTGCTGTATTGTCAGAAATTACTATTAATGTTATTTATTGATTATTTAATTAATAACTATTTAATACTATAATATTATGTTCGAAAGCACTGCATTAATGCTTTTTACCTGTGGAAAAATCATGTACAGTAATGTACTCTATTTATTGCACGAAGAAAGAAAACAGGACTTTGACAAGAAAAAAGGATATAAGGAACAGAAAACTCCAGCGAAATCTGGATGTTCATCCGTCTTTATACTGTGAGTTAGTGCTGTTTTGCTTTGCATATTATAGACAATATACACGTTTACAATTGCAAATAATTATGCAAAAATTGTCTAACCTGCCTGTACCCACCTCTTCACCTCCTTCCTCTGTTGCTCTGGACCGTTGACCCTAAATACTTAAAGTCCTGCACCTTCTGTACCTCTGCTCCCTGTATCCTCACCGTTCCACTTGGGTCCCTCTCATTCACACACATGTATTCCGTCTTGGTGCGCCTAACCTTCAGTCCTCTAATTTCAAGAGCATATCCTTACCTCTCCAAATTTTCCTCCACCTGTTCCATGCTCTCGCTAATGTCATCTGCATAGTCCTGTCCATCACCAGAGCAAACAAAAAGGGGCTTAGAGCCGATTCTTGATGCAGACCCACCTCCACCTTGAACTCTTCTGTCACATCTACAGCACATCTCACCACTGTCTTACAGCATACATGTCCTGCACCACTCTAATATACTTCTTCATTCAGACTTCCTCATACAACACCACAGCTCCTCTCTCGGCACTCTGTCGTACGCTTTCTCAAAATCTACAAAGACACAATGCAACTTATTACCTTCTCTGTACTTCTCCACCAGCATCCTCAAAGCAAATACTGCATCGGATGTACTCTTTCTAGGTATGAAACCATATTGCTGCTCACAAATGCTCACCTCTGCCCTTAACCTAGCTTCCACTACTATTTCCCAAAGCTTCATTGTATGGCTCATTAGCTTTATGCCTCTGTAATTGCTACAGCTCTGCACATCTCCCTTGTTCTTAAAAACCAATACACTTCTCATCCATTCCTCTGGCATCCTCTCACTCTCCAAGATCTTGTTAAACATACTAGTCAGAAACTCTATTGCCACCTCTCCTAAGCACTTCCATACCTCCACAGGGATGTCATCAGGACCAACAGCCCTTCTCACCTCACTTTTACTAACATTTGCTACTTCCTGCTCCACAAGTCACCTCTTCTACTCTTTGTTCTCTTTTATTTTTCCTCATTCATCAACTCTTTAAAGTACTCCTTCCATCTTCTCATCACCATCCTGGCATCTGTCAGTACATTTCCATCTCTATCTTTAATCACTTTAACCTGCTTATCCTTCCCATCTCTATCTCTCTGCCTTGCCAACTTCTACAGATCCATTTCCCCCTACTTACTATCCAATACAAGTCCTCATATGCTCTTTTTGGCCTTTGCCACCTCTACCTTCACCTTACGCTGCATCTTTCTGTACTCATGTCTACTACATTCAGTCCTCTGTGTCCCACTTCTTCTTTGCTAACCTTTTCCTCTGTGTACACTTCTGTACTTCCTTGTTCCACCACCACCTTGTCCACTTTTCCCTTCCCCGATGATACACCCTCCTTCCTGTCTCCTTGATTACATTGCCTGTAGTTGTCCAGTCAACTGAAAGCACCTCCTTGCCACCCATAGCCGGTCTCAACTCCTCCCTGAAGACACATTCTTCCTTTTTCAGCTTCCACCACTTTGTCCTCTGCTCTGCTTTTGTTCTCTTCACCTTCCTCACCACCAGGGTTATTTTACACGCCACCATTCTGTGTCATCTGGCTACACTCTCCCCTACAACACTTTGCAGTCACTGATTTCTTTCAGATTACAATGTTGACACAAGATGTAGTCTGAGTGCTTCTGTCTCCACTCTTACAGTATATGTCACCCTATGTTCCTGCCTCATCTGGAAGAAGGGGGGGACAAAACTAAAATCTTACCCTTGCTGCAGTTCACTTAGAGTTACCGGGTTCAAAAATCAGCAGTTAACTACACCTCAGCTTAGAGCTGTTATGAAGGCTTTACAGAGCATAAGTAGCAGACACATCTCAATATCAACTGTTCAAAGGACATTTTAGATTTTGGTTGCCTTTATCACTGCTTTACAATGTAGAAAGAAAAATCTAAAATATCCCAGAATTAGAAACTGTGTCCAATTTTGGACTGGTAGTGCATCACATGCATAATGACTTGTGTTTGTTATGGGAAAGCAGATGAAGGTACTCGGGTGATTGCACTACAGTCATAGACCAACACTGTACTAAACACGTGTCTCAACGCCTGCTTATGGCTTATTACACAAGGAAAGTTCGAAAAGAAATAATAAAGGCTGATTAATAAGTTGGCTTAAATTAAGAATTCTATTTAAACAATTTCAGAGAACACAGTTTGTCTTCATGTGACTTAATGGGTCTTTTGTGATGCGCACCACAACCCCACCCACCCCCCACACCAATTTGAGACGAAACGGATGTAAACTGGTAGAACTTTTAATTCTTTTGAAACACATTAAAGGTGTCTTAAATACAATATACATTCTTTTATTAATCTCATAGGAGTGGAACATGGATTGAGAACAAAGTGACGGGTAGGACGTAGGACAGGTGTTGGATTTACTTCTGAGCAGGTATAAGATCATCAATAGCCTGGCCTTTCTCCAGCTTTTTCTCCATCTCCACCAGCAGCTTGACTCCATCTACCACCATCTGAACAAGCTCCACCTCAGAGAAGCCCAGCCGGTCAGCATTTGAGATATCAAACACACCACCCACTGCAGCAGTGTCCACACCACCTGACATTCAATACAAGCATCAGTATTAGTGCCAGAACCATCTGCCTAATTTATTGCCAAAGCATATAGAGGGCAATGAAGTGTGCTTCAGACAGTTACCTGTTCCACGCTTCTGCAGACGTAATCTCTTGAGCACCTCCTCAAATTTGTTGTGCTTGCTCAGATTGGGAAGTTTGACATGCACGCCTCCACGCAGCCCTGTACCCAGGTTAGATGGGCAGGTGAGGATGTAGCCCAGGTGCTCATTCCACATGAATGCATGTCCTTTTTTCTTGAATAGCTCCTCAATCTAAACAAGTACTCCAAGTTATTCCTTAACTACTTTAACTGTATGAAATAATCCATCTCCTGCATGTTGACAAAAAGGTTACCTTAGTGAGGCCTGTGCAGAAACGAGTAAACACTTCCTTCATGTTGCCACCTTTCTGCATGGAGATGACACGCAAGTGATCCTCCTCATTCACCCACACAAGGAATGTCTTGTTGTCATTGTGCCTGAAAATATTTTAAAAGGTTAGGATTATAATCAAATGCAACTGCTTGGTCACCAAGTTCTTTAACTCTTTTTTATTACAAAGGGTCAGCATTATCAAAAGTTATTGGTCAGGTAGTGTCAATCATAATTCTCTGAATTGGGAGTGATATTTAACTGGGACAACAAATGCTAGCACACAGTTATTAGTGTATATGCCGCTACCACAACACTAACAGGGGTAAGCATTTGAACATCTTTACTCCACTGGTACAAACCAGGACCCCTGCACTAGCAAGTACTATTGCTTATAGTAGTTATCAGAATGATGTCACATGTAGTTAAAATAATTTTTAGTGTCTTAATTATTGGTAGCAGCAAAGAATCTCCAATAGCCAACAGACATAATACTGTATTATCCACCACTCAGTGACAATAATCAATTATTATTAGTGTCACATATGGTAGCAGTGTCTTACTTAAACTTCAAACACAAATTGGTGAGTGTTAGTGTGGCACCCCTTCCTAGTGCTGTATTGTGGGAGCTCCATCACATACCATATTCCCCTGGCATCAGGCCAATCACGGGCCATTCCAGAGGCCAACAGCAGGGGAGACACAGGCTTATCAAACAGGAAGTGGTCATCAATCAGCTGCTGTTGTTCTGCGTCACTCATATTTTTCAGAGCATAGTATTTCCCCTTTAGATCTCCACTCAGGGCACCTAAAGCTACAAAACAGAACATTTTAGTCCAGGGTCTGAAATGTTTTAAACATCTCCCAGTTGCTAGTTTTGCGGCAGTTGGTATGCATTATTGTCTTAAAGCAATGCATTTTGGAAAAGGTGATAGCTACATAATGTGTTAAAAACCTTAATCATATCAGGTAAAAAAAAAAGTTTCAATTACAAACGTTTTAGTGGTTTAATATTATCCATGAAGTACTGACATTTAGATCCATGTCAGGTGTTTACAGTAGTATAATTATGGTTCTTTTGCAGCCAATAGGTCTTAAAATACCCTGATAAATTTTTGGTTTTATGTTTGTTGGTTAATGAACGGGAAATAGGTAAATGTATACTAATTTGAATAACAGTCTAGCAGTTTTAGTTTTCATGGCAGTTTCAGTTTTACACTGTTGAAAGGCCTTGTAAAGCACAATAACTTCAATTTCGAATTTAATTCTTATTAATTTGCTGTAAGTTCTGAAATGTTTAGCTAGAACACTTAATAGCACACTTACGTCTCAAACATCTCTTAATATAAACAAGCATGTGTTTTGTAGAGTTATTTAAGTTAATAACTAGCGAGAAAATGAATACAGTCTTAAAATAATCGCCACTAGATGGAGCAATGCTCTGTTATAGAACAATACCTTCCACTGAAAGTTTTTCAATGGCTCTCCTCTCTCCACGACTGCAGTGTGGGGGAAGGCAAAAGCCGCGAATACTCCTGCCTGTTCGCACACGAGAACTCAGCACGTAGTTAGGATCCAGGTCATCACCACCCTACAAAAGTGAATAATTCCATACTTCAGCATGTAAGCCTATAACTAAGAGGAATGCACACATTGCAGTAGTTACCAAATCATGACTATACCTTGAGGTTGTCTGGGTTCAAGTCAGTTTTGTGTTTATCAGTGGGTTTGTATCCACCATGTCTGTCCTGAATGACAGGGTCCAGGAGCTCCCTAAACACCTCATAGGTCTCCTCATCTCCCGCCACACAGCCCACAGTCATAATGAAGGGGTGACCTAGGATGGAGACATTGAAAATCAGCTCTACATGCAAATACATGGGTTTCACAACGTCCCTAATAGACAAACATAATCTGTGAGTGAAAAGCCACATTTTTCTTGCTAATCTGCAGATGACACTTCATAACATAATTATTTAGTCCTGGACTGAATAATGATTAATTTTCTGATTGATTTTCTTTTAAAAGAAAACACATATGAAAAGTATACAGCATAAATTATTCTAGCCTAAGAGGATTCTCTTATCAGGGTTGTCTACACCAGTTTGCAAGACTTTATCCATGGTGAAGCTGTTGTCAGTGGAACGGTCACAGAACTTCCTGCACATTTCATGAGACAGAACCTTGGCCATATGGTCGCTGTGCTTGCTGAGGTCTGGGTATTCATCCTTAGCGGAAAATGTTCTCATTACAAGCCCTCATCTGAATTTTATTTCTATTTAACTATTCATTTATATTCAACTTCAACTGGTCTGGATAAGCCTATACAGTTCCAAAAAACGTTTTGTAGTGTTTTCACATGATGCCACTAGGACATAGGTCTTAATACTAGAAATACATCTGTTTGGATTATGTTACGCAAGACCGTGGTTTCCAACTCCAGTAATGTTCCTGCTCCCAACACACCTGATCAATACATTAGCTTGACCTATTGGGTTAAACCTGGCATGTTTGCAGTAAGGAAAACAGAACTAATGAATTGTGTGCTTTCGGTGACTGAACTGTGATGCTTTGGAGCAGATGGTTTTTAGCTTTGTACAAAGGTCAAGGCATTTAAGCAGCTTTACCTGGGTTATCGACTCCAGTCTGAATCACATCATCCACTGTAAAGCCACTGGGTGTCTGCTTGCTGCGTAGACGCTCGTACATGGCAGGGGTGAGCACTTTGGCCATGTGGTTGTTGTGCTTGGTCAGGTCTGGATACTCTGCTTCAGACGAGTACTTCATCTTCAGCTGGTTGTGAGTGTTTCCGAAAGGCATGGCTAAGACTCCCTGAGTGCACCAAAGAGCGGAGTCCATACAAAAATCTCTTAGTGTTTCCACACAACCCGGATAACACAATCGTCCGAACAAGGACTTGGCTTTGGTGAATAAATAGTAATGTCGACAGTTTACCGCTATAAAAAGTAAACGCACATTACGATGGTATAACCTAATGTTCATTTGTTAAAGTTTAAGGAAATTTTAGTTTGGCAAAAATAATAATGATAAAATTAGAACCTCAATTAAAGTAGTGAGTGACCGGAGTGACCGTGTGCTTATCCAATATAAAATACGTACTTCTTACCATGTAAGGTCAATGTAACACGCATCCTGTAACGGATATAATGTAACACGCATAAACGCTGCTGTAGTACAGTACGTAGAGTTAATACATGCTGATTGTACTGTACAGCCTGTGAGACGTGACAGGAGACCGTGCGGAACACAAGGTACGTGTCCTGCCTCACAAACTACTACTTAGCAACCAAATAAATCATCACCAGGCAACGCATCTAATTCGGTCTCAAACGCACATATTCAGAAAAGTCCTAAAGAATTTATGTTTTTTTTTTTACGTCAGAGAATTTACGTCCTCATTCATCAAAACCAAGCCCTTCATGATGCGATGGAAATATATATCAAAATCGTCCTGAATCGGAACTGTAAAGTGATTTGTAGACCTGCTGTCTAGATTTTGTCGTGTTTATCTTTGTTGCTGTTGGGGAAAAAATGCATAAGCTTACCTGTGGACTACTACTAGATGACGGGTTTGACACAAAACTCCCCAATTCCTCCCTGCTGTGGACGGAGCTCCAAACTTATCCTGCTCTCCAGTGAGGGGCTGCGATGGAGCGTTTATTTTATAGCATGGTAGAGCGGCTCCTATTGGCTAAAATTTGTAGTCTGTTCATTGGACTAGGAAAATGTCAGCGTTTAGACAACAAGCATTTATAAACCTTCAGGGCCCGTCACACAATATTAAATAAATAGTAATTATATTGTAATAATATTGTTTGAATAGTCACAGTTGTGATCTCATGCTATAAAAAAGGGAAAAGTCCCAAATCTGTAGATAGCAAAAAAATCTTTATATATAAATAAATAGATATAAATATATTTTATTTTATTTATGTATTTACTTAACGTTTACTGTCAACAAAACCGGGTCCATAAATGCATAATGCATAAATCACACACGCTCAAACATGCATTTGCACACAAATTGGGTAAATCTGTGCACACACACACACACACACACACACACATCACGGTCACTCACTACTTCCATTGAGGTTCTAATTTTAATTATTTTATTTTTTTGCCAAACTAAAATTTTTACGATATATATATATATATAAAGTGTAGGTGTGTGCGTAATATATGTCAACATATATTTTTATTTACACATCATAATTATATTGGCTAACAGAGGAAGGTCAAAGAAGCTGCGAGCCGCGTCGACTTTCATGACGTCATCTCTCTGCGACACGTTAGTGGGATGTCAGCCTTGCTCTATTAACACGTGTATGGACCCGGATTTGTTGACGATAAGTTAATTTTTTTCAATAAAGGTAAGTATATTGTTAGAGCAGCTGTTTACATGTGTTTATATACGGGACCGTAGTTTTAGATTGAAATTAACGTGTTACGTGTAAATTCTGTCTTTATTAAAGTAATCCTACTACTGCTGAAGGCTAACGTGATTAGCCATGTGTAGGATACTGAAAAGAATGAATGATGGTTTTCACTTATCTGTAGAAACAGTAGGGGCGCAGACCCCAGCACGTTTTGCACCTGGCTGCGGCTGTCATGTGACTGACTGCAGCGGGACAGAAATTCCAAATCTCAGCTAACAGCCGCGGCCACTATTCTTGTCCAGAAACTTTGGTGCTCATAAGAGATTATCACCCCTGTACACGCGGAGGGCAACGCATTTAAATATTTCTACGGTTCAGATTGTAGGTATTAGGAAAGACTTAAAGATAAATTTTAAAGAGAGAGAGAGTGAGAGAAACTTTTCTTAAATAAAACCCAGAAGATGTCTAAATTGAGGAGGGTTTGATTTCCTAGCTATGGACATCCAACTTCACTATCGGCTTCACCAACTGGTTATCCTTAATAGGTTTTCACATTGAAGCCAAATAACACCTGTTGATTCCCTAAAGGCTTATATCAGTTAGTTACCCACGAATAGAGTTAGTTTATAGCCCATAACACAAAAATAGCTAACGTTTGGTGTTTTAAACCTAATAAATGAGGTGATGTGCGCAGAGCTCAAGCTTTCAATCCAGCAAAATTCAAGGGCCAAACAGTGCTTAATTAATCTTTAGTTTAATGTTACTGAAGCTTTACTCTATTGTGTTTTCTTATTAACCGGTTAATCACTTGGATTATTAGGAAGGTTTTCTGCACTTATATTAAAGAATTAATCTCTGTTAAACTTGTGATTAGGTTGTGAGCTGCTAAGACCACAGCAGTGGCCATGCCTGAAGTAAAAAAAAAAAAGGTCAACTCTTCAACATAAAATATAATTTGGCAATACTTTCAAGTTTTTGTGCAGGGACACACTTACACATTGCACATTGTATCCTTGTCTTCGAATGAAGTCCTTGGCCGATCAGGATGGTTAAATCAAAAAGTCGTTATAAGCTTGATATTTTTTAAAATATTTTTTTAATAGAATTCTTTAGAGCCCCTCTAGTGAAATTGTGGGGAAAATTTTCAGTGGCCACGACTTGCAACGGTGTGGGAACAAGATACTATGTTGTGGCCATGACTTAGGCGTAAGAATAAAATTGTTTAATACATGGTCACGAGATACTGTGTTGTGGCCACAACTTAATAACCTCATAGCATGTAGCCTCTTTTAAACTATGAACAAATTTATATTGATTTCATGTATAACCGTTAGCATGGATTATTTACTCCTTCGTAAGTCATGGCCACAGTTCATGTGTTCATGTATTGTTCCCATACCTCAGTAAGTCATGCCCACAACATAGTATCTCGTTCCCATACCTTAGTAAGTCATGCCCACAACATGGTATCTCGTTCCCGTATCTTGTTCCCAAAACATAAGTAAGGCATGGAAAACCGGTTGTGAAAAGCATTGCACATGTTTTGGTTGAAAGAAAAATGGTGCACAACATAGGCTCCAGGCCATGCAACCCTGTACACAGGATAATGCGTTATAGAAGACAGATGATTGAATGAATGTAGCCTGTATATTTTACATCTTACAGCTTGCACAGCTGATAAAGGACATTCAGGAGAATAATGTTGGCATGGGTCATCTGTTCTGGTCCACTGATGTGATTACACAAATGGCTTTCCAAGAGTGCTGATATTTAGTATAAAAGAAACGGTACATTTTACTTTATCACTCTGCTTCCAATTTTATCAAAAGTTCATTGCACTAATACTCTTAGTCGTACCACACATACAATTTTTTCGGAACTGTTTTCACTGAAAAAAAACCCTAATGTTTTAGCTGTATTGTGTCTGAAATATCAAGGATTTAATATCAATTCCATGTTTATAAAGCTGTTGTGTAAACGTAATATAACACTCATGTCACGCTCAATATCACCCTCATAGTCTTGCTGGTGTACTGAATATCAGTATAAATTTGTTAGCTTGTGGCCAATTTACAGCCACCCTGATATTTAATACAACAGCACTCTTTGTCATGTAGTATGTATATTCAATAATTTATGAATAAGCTAGGAACTAACGATCTCCTGTTCATCTTGGTGGAACGTTATGGTTAATTTAAGCAAACATTATATCACACCAACTTTTTTCTTTAATATTTCAGCTAATCATAACTGTCCCATGAGTTTTGTGGAGTACTCAGAACTTATTCAGGAAGGAGATGTGGTCATCATCTTTCTTGGGCATGACTCCATGATGCCCATCAAAGTGGAGTCTGGTGCTCAAACACAGACTCGCTATGGAGCCATTCGCCACTCCACTGACTTAATCGGTCGCCGGTTTGGTTCGAAAGTAACATGCAGTAAGGGTGGATGGGTGTATGTACTGCATCCCACTCCGGAGCTATGGACTGTGAATCTGCCCCACCGAACGCAGATACTCTATACAACAGACATCGCCAACATCACCCTGATGCTGGACCTCAAACCAGGCTCTGTTGTCTGTGAATCAGGTAAGACAGCTGAGGCTGACATCTCTGACATTCCCAAATTATACGATCATCAGCTAAATTAGGGATTACACAGGAAATATGATGCTTCATTAACCATATAGCTTTTAACTACCCAGAAATGTTTGCTTTTTTCTGAGAAATTATGCAGTCATCCATATATCCAGAAGGCATTTCTGTTGACTGGACAAACTAAGCAATAACTTATTCCTTCAAAAATCATATATGATCAGGCTATGTTTAAAACTCTTAAAGTGATTCTTGAAAAATTACCAAAGTTTTACTGTTTTTAATGTACCAAATTATACCATGTAGGCCAACAAATACATGGGCATTACAGCCCTGATCATTTAAGATGATGTTTCTGTAAACACTATTTTTGTTCATCAGTTTTACCTGATGTGCATACTGTTTTTAATTCATACCATTATGTCAGGCATATGATAATTATACGTTTGGTCCACTTGACCCCATTTGTGATGGGCAGAGGAAAATTTATGTAATTTGAGCATACATTAGAAACTAGAGATCTCTATACTGTTAATAAAATGAAAAAAGAAATTTGTAATGTTAAGTTAAGTTAATAGGCAATCATTTAGCACAATGAGTGTTAGAGTTGTTCAAATAGTTGCTGTGTGATATGTTAAACTAACTTTACTGAAAGTGACTTTGTGACTGAGCTGAGTAAGCTTGCAGTACTTATCAAGGATTACTTTAGCAGGTTTAGGAATGTGTTCTGTTAAGAGAAAGAGGGTCACCTTGGGAATTTAGCATATGTGTTTGTGTGTGTATTGATTGACGATAGGTGATTAGACAGAGTGGCTGATTAAAATATATGATTAGAGATTCTTCTACATGTCTTTTTGTATTTTGACCTCGTACTTTGACACGTATCCTATAAGTCAGTTCATGTTAAAACCACTGAAAGAACATTGTAGGTTCTCTCACTTCAATTTACAGCATTGTTCTTTTACTGGTAGGAATATTGAAGACTGACTGGTTCCAGTCATATGGTTTTATGTCTCCACTTTAAGCATACATTCTGCCAGATATGAACTAGTTTGGTAGTGATCTGCCATGTCTTAAATACTAGTTTACTTCCCTTTCTTCCTATTTCAAAGGAAAATCATTTCCGTGTGCCTGAGTTACTAAGATGATCTGTGTCATAGACAAGGTCATTGTGTAATTTGCTGGCAGGAACTTTTATAAAGCAAATGCAGCCTGGTGTCTTTACTCTGGATATATATATATAAAAACAGTTTGTTTCTGCAATTCGTAATTATTACTGCTTCTTTTTGCTTAATGTTTTTCTTCTCACTGGATCCTGAAGTCTGTATATTTTTGTAGTGTTTTTCCTTTTCCGTGTGTGACTCCTGTTTCTGTTTGTGTGGTGTTTTCCTTTTCGTCTATTTGCTTATTCACCAAGTGGGAGCAACTTGTAGTCTGAATGGATCTATTTAATGGCCTCAGAGTACATACACACCCTCTTGGTACTCTGCAGCCACCTCACTTTAGCTGGATTGCTCAACTGTGAGTTTCTCCTGCTGAATGATTTTTTTTTTAAAGCAGTGCTCAAGTAGAGGGCATAACAAAAGTCTCTTACACACTTTGTGTTGTTTTGGTGACTGAATGTGGTCAGTGCTGTCTTCGGGATATCTAAGCTGTACAACAAAACATTGTGTTCACGTGTTGCCTTGTGTTTTTTCCTTTAGTTCTTTCTTGAGGTACAAACCCTTTTTCTTTCACAATTCTTTCACAGATTTCTTCTTATCTCATTTTGCCTCATGACCACTTTGATCCCTTTGCCCTTGTCCTTTCTTGATCCATGATCCTGAGTTCAGATATCCTCTTCAATCTGAATACCACCCTGTAGACCAAACATTGACGGCATTGTTGTTGTAAAACAAAAGCTATGGTGATGTAACACTGGACAGAAGGAGTCGGCATGTACAGTCCCTTTCTGTGCATTTGCCTGTAAATATGTGTGTGTACACTTCGACCTTGCATGTGTACGAATGGTAAAGGGAGTAACTTTATTGTAATGTGTTGGTATATTCTTTTACCTTGGACCATATGGCTGTGTGGATGTCTAGCCAATCACACTCATATGTGCATTTTGAACATCCACTTCCAGATTTAGTCCCCTTTCGTTATTCTTCTGGGAAGGCTTCCCCTAATTTTAGTTATGTGGCTGTGTGTATTTTTGTGATGTCATGCACTGATCTTTCCAGTTCATCCCAAAGTGATCAGTGGGGTTGAGGTCAGGGCTCTCTGTGAGCAACTTGAGTCCGTCCACTCCAAACATGACAAGCTATCTTCAATGGCTGAGTGTTTTAACCAAATAGTGAAAGTATTGACTGATTCCTTAGTGTATTGACATGATAAGTAACACAGCTAAAAGCAGAAAATATGTCTCTATTCAATGTCTTTTTGACCTATGTAAGAGACTCCAGTATAAAAGGTACAGTATTGTACTTTATGTGTTTGGTTTAATTAATTTTATTTCTTTTTTTGGTTATGTTAGGACATTTTAGTAAGACTGTCGGGATTCTGATTGGCAATTAAAGCCCATATGAAATACAAATGATCTAATCTAATTTAGGGGGTAGCATAGCAGGGAGTAACTTTAATAACCAAAGTAACCTTGTTTGATTCTGAGCTTGAATGAATGTGTGGAGCATGTTTATCCATGTCTCTTGGGGTCTCAAAACCATGTTAGGGTTAATTTCTAAATGTAATATTGTATTGTTTGTTTTTTGAGATTTGGTGCTTGTTCTTTGACACAAGCTCAGCAATATGAACAAAAGTCAGCATAAAAATAGGCAATAGAATATTATTGTGTACCAATAAATTCCTAATTAAGAGCAGAAATACTGGCCCTTTCTTCCTGACAATTGTTAGTACACACACACTTCTTCATTATTACTATAAACTGAAATTAAATGCAGTAAATTAAGTGAATTTGTTATAGAAACCTAGCCTGCTATTAATGTCTTTACAATGTTTAAATGTATAAATGTTTTTACATGTGCTTGTGTGAGACAGGCACTGGCAGTGGATCACTGTCCCATGCCATTCTCCGCACCATCGCACCCAATGGCCACCTGCACACAGTCGAGTTTCATGCCCAGCGGGCAGAAAAGGCAACACAAGAGTTCAGCGATCACAAGGTGGGCCATCTAGTGACTGTTCGTAACCAGGATGTGTGTAAAGATGGCTTTGGTGTTGTCGGTGTAGCTGATGCAGTATTTCTGGACATCCCATCACCATGGGAGGCCATCATTCATGCCAAGAAAGCATTCAAACGCAGGGGTGAGTATATTTGTCTACATGCACTTGTTTTTCAAAAATCATCCTAATAAAGGATTCTGCCTCTACCCAAGATTACTGATTAAGGAAAAACTTGATTATGTGCTTCATTTGCACAGTTTGTTACTATTGATTTCTTTTTGTTCAGGTCTAGACCACTAACTGGTGGAGAAAATGGTGTCCATGCCCATGTTCATGTAAAATAGGGCTGTTGTATAAAGTAATAGCCAGTTGTCTGATTGTCTGGTGCTTCTGAACACCTGTCCCATCTCTCACACACTACATGCATGTGTGAAGGATTATAAGTGTTCTGCTGGCTAGATGCCTCGCTATTATCACTCTCTTACTGAGGAGGAACTATTGACTGGTAACCGTCATTTTCCTGTGAATCATTTACTCATAAGTTTCAGTGGAAACTTATTAATGTTGGAATAACCCTATTTACTCATGTATGTAAAAAGGGTCTGCTTTTCAAATAGTGTTTGAAAAGCAGACTGAAGCTCACATGGATATACATACTGTATATATACACACACATAAAAATATAGAAGAATAAATCTGCTCACACTGGTCAATTGTAAGACAATTGTACTACATGCTATTGTTTTATGTTTTATGTTAATGTAACCAACATTGTTATGGCAACACAACAGAATGCATAGTAACCCATCTAACGAAATATCTCTTGCATTTATCAACACGTTACTGCTAATGCATTTTAGTTAAAAAATTATTAACGCCCTCCCACCCCAGAGAGATTAATAAAAATTCTAGTAGTTTTCAAGTGAAATTCTGTCATAAATAACTATGCAATTTAAATTTGAAGGTTTGTCATTTTTGTATGTCTGTTTAGACACTTGCATAAAGTTATGTCATTCATGTAATGTAATGTCTCTCTCTCTCTTGCATGCTCTCTCACTCATGCACAGACGCACAGCGACAAGCTTTTGACCATAAAGGGATAGATTGTAAGCCTGCAGAGATGTTAGGCTGAAGGAATGGGATTCCTTTTTGAGAGAACTACAGCATAAATGTTATTCTAAATTCACTCTGTCATGAAGCCTTCTTACTAAGCAATTTTGAAGCATGTGTCTGATGCATATATGTTGCACAGACTGGTCGTTCGAGTTTTGTCTGACCTTAGGGCGCATTTACAAATGAGACGCATTTAAGGAGGTGATGAGTTTCAGAGCCCTGCTTTATCTTCTAACTCCTACAGCAGTTTTCGCTCTTTCCTTCTTTTTCTGTATAATTTGTGTAACTGTTTGGCTTATAGCCTACTCATGTTTAGTGCTTGGAGGACTCCCACGCTGCCATGACTTTCCTCTCTCCTAGGCTGTTGTTGCCAGGAAACCATGAGTCTGTGTTTATAACTTTGTTTGCATGGAATGGCCTTATTTGTCTGTGGAACATTTCAGTCATACTTTGACTGTCTTTCCTCCATCTCTTTGTCTTTTCAGTTTCTTTATTGCTTTTTTAGTTTCAAACTATATAGGTTTTGATTGTGCCATTAAAGAGTGCAGACTACGGCACTCCCCACCACACTATGAATTGTGTAACATAGACCACTTACCACATGTACACGCATTCCCTTTGGGGGAGTTTCTGTGTCCGGGCTCCTGAGGTCATTTTGGCTGACTGCACAGAAGAAGTGCTTGGCTTTTTATCTGAATGTCTGTTCCAGAGCTAGGAATGCATTTGCTATACCTTAATTCCTCCCAGTGTTTAACATTATACATATGTGCTTCAACATTAACATATATACTTAGGATCCCAATTTCAGTAAATGTAAGGATGAGAGTGGAAAAAAAGAGAAATTACCAGCTGTTACCTTCACCTCTTCTGTTTCTCTTCTTGCACCACCTGCTTTTTGTATTTCTGCTGATTGTGTCCTTTAAGCACATGCTGTGAACAGAGCTGTCACTAGTCTGCACTTTGCAACTGTTTGCTAGGGATTTTCAACATTTATTTAGCATAGTCTCTTTTTACACATGCTTTTTCACTGATTTCACAAATGCCACATAGGGCATCCTGAAACGTTTAGTACACTGAAAAAAAAAAAAATCTTTATTCTTTTCTTGTGTAACAGAATAAATGTCTGTTTATTTGGTTATTTACAATTGCTCATTTGCATGGTCCAAAAGTAATATATAACATTGGAGACACTTGTTTTGAGAATTTGGTCTAGGCTTATTTTGCAAAATATGATTTACACTTGCTGATTTCATAGGAGGTATCTAAAAATGTTGAGGTTAATATTAAATTTTAAATGTTTTGATCTGTATAAGGGTTACCTAATTAGAAAGCCTCTTAATCTGGACTCTCTTAAATATTTTTCTCTTCAATGCTAAAAGGAGTAGCATCAGCGTGAGTGTGCATACTGTATATGGTCATTTAACAGTACCATGATCTGATCAGTGTTATAGTTGTATAACAGTTTACCAGAGATTATGTATTAAATATAGTTTTAATTGGGTACTTGTTTCTATGCTCACATTTTTCCCCATGCATTGGTTTACATTTGCATTGAATTATCTCAATTGTTCTGTATTTGTAGATTTTTTGTTTTTTAAAATATGTAATATTACTTTGTACAGTGGTGGCCAAAAATATTAAGACAGCATATGACATGCATTCTAGTTCTCCCTGCGCACAAACGGGTGATGTTACTAATTTGTACTCGCCTATCTGGTTGAACAGTTGTTAGACTTAGAATTAGCTTAATAGGTGTTGACTTCTGCTAAAAAATGGCTAAAACTCTGGATTAAAATGTGAATTTTTGTGATAAATATCTGCACATGATCTTTCGGAAGCAATCAAGCAGGGATTGATTGAGCAAGTGACACCAGAGTCATGCTCAGATGAATCCAGCAAATTAAGAATAAAGAACTTTGTACAAAATATTGTTGTATAGGATTTTAACATAAAATACCTTTCTAATTCTTATTTATGGCATTTGAAAGACACGTTTAGAATGACCTACATTTTAAACTAATTATACATTTGAGCAGTTAATGGCCTTGCTTAAAATGCCTAACCACTGAGCTACCCCTGCTTATTATCTTGATTGTCATTATTTTCAGAAATTTAGATTTTCACTAACATATTGAATTTCACTTTTTGTTTTAAAACCTTTGGCCAGATCTTTATTTTAATATTTTTCAATATTGACATTACGATCAGCACTGAGAGCCAAGTTTTCTTAAGGTTATAATGCATACATAACTCAGCACCATTGTTTATCTCCTGTCTCTCTGCAGGGGGTCGTTTGTGCTCGTTCTCTCCTTGTATTGAGCAAGTACAAAGGACATGTGAAACTCTCCTGGATCATGGCTTTGAAGAGATCTGTACATTGGAGGTGCTTCAGAGGGTACACGACGTCCGCTCTGTCACTCTGCCTTTACCAGATTTTGGCCCGGAGGAGGGTAGAACAGAGAGTACCAAATTAGCCTCTGACCCTGACCCTGCTCCAGAGGAAGTGCCAGCAAACCCCAGTTACTCTTCAGTGACGTGCAAGACTGCCACACATCCTAGGGAGATGGCTGGACACACAGGTTACCTCACTTTTGCCACCAAACCACGAGACTAAACTACTACAGGAATGCCACAAGATGGGTGGTGTGACTGCCTGAAGCATGAGTTGTAGACTTAGCGCTGTGTTGTGTGTTTTTTTTTTTTGTTTTTTGGTTTTTTTGGGTGCTCTCCCGGTGTATTTAAACATCTATTAATATTGATGTCTATCTTTCATAATAAGAGATGGATTTGGGGGACCATAAATATTTAGCAAAAAGGCTAGCTAAATTTAAGCATTTATTAATGGTCATTGTTCATTTTGTGAAAACAATCTTTAATTTCATCCAGAGTATGACAATGAGTTATAATGATTTTAATATTTTCTGTTACAATAAATTTAAAATGCGAGAAAATATATTCTTCTAATCTTGAATTTGTTTTTCTGCACTGTTCATGTCACCACATCCTACTGAGGCTCTTGAGATGTTTGCTTGCCTAATCTATTTATATACACAAGTTGGGACCAATTTTGAAATATTTATATTTTAGACATTTTTAGATATTCGATAGGTCTCCAGTGTGCATGTACAAACAAAAAACATAAAAACATTCCCTGTTTTTTGTCCCCCGCCCCGCCCCCTTTATATATATGAAGGTATATTCTTACTTGAGGCCCCAGCCAATACAGGAGCTTATTTACATAGACACTGAAATGGCACATTTTGAAAAGGAGACACATAAAGGGAAAATTTACATTATTAGAGTATTATCTTTCAGCTGGAGCATTAGCACACATACTTTAGAGGACCCATGCAGACTTGAGTAATCAGTGATCACTCTGTTCATTGACGTTAATTGGGTTTCTGACTAAGTAAGTTATCAATGCTAATAGTTGTCCATGTTCTAGTGATTGTATGCACATTTAATAGAAGAGAATTTCCCACAGGACCATAGCTGTTTTATTTTATATAAAACTGCAAGCAAGTTTACTTTTCTTCCAGTACAGTTGCCTTTATGATCTGGAGGATTTATAAGTCCTCAGTGAGGTCTGGATACCATAAAAGGTAGTGCTCCCTCTGTCCTCTCATAATGAGCACAGATGTGTTCACAGATATCCAGTGCTTATGCATACACTATGATTGTAATTATACATCATCTGTTATCTAAATGTTGTTGTTTTTTCCTTTGCATCTGTTCTGCATTGCTTGTCATCTATATACAGTTTCAAATGTATAACAAATGTGTTTTGCAGCATTAATTTTCCAGTCAGATGCATGATTTTCCAGTCTCCAGTTTAAACTGTACTAACTTTTGCATGATATATAATAACATAAAGATATTTTGCAGCAATGAGAAAAAAGTACCCCTGACCATATATAGCATGTGTGATAGTGTGGGTAAGAAAGGGTATGGTGCACGGCTGATGTAACAGCGGGATTGCTGTGTGTTATTTTAAGCCTGCTGTTCCCTGGTTAAAGAAGGAAAGGGAAAGACTGATGTATGAGAATAGAGCTAAGAGGTGGCCTGTCCTTGTCTGTCTGCTCTTCACTCAGCACTGATGGTCTAAGGTGCACTATACATCACTAAAATAGAAAAGAAGCATTTTTACTTACTGCAAATCCATATAGGCTACCTTAAAGGAAAGGAAGCTTCCTTTCCAGCTCCTTAATACATGCTCTTCCTTTTTTTTCACTTGCACACATACTGGGCTGCGGGGATCACTTAATGGCTTGTAACGTAGTAAACAGAAGGGTTCGTTAAGTTTTTTTTTTTTTTTTACATTTTGACACCAAATGTTCTCATATGAGGACAAGACATTTTCTTCCAACGACATGTGTGAACCCCAAATGAGGACAATTGGGTATAATTATTGTGCAAAACCAGTTTGAAGACATTAAATAAGCTCATAATTAATCAATTCCAATAAAGAGAAACAGTGAGGAGAACCTTTAAGCGGTAAAATTAGTACGAGGTTAAATTGGCATTTGTATGTTTTCAATTATTGATGAAACAAATATTTATGGATGGTAAAAACAAAGGAGTACTCAACTAATGAAACAATCAGTGCACTGCTGACAAAGCTTTTTTGGATCGATGCTCTAAAATGTTCTAGTTTTTCCATCAATATCAAGAAAGATGCTTACCATCAACTGCTAAGTGCTTACCGGTAGCCATTATCTAAATACTGTTGCTTTGATGCATACCCACACTGCTGTTTGCTCTCTCTTAACGTTGCTTAATCCTGAAAAGGAAGCACAAGGCACAAAATATCGGTGTTAAGCTTGGATAAGCAGGGCAGGCTTGTGGTGTTGGTAATTTAGATTAGCAAATCTCTTAAGTATGGTTAGGATGGTAAGATCTTACTGTAGAAAACTTGAACCTTCAGGTAAATTCTTAGCTGTATACTTGGAATGCAATCTCTTTAAGTGGTAAGTCATTTAAATGAGAGTCAGAGAAAAGCATCTGCCAAGAAAATACATATGAAATACATCTAACCGCGCCAACATAATACCATTAAATGTTAATTTCCTAATGGATTGAAAGTGGTTTTAAGATCTGTCATGGTTCTATTAATGTTTTTTTTTTTTTTTTATAGTATTAACTGACATTGCTGTAGAATGCATTTAACTTCCATTTGTTCTTGGATTCTAGGTTTAGACAGGATAGCTGTTTGATACTGAGATCAAAATGCAGCAAAAAGTCCAGTGTTGTGACCATGAATCATGTGTCTGTGGTCTATTTTAGTGATTACAGTACAGCTAATTTTCCCGCTCATGGAAGTAAAAGGAGGAACAGTCGAGAGGTAGCATGTGTTATTTAAAAACCCAAGCTAAAGAAGTTTAGTCACTTCTTTGACACCCAGACATTAGTACTTTAGTAAAGAGAGGAGAATGTTTTATTGATGTCTGTTGTCGCAGTACGTTATTTAAATCTTGTTGAATACATTGTTCAGTTCACAATTTATGCTTTTGTATTCATTACATATTTATATTGTGCACAACACAATTGATTTTTGATATTCCGTATGGTTTCCACTTCTTCAGAAATTGTCAGGATGCACTGCACAATGTCTTTACTGTGTGAAAATGTTTTATAGCACTGGAGATGGAGGATCCCCTTCCTGGCTACTCAGTAATCTGAGACCAGGCTGTACAATTGTCTGTAATATATTTTACAGAGATTAATTAAATTATTGTATAACTTCCAATTTTAATAACTGCCTAGTTTGAGGTTATGAAGATTTGTTTAAGGCCAAACTGACAAATAAAATTTGATAGAGATAGATAAATAGATAGATATTTCTTTAAGACACAATCTTGTGTGCAACGATATTCCTCTGTGTCCATCACATTCCAAAAGCACTTAATTCATTCTGACACTCCTTCTGACATTCCTTGTTTCAACTCTGCTCTGTTTTCTTCTACTCCATTGCTTGTCCCTGTGAGAATCTCTCATTTTGGGTTTTCGCCAACAAAATCAACATATAAATATGGCGAGCGTGCTTTGATTTGTACTAAAAATCGAACACAACCTATATAATTTATAAATGCACGTAGTTTATGATGGTAGCAGCAGAATAAATTAAGTCTCAAAAACAAAAGAACTAGTCTTGCTGCTCTAATACCTTGAAACAGTATGGAACAGATATTTACCCTGTGTCCTTCTAAGGAAAATGGTTAAGTACAAAAAAATTATACATTTTGACCATCATACTAATAAGCTGGCAAATACTTAAATCATTGCTTAAGACCAGATTCTCTACAGAATCTACTTCATGTCACCCCATAAAATTCTCATTACGTTTACTTGAAGTTCACAGTTTTATTGGAACTGTAATATAACAATAAAGGTGTAGTAATTAAAGCTGTACAATGATAACAATATAGTTCCAGGTCACGTCTTAATATCTGCAAGTACACACCTAGAGTGCACTTTGTGCTGCTGTGTTGCTGCTGGTTAAGTACATTTGGATGCATGTGGTGTATGGACTTGGCAGGTATACAAGACACCCTGGACTCATAAACTACCTCTGCTCTGGGGTAGGTATATACTGTGACTAGTGATTGCTTATTCAGTTAGCACTGTTTTTATAATCATTTTTTCCTTTTTTTTTTTTTTTTTTTTTGCTTTAAACTGCAAAAATGTGTGCCATTTCAAACATTTCAGAATTGTTAAGGATTTTGTAGCGCTCAAAAAGTGGATAAAGGAAATAATTAATGTAATGAATAATGAATGTATGCAAGTAAGTGGGTGGTTAGGCTTAGTTGATGAAGGAAGGGGGGAGTGAATGGCTAGAGCAACTGAGAGAGGAGGAAGGGCCTTTTGTTATCTTTCATGCGAATGTGACATTCACTTTATATTTGGAACGCTGCCTAACAACATGGCAAAATGCTAACAGACTGGTGGACAATGCCCTTCTTTTGCCCCATAAAAGCTAAAACAAACCAACGTAATTAAATACATAGGCCCTCTAACGGCAAAACTGATTTTACATCACAATATATCAAAATTCATATACATACCAAAGATGTTTCTCTGGGATCCTTGAGTAATGAAATTTACTGTTAGAATCTTGTAATTCTGTACAGGACTTGAGTAAGAATAAGGTCAATCCAGAGATGAATACTTTTCATGCTTATGAATCATTATTTAGAAAATCATGTGTCTGAGCTGCTAGTATAGACCAACTAACGTAGCACAGTGTGTCCTGTTCACTGTCTGCTTACCTAACTTATTGGGTCTTATTGTGTTGTCCTAAAAGATAACTTATCTCAAGATTAAATGTCTTCCAACACAATGGGACATCATTTAAAATGCCCCATGGCTTGCTGGAAATGAGGATTCCATCATTGTGAGACGATAACACGTTCAACACGTCCACACACAGAACTCATGTGACTAATCTCCTTCATGGGAGTGTGTGCACAGAAAGCAGAAAATGACTTGCTTCCTCCTTCATATGCAAATGACTGACTTTATGACCTTGTGTTAGTGTACATTATGCCCCAAAGTGAGGGTATGTGTACATATCTGCTTATTGAATCCAATATTTTAAATAACTATAAAAGGAAAAAAGGAATATTGATTAAAAATTTACTAATAATTATAAAATAAACCCACCCTTGGAGTCAGAATCCAAGCATAAACTATGCAGATCAACCTCCTGTAGAACGAGAAAACTAACACTTGGCAACACTTGTATGAAGAGCAAGCGCCACTCCTGCTCTCAGGTGTCACATGGCTGTTTGGAGTAGATAAGCTTAGTTACATTTGTGTTGGGCTCTGACCTTCACTCTTTGGCGCCTGTCACATACCAACAATCGAGAGTATGTGCCATTTTACTGAGATCTAGGGCACGGTGCAGATGTCATTGAGTTTTTCACTAGACTGCATTCTGCCAAATAAGTCCTTGAAGACCACAGTGCTAATTTAGCATTTGCCTTTTTGTGACACACAATTCAAATAACCGGGCATTTCTTGTGAGCTTTAGAACTGAATGTGGTGATGGATGTCCCAGACTTCATGCTTTATGAACTGTCTACAATATGTACAATAATGGAAGTCCTTACTATGTTAGAAATGCATAGTAAGGCTATGCATTTCTAACTGTTCTAATATGCTGTTTTATATACTTTGACAGTAATAGACTGCAGCTAGAGCAATGTTCCAAATCTCATTCTCTTTCAGCATTCTCCAATTTGTGAGCTTTTCATTTTTAATAATAGTGCCTCTGTTGTGCAGTGCCTCAACTTGACTTGTCCCTGCTGCCTACATTAAGAGCTTCTTGTGTGAGCTGAGCCCCAGCATTGGTTTATTTCAAACTAGTTTTCTGTGTGCTAGAGTGAGGTGGTGTGTCACACATTCCATTCAGGGCTCATAGTGGAATACGCTGAGCGGCTAAGCTATAAATCTATGCATGCATACAAGCTTGTACAGTAATGAAAATTATAGAATGATCAACAAATCACTGTATTTTTAAAAGGTTAATCTGATTTACTGAAAAAGTGTTAAAAGAATGTGAGTGGTGCTTCTGTCTAAAAAAAAACCTTCGAACTTGGAGAAAACTGACATTGCGCAGATCTTAGATTAGACACAATCAACCATCTGTCCTCTGCCTGTATGTAGTGAACACAAAAATCACCTCAGATGCATGTTTCTCATATCACTTGATATTTTATCTTATTTCCAACAGGGCATTTTAGGAACAGTTTTTATCCCTAAGGCATTAGAGAGCTCAAATCCCAATAGTTGCTTTTGAGTTCATTAAATTGCTTTTTTTTTTTTTTATTTTATAATTTCAGATATTAGTAGTTAATATCTGAAATTACAAGTTAAAAAATTGCAATTTAATGAATTCAAAAGCAACTATAGGGAGTTGTCTTTACTGTAATTTTTTAAAAGCTTAATGGACTTTTAAAATAAAATATAAAGTGATGCATATAGGACATTGGTAGCTCGGTTTAAGGTTTCTCCCCTGCCATGTGGTAGGCCAGCATTTAGTTTTTACATCCATTGGCCAAAACCCAGCCACTTGATACAAGGCATTCTTAATGCCGTTTCTAAGAGAGACAGAATGGAATTGTTGCATCTGGAAGGGCATCTGGTGTAAAACGTGTGCCAAGTTGCATGGTCCACTGTAGTGACCCCATGATGGGAGCAGATAAAAAAAAAGAAGAACATGTTGCATATGGGATTAGATATATTTATTACGTTGGGAACAATGGTGGACTTTCTGAAGACAGGGTGTCCATCTCTGCACACAAATGGCTAAAATATGGAATTTTCAAGTGAACTGTGAACATCTTTGGCAAATTTCTTCACATGATCTTGAGCAAGCATCAAGCAGGCATGGATTGAGCGGGTGACACCAGATTACTGCAGACATATTTTTGACTCTATTCTCAGCCAGATCCAGAAGGTTTTGAAAAATAAAGAACGTAATACTTGGATTGTTGTATAGCTATTTTATTACATGAAATAAATTATTTGTATTACTGAATAAATCATTATTTTAAAAAATGTCAGGATGTTATTTGATCCTTGAATTTCACCTTTGTCCTAGTACTTTTGGCCACCAATGTATGCAACTGTAGCTTGGTCAGTCAGCACTGCACAATACACCCTGCAGTCAGGACATGTTTTTATGCCTTGTAATTTGTATACCCTGTAATCTTTTAAACAAATAAATGAATGAACAAATAAATGAACTAATCTATTTATTAATTTAATAATATTTTCCTATTGATATAATATTCCACTTAAGCAGTCTGGGTTTGTGTCAATTGACTTGCACAAGAGCATAACCTATGAATTAGATGGTCACTGAAATTATATTAAGCACCATGATTCACCCAAAATATACAATTAAACATTATACTGCAAAACTAAACATCTTTCACCTAATAAAAATCACCAATGACTATTTAATAATTTCATTTTATATTATACTCAACATATATACTGTGTCTGTTTCCCAAGATTTCTGTTGTCATTCTATTGACTGTGTCTTTATATGTTTCTCACAGAAAACAGGGAGTGGGAGATGACTTTTGCAGCTGTCTGGCCAGAATGATGTAATTAGCTCGCTAAACTTCTGATTCAGCTTGCCATAACTGAAATTCCATCTCCCTGGAAGCACTGTTACACCCTAAATACAGACCTCAAGCAATGGAGGAATTTCATTAACTGTAGTCCAGAGACTTAAACAGTAAACTTACACATTGAGGACTACGATTTTATATTAGATACAGTATGACAGCATATTGAAAGTATTTAGAGATCTTGGGGTCCTGGGGCAGGATAAAGAACGGTTTGTTGTATTAGTGCAGGCTTTTAGCAGCTAGCAGAGTGGGGGCTGGGGCTAGAGCACATGTAGCCATATGAGGGTAGGGTTAAAGCAGGGCTTATACTGACAGGTGACCTTCAGCCAGGCATACTTCATGCATCCAGACTACAACCGGGAATTCTAAATTGACCTGAAATGCCAAAAATATTCCAAGAAGACAGATAATATAATACCAAATAATACCACATCCATTTGTTATATGACTATTACACAATCACAGTGACTACAGGGTAAATTACATTCTAAACATACCTTAGCCAAAGGGCTTGTCACTAATGCATAGCTTAACCTCTGCCCCATGTCATAACATGCCTTAAAGTGTTACATAGCTCTATATTATATATTTGCTCTAATCTGGTTATTATGTACTTTTTTTTTAAGTTCAGTGGTGAAGTGTAATGGACAGTAGTTTCTGAACAATATAAGAAATTCACAGCTAGACCCTTAGACATAGATAAAAAAGTGTTATATTTCGAGCAATATCTTTTTGTGTGAGTAATCATTTTTTCACCAAAAGTTAAACCTTCTAGTTGAAATGATTTCCACCTGTCTATCTATGGTCAACTAACAGCATATAAATTGGATGGACGCAGAAAAGCTAGAGTGATTTAATAAGAGATAAATATTCTTTAAACTCCTTAGATTATTGTGGAGCGCAAAAGAAATCCCCAATCTGTGCTCCCTTGCTGGTGCAGCTGTCACCACAGTACATCATAACTGCCTCAGCACTCACCACAGGACAGTCTTTAAATCTTTTGGAAACAATTCCCTGGGATCTCAAATAGAGATTCAAATTTAAAGCCAACTTGTACATTACAAGGAGTAAACAAATATACCTCATGGACGAATGTCAGCTTTACAGTATAAAGTAATTGTTAAAGAACGATATCGCTCATCCAGACAAAAACGATTATTGACAGGAATAATTTCTTTCTCATAAATTTTGGTTCCTATTACGTGTTAGCATTAAATCAGTGCTGGTTTATGTACTGAATCATACTAGTACCACACCCAATCTCTGCAAACATTGCAAAAGTATGCTGTTCTCTAGTAATTTTTTTTGTGCGTGTGTGCTACAGAATTAGTTAACCTACATTTTCTCTACATTTGTGTCATCATTATCATACAAGTCAATCCTAGTTTGGTAGATAAAATCAATCCATTAATTATTTACTTGGAATCTCACTATTGTCCTTTAGTGCCATCTTCTGACCAGAAAAAGATGAACAGTATTTTATGGAACACACTTACTCATCTACTAAGTCACTCAATCATTTCCCAATTAATTATTTTCACTCTCTAATCCACACTTACTCACTTAATTTTGTTCACTACGGTGAGCTATTGGTATTCTAGAAGCTGGGTGTGTGGCACACCTGCTTAAGGCAAAGAGGCAGCAGTGTGTGTATATTTTTTGTCCCTGTGTAGACCGCTTTTGGTATTAGTTAACATGGTGATGTTTTTCCATACTCCAAATCTTTATATCTTGCCCAGGCCATATTCATATAGTAACAGCTTCTCCCACTTCAGCTCTGGATTTCCTCTTCATAGTTGGCCCTGGACTATCTTGTGTAGATTCATGACATAATAATACCAATTAAGGTCTTTTTAGTTTCAAGTTGTAAAATGTTCAAAGGCTTAAGGAGTTAAATCACTCACTTATCGTCGATACTGCTTCATCCTAAATACAGGGCCAGGAGACTTAGGGCAAGAGGCGTGGTACACCCTGGATGTTTCCAAGTGTAAAACCTATTTGACTCTTAGATGCCACCTTAGAAATTTACACAGATGAGTCTACTCAGAAAGATAATGCAGCTCCCAACTTTATCAAGCAGCCATAGTTATGACTATTTATTTGATAATTAGGCTTTTGGCTTATATGGGGAAATGCGGACTAGTTACAGATAAAGCACTCATATCCAATCTTAGGGTTTTGAAGGAGCTTTAACTTCTCTGCGATTTTGAATCCACCCTTGTTTACAGCAAGAAGCTCAGTGTGATTATTCTCCATGGCAGTGTTTCCCAAAGTGTGGGATGTAAATGTAAATGTAACCCAACAACTGGAGCGCTATCTAAGATGTTTAACCAACCAGGTGTAGCTCAGTGGTTAAGGCATTGGACTACGGTTCGGAAGATCCCAGGTTCAAACCCCACAACCACCAAGTTGCCACTGTTGGGTCCTTGAGCAAGGCCCTTAACCCTCAACTGCTCAGATGTGTAATGAGATAAAAATGTAAGTCGCTCTGGATAAGAGCGTCTGCCAAATGCCTAAATGTAATGTAATGTAATGTAAAGTGTGGGGTGCGCCCACTGGTGGGCCTTGATGGTACTGCAGATAGGCCGAGAGATGATTTACAATAAATGTATTACGTTTTACACGTTCAGTTTGTCTAAGTTTGAAATTACTATTACATATTTTGATTACATGTTTTCATTTAATTTTTTTATAATAGTATTCAAAATTAATTAAACAAAGTCATATTATTTCAATTGTTTTAGTTTTCATCTATCTGACCTATTTTTAAACTAGAACATATGTAGTCATTCATAAGGTATCATCATTCAGAATCATAATAATAGAATCGGGAAAGCTGTTAATAAAGAATCATAATACAATTTTTTATTATCCAGTGTCAAGCAGTAAGAAGAATTAACCATTTGCACTCATTTTTTAACATTTGTTTCTTTATATATTATGTGCATGTGTATGGATTATATAGTTATAAAGATATAATTTCTGAGTGTTGTGGATTGATCATATAGCCTATGTGATTAAAGTTTTGGGTGGGGTACAGGAGATTTTCATATTTAAAATAGGGCCGTGGCCTTCTTAAGTTTAGGAATTACTGGTTATATGTGTTGCTAAATATAGAGGTATGATTATTTTGGACCCAAAGAATTGCACAAAACTTTTAACTACAAGGGGCATTCAAGTCAACCCGGGACTTTTGACTTGAACGGAACAATTATGAGAATAAAACTACCTATGTTTCTCTATATAATCCCCTCTTCCTCTATGATAATAATAATAATAATATAAATAATATAGGAATCCTTGTATAGAACTCTATAATACTTGTCCCAGCATTCACTAGTGCATGGATGAAGAAAGTTTTGTCAGGGCGCATAATCAAACTGAGAGCTTCACATTTAAAGAAAAAAAAAAGGCCTACCAGGAACTCCCTTAATGGTCCAAACATGTGGAAATGGCTTGGAGCGAGGTCAGAGCTGAATGAGCAATAACTCCCAACGGAATTATTGTAATGTGCATATGGTGTAGAATGGATAAACCACATCTTCATAAAATCCCCTTTATGGACAGGAGCATTATTATGCAACAAAGAAAATTACTGTTGTACAGCATACAGGGACATTCTATGCAATAATTTGCCTCAAACATTCTGCCCACAGTTTGGGAAAAGGCTTATACATATATGGGCATTGTGGTCAGGTGTGTACATAGTTTTGGGCTTATGCATGTTTCACTCATATATGAATGACAAACAAAATATTTTCTATATAACTATTTCACGTGGTCTTTCAGTTTTTTTCTGCTGAACATTTTTATTTATGTTCTCTGAAATAATCATTTTTGAATGTATATAAATATGAGCACTATTCTAGCAAGTCCAGGCTGTAGATCTGGCTCAGAAGCAGAGAGCAGAGCCAGGTCATGTGAATAGAGAGGAAATGTAATATCATATTATCTTAGTCATTTAGAGTAAGACTAGATGCCAAAGATCGTATAAAATATGTAGCAAATCATTCACTAGTAAAAGGGTAGAATCATGGAATCTAAGCTTTAAAAAATGTGACAGCTTTGGAATTCAAGCTGATTTATAAAGGCATGTTTTTTTACTCCTTGTCCTAAATAACCATAATATTCATCATTTTTTATTTAAAAATAGGGCTACTTGGAATAAAAGGTATGATTTTGTGGTTGTAGCCTCACTATTTTCATCCCATCCCATGTGTGGAGTTGAATATTTGAATAGTTATATCCTCAGAGGCCCTTTTGTTTACCATGTTTGAATTGGCGATGACTTACAATCAGCAGATTAATCCGTTAAAGGGAGTAGTTACTCCTCTATATGTAAAGTACTCCTTGCACTAAAAGTAAGTAACTTATTGTAGCTTTCAATGTAGCAAGTGTCATCCAAGATTCAACAATCTATTCATTATGTATTAGGAGAATATTGGCATGTATAAGAATAAGATGGTATGTGTATGGGCAGCCTGGGCTAAGGTCGGCTAAATCAATGAACAGGAAAAAAACATAAACCGAATAAATCATAAATACCTAATAATTACAACAAAGTTAACAATATGGATTTAGTAAGTTATTGTATTTTCCAAATAATGCCAACAGAAAAAAATATAGAAGCTACATACTCAATGTAATATAGAGAGTATTTCTATAGTTTCTATTTTTCAGCACCAACAGCAACACCAACACCAACAATGAATCCAGTTTGCCTCGTGTCAAAAGTCTTGACTAGTGGAGGTGCTGTAATGCTGTGGGAGCGTTGTCTTGGCACATTTGGACCCATTAATACCAATTAATCATGTCCTGCTCAAAATCACTTTTATATATTATATGCACTGCTACTACATGATTGGCTGTTTAAATAATTGCATAAATGAGCAGGTGTAAAGATGTTCCTGAAAAAGTGCTCAAAGTCAAAGTTTTGATTCATTCCACTCATCCATAACTTGTGAAACTTGACTAATAACACTTTTTGTTAAGGCATGCTGCAGCATGCCTATGAGACAGCAACATGTTGGGTTTTTCTTCATAATAACCTCTTGTATATGTGTGGAAGTTTTTGCCAAGAATCCTTTGCCATTATTTATCTCTAGTTGTATGCATTCTCAACTATACACTGTACAATCATTCTAGTCGCAAAGCATTATCTGCAAGTTTTAAATCCTAATCAGTCAAGATTTTTATATAATCCAACCCTTTATTCAAGCGTACCTTTGTCACCTTTGATAGCAAGTGTAGAAAAGCCCATCCTATATTTACTCTTGCTTTATTCATGCCATTACGAGTTTTGGAAGGTATTTGTTGGCACTAACTGCCATGTTTAGCATTCTCATAAAAAAAACGGGGTTTAGATTAAGTGGCCTTTGAGAGTGCTTAAAACAAGTGGCACAGAATACATGTAAAGAGAAAGGTAGAATGTTAAGAATATTGCCTCAATTTTTTTTCCTCATAACTTTCTACACTGTTTGCTATAAGAGATACAGACAGTAATGTCACCTTTTGCAAAATTAAGTTATGCTCTTCACAAGAAAAGCACATGTACATAAACCTATTCTCTTATTTCAGTGACTCCCATCTTGTCTTTTGATATAAGCATCACATGCTTCACAAGCACTGCACTGACAGGCATGCAGATAGTTGAACTGTTATCTGGAAGGAATTTGGGCTTGAAGCCTACAGCAGATAAGCCGGCGAAGTAAGTACACTTTACTGGAAGAAACTCAACCCATGTAGCCAATTTTTGGGATTGTGAAAAATGAAGAACAAAGGAGGTCTTCTTAGGTCATCCTTCCTGCTTTTGTTACAGCTGCAGTTTTTGAATATTCTACCTGTTATTTGCTTTCCAATGGGAAATGTTGCCATAGAAACAAGCAGATCCAGTTCAGGCACAAATGAACATCTCACACTGTACAGGATTTTTATTCACCGTTTATTTATCCTATAGAGATAAATAAAATGTAAATACTCCAATAAATCAACACATTCATACAGCAGTTTTTTCCTAAAATTGTGTGCTTTTTCTGTACAAGCGTACATCAGACAGCACACAATGCAAGACTTACACAACCAACAATATCTCGAACTGTATGTAACACTAAGAAAAGTATTCTGTAAACCTGACCACATAAACACATTCTTCTTCAAGTGGTCTGATGAGTAAAATACTACTAGCAAATTTCCCTTCTTTTTTATGTCTTTCTTTTGTACCAAATTACCCTTGATATCATTATGCAACAGAAGCTCACAATAACCTTTGGTATGCCACAGAAATAGGAGATTCCTCAATACATTCTATATCTATGCAGCTGATGTTCTTTGTGGTTTTTGTGATATGCTACAAGCATAAACACATTTTGTTTTGGCACTAAAGAGGAAAGACCAAGGGCTTAAACTAAAATCTATTTAACTGAATGTGCTTTATAGCTAATTACAAACTGTAAGATGTAGCAAGTCATCTATAGTCCCCATCAATCTGCTGAAATTTCTGTTGGTTAACCTGCATCTATTCATCAGTGGCATTTAACATCTGGGTTTGTTCGACAAACAGTTTTCACTGTTAGAAAAAATGCTAACATGTAATACGCTTTAGGAAAGGTCAAAAGCGAACCATGTGTTTTTGTTGTAGCACCAGATCGGACTCAATTTCTAGTGCTAAATTAAAGAGTCCAATGCTGATTTGTATCTAAGATGCTACAGAAATTCATATGGAAAGTGCTTCAGAAATGAAATCATTAACCTCTGAATTGACAATCATACCTGTTTAAAAGCCAATAAATTTAAATCAAAATATTCCAAGTATTTAGAGTGTCTCTACTTTAACTAGGCCTGAAACATGCATACCAGAATGGTGAAAACACCGTAAAGTGATTTTTCTTTTAAAAAGAGTCAAAACCACACATGGAGCTGTCTCTGTCACCACATAGACAGCTCCACTTACATAACTGTATGTGGTTTGTCACAAAATTGATAGTGCATGGATCTATTGAGAAAAAAAAATTCTCCTCAAAATCAGAAAGCCATGACTAATTTCATTATTTGAAACATGGCTTATGTTGGAAAAACAATGCAACGTTCATATGCGTTAAATTCAAACCACTTTCACACTTGCTGGCACTGGAAAATTCTAGCACTTTTATGTGTGACCACTGTGTGGGTCTGTAAAAACCACTAAACTGGATGTAATCTGCAAATTTGTGAGCGTTTATATGTTTTGTCATAGCCATCCAGACAGAAGTTAAATGAACGAATGTAAAGCATTTTGATTGTTTTTTTTAGTCTATATTTAGATCAATCTTGGTTGCAACTGTTTCAGCTTGACTGACACTGCGGCCACAACAAACCTTGACAACACCCTATGAAGACAGAATGTGACAAGGGCACAAGCAGACTACGAGACCACAACAAACCCCTTGGCAGTTACCACATCTGGCTTTTTTCTTTTCGCTACTCTGTGTATTTCACAGCTTTATTTCCCTGTCCCAGTTTTCTACCCTTCGTGCTAGTGTTTTATTGCATCACATACTCTGCTGAATTTAAGAGTACTCCAAATGACCCCTTTTTTTTAGACTTTCTGATATTGGTCTTTTCTTATGATCAGTAGTTGCAGTAAACAGCTATGTGCTTCCAATTTTTAAAACCACTTTTTAAAACTCAGGGTTTTTTGACATATGAAGCAAAAGTTTTCAGAACCAACAAACAAATGTAACAGAACTACCATATGAAGTGCTTGGACAGACTGAGCTGAGGCAGCAGGGAATGCTTAAGTGAATGAAAAGAAAAAGTAAAAAAAAAAAAAAAAAACTCATGATGGAATGTTGGATGACTAAGTTGATGAGACTTAAGTTAGTTAAAGCTGACATTTTAATCAGATCATGCAGCATGACTCACTGCTTATTCACAGGGAAATGCTCTTATGAACTTGGCAAGAGGTGGAGACAAAGCCCCTACGTTTGCAACCATGACAACCCTGACCATTCGAGAAATGGGCTGAACGATTTTTAGGTGCTATTTTCATAGCCTGTGACACTCCACCTCCTCTATGTGGAATGTTCTAGAAGTCACTGTCTACTCCGATCAGCATCATACCTCCCCACCTTCTCCCAAAACATCTCTCTCAGAAACAGAGAGTTTACTTCTAACAACAAGCAGCAAAAACGCCTTCACTCTATCTAGCCAAGCTTTAAAGCTCACGCATGAGCCATCATTCATTTCCTGTGTCTGCCATGTGGTTAAGAATTCCCATAATAATGAGAAAAGTCACTGCAATTAGGTAAAGGCAGATTAACCTCTATCTGACATGCTCCTTATAGGCAAGTGGTCCACTGGGAAGCGGAAAAAAGACGGGGTTTAGCTCCACACCAATTCCGAGCACAAAGTAAACTATGAAAGAGAATGCAGGTGAAAAGCACAAAAAAGCACATAATGGAGCTAGTCATAACAAGAACACACAAATGCTGCATAGGTTTGCTTGTGGACAATTTAGTGAACAAAACTTTTCAGTAACAACTGGACCACTGCCCAATGACCGGGATAGTACCCAAATAAAATAAAAGCAGGAATTGCAGTGCATGTAGGGAAAGAATTTTACTATCTAGGACAAAGTCTTTTATATACAAATTTGACTTGTGCATGTCCTCTACCACCACGCCATTAACTAGGCACAAAACATTATCAAAGCACTTTGTGCAAGTGAATCTTTCAAGGATTCTGCTTTTATTCTCTTCACTCTCTCAATATTCCCACTCATCTGTCTTCATGTCCAGGTAGCCGAGGATGTTCTGGGCATATTTAACCGCTTGTTTGCGAGCGGCCTTTGTTCCTTGGTCCCCCTGAGGGTCCACAGCATCCAGAGCCAGAAGCTGCTTGGTCAGCAACTCCTCAAGCACCATGTAGCTCTTGTCAGCTCTCTTGCCATCAAAGCCAAGCACTTGGAAATGCAGGTCAGAGAGGCTGGCAAGGACACGCCACACAGCCGCATGAGCCGGGGGTTCATTTGGTTCTGGATTCCAGCGGCCGATCGTTTCCCGGAGTTCAAGATAAGTGATAACTGCCTGGATCTCCAGCACAGCCCTTCGCCGTGCTTCTCTAATGCAGGGGTTGCGTCCAGTGTCCACTTGGTCGAGATGAGATAAAAGGCTCTGAAGCTCTGCCCCATGGCCTGCCATGCCCTGTCTCAGTACATCCCCCCGCAGCACAGACACACGGGTTCGGATGGCCTCGATTTCACGAATGGAGTCGTTTTGTGTCAAGTCATACCTGGAAAAAAACAAAAAAAAAAAAAAAAGAGACAACATTACCATTCAAATTTATATATGGATTCTTTTACAGTTGCTTTTGTAAAAAGCAAAAGTAAATTGTCTCCATACAACTGATTTACAGCGCAAAGGGGGAAAAAAGATCAGAAAATGTCCTTGATGCCAGAGTAAAATAATTTTCTTTTCCAAAACTAACACTTGACTGCTAAAGAAAAATTGCTAAAGAATCACAGGTTAAAAATAAATGAACAAATCAAAGCAAACAGGGTTCTTCTATTGTGGTGCTCAAAATAAAGTGTAACTGACAAATATTGCATACTGGCAACATGGGTGTATTAATATAGATTTATAATTTATTTATGAAACCCACATATATGAAAATCTTATTGTTCTTGACTCATTATCCTTACTGCACATGTATTCAGGTCTAAGCAGCTGTATGTAATTAAGCTTTCGCAGTTCTCGGAGTGCAAAGCACTGTACTATAAATAATAATGCGAGTTTGCGGGTTTATAACGGATGGTGGTGTTCAGAGAAGAATTTTCTCCCTGAATATTTCACACAGGGTAAACTGAGAGTTGGGTAAAATTTGGAGAAAGAAATAGACTGCATTTTGCATTCTGTATTCCACCATTTCAGTACTGTTTTTACATGCACAAGGAAACACTGTTGCATAGAAGTTTTATTTACCTCCAAGTTTGTAACAACTCAACACAATATCACAATCTACTTCGTGAAAATAGTTTTAAGGAAAAGCATTAAACCCCTCAACTAGTTCATCTCCTGAGAGACACGACGGTAAAACATGCACTGCTCTGTTATGTAACAAGGCCCTGGAACTAAATTTTTCTGCAAACACCAGAACCCGACCACTGCAGAATCTGCTGATGACATTCTCTTAGGCAGCCTAACAAATATGTTCCACTGTTCTCTCAAAAAAGTTCAGCGGATGAAAAAAAAAATAATAATAAAAATAAATAAATCACACGCTGAGATTTGAGCGTGGGACTAAAATAAAACTGTTTCTGGAATTCTAGAACTGTCTTCTGCTTGAGTTATATTTAAAACATTAAATTACATATTAAATAAAATAAAACTGCATTATTATTCATATATTTGAATGAGAATAAGCATTTCGGTCTGTGCATAAAACACTAAGGCTGGATTTAACAACATTATCATTCCAAAATTACAGATTATTATTAACACTGTACATTTAAAATGTGTGTACCCATTACCTGTGAGTGTCATCACCCTCCCCCTCCAGGTCGAGGTGTTTGAGGAGGCCATTGATCTCTTCCACCACCTGCTTCCTGTAGTTCCTCACTGCTGAGTTGCTGGACACATCCAGTGCATCCAGCTCCACTAACAGCTCAGTGAGGACACGTGCTAGGTGGGCACAGCTATCCCGCCCACTCAGCCCCATCAGCAGAGCAACCAGCTGGCAGCGAGCACCGCTCACCTGCAAATACATTCATCAGTCAGTCTCTGAATCTACTGTCTAGGTACCCTGAACTAGTAAAAACAACAACAACAACAAAAACATTAACATGTAAGGAAAATATAACAATGTATTCTTGAAACATTGCTAACCTGCACCATCACATGATTAATGCGCTGCACAGCCTCGTGTGTCTCCTCAGACAGAGGCAGTGCAAGTGTGTGCGTGCGAACACGGCCCTCCAGCACATCCTGTACTGCACAGACTCGAGTAAGAGCACGATAACGGGCCTTCCTCAGTGGCACACTTCCACCTGTCTTGATCTGGGCCAGGCGCATTGCCACATCTTGCACAGCCTCCACGAGGTCCTCACCAGTCTCCGCTGCATCCTGAGCCTGTCCTTGCCGAAAAGGAGCCACCACCCCTGCCAGCAGGAGCCTTTGCGCTTCCTGGCTCAGCTCCTCTATAGCTAACCGAGATGGGTGAGTAGCATTACCCTCAAGGTAGCGCAACAACCCCTCCATCTCTCCTGCTGCTCGCTTCCGAGCCTGCTGCAGTTCCATCCGTCCCTCCGTATCCACCTTGGAGGCAAGACATGCAGATATGGACATCAAATGAGTTTAAATTACAATAATATGTGATTGTACAATTAATCATACAAAACAGAAGTTTGGCATTTGATTATATCTGACAGCAAGCTAAATTTATCCTTTCTATTCTTCATTTTAAAATAACAGTAGCTCCACAGGAACAAGATTTCTTTAATTTGATTAAATTCTTTCCAATCTGTGATCTAAATTAACAGTTTACATGGACGGTGATCCGATAATTTGTGCATTTTATGATCAAATCATTTAAAATGCTGAGGTTTTGTTATGCTTTTCCTAGTCTTTTCCACTAAACCTCGCCTTTTTCACCATGATTGATTAAAAGAATTTGGTTTCATCTATGGTTGTTTAGACGCTTTATTAAAAACCCAAGGACCCCTCTGAGTAAAGACTAATGGTAGAGAGAACTGAACTGAATGAAAGCAAAATTTCCTTCCCAGAACCTTGACAAGTCACCTACTGTTACTCTCATGTGGGGCAAATGTACAGAAAGATATTTATTCTGATAAGAGAGACAGTACTGGATCATGTGTTTACTGTACATGGCTAATATCTACCTACTAAACAGCATATCAAGGTTTCACACCACACTCATCCCGGGCAAGATGCATTTTTATTAAGATTGGGTAATTATTCTGATTATTAGTAAAACATTAGGATCAATTTTAAAGCAATGAAATCTTCTCAACCATCTTCAGGATGGAGCTACAAGCAAAAAGCTATTCGTACAAGTTTACAAACAGACCAAGCACTTTGTTGGGGAAATTATTACATTATCTTTACTATTGACATTTGTCGTAGAAGTTGATTTACAGGTTTGTCAAAATGTCAGTAAGATAATAATTTTCTCATTCAAATGAAAACCTTTGACTAACTTTTTAGAATTTTCATATTAAATAACAACTAAAGGAATTTATTTATCTGGATGACAAAAAAAGGTTCTTTAGCACAGCTTTATAAGAGAGCTTTATTAGACTGCCAACTGCCAGTTTTATTAGAGAGAGTGACGAAGACACAACAATAGCTTAACTGACTGACCGCACTCCACTGTTGCTCTGCTCTTTCACATTACACAAATTTACACTCTCATTAATTTATTAGTCTGTGTCTTATGCTCTAACAAACAGCTGAACTTGTAAAAACATTCCACATATACAGCTTTTTGTTAAATAAAGCTTCCTGAAAAAAAAAAAGTAAAAAAAAAAAAAAAAGGTCCTGTCACAAACCCGATTCCAAAAATGTTGGGACACTGTACAAATTGTGAATAAAAACAGAATGCAATAAAGTGAAAGTCTCAAATTTTAATATTTAAATCAGAATAGAATATAGATAACATGTCAAATGTTAAGAGTAAAACATTTTGAAATGTCATGGCAAATATTGGCTCATTTTGGATTTCATGAGAGCTACAGTACACATTCCAAAAAAGTTGGGACAGGTAGCAATAAGAGGCTGGAAAAGTTAAATGTACATATAAGAATCAGCTGAAAGGACCAATTTGCAACTTATTAGTTCAATTGGCAACATGATTGGGTATAAAAAGAGCCTCTCAGAGTGGCAGTGTCTCTCTAAGTCAAGATGGGCAGAGAATCACCAATACCTTTCAGCATTGATGGTGCCTTTTCAGATGTGTAAGCTGCCCATGCCACATGCACTCATGTAACCCCATACCATCAGAGATGCAGGCTTCTGAACTGAGCGCTAATAACAACTTGGGTTGTCCTTCTCCTCTTTAGTACGGATGACATGGTGTCCCGGTTTCCCAAACAGAACTTCAACAAATTTTGATTTGTCCGACCACAGAACAGTTTTCCAATTTGCCACAGTCCATTTTAAATGAGCCTTAGCCCAGAGAAAATGCCGACACTTGCTGCATTGCTGCAGCGAAAAATAGTGGTGCAATATCAGAAAGAAATTTAAAGTGCAAAGAGTTTGCAGTTATCATCATCTACAGTGCTTAATATCATCCAAAGATTCAGAGAATCTGGAACAATTTCTGTGCGTAAGGGTCAAGGCCGGAAGACCATACTGGATGCCCGTGATCTTCGGGCCCCTAAACGGCACTGCAGGCTACTGTAAAGGAAATCACAACATGGGCTCAGGAATACTTCTAGAAAACATTGTCGGTGAACACAATCCACCGTGCCATTCGCAGTTGCCGGTTAAAACTCTATAGGTCAAAAAACAAGTCATATCTAAACATGATCCAGAAGTGCCAGCATATTCTCTGGGCTAAGGCTCATTTAAAATGGACTGTGACAAAGTGGAAAAATGTTCTGTGGTTGGACAAATCTAAATTTGAAGTTCTGTTTGGGAAACTGGGACGCCATGTCATCCGGACTTAAAAGGAGAAGGACAACCCAAGTTGTTATCAGCACTCAGTTCAGAAGCCTGCATCTCTGATGGTATGGGGTTGCATGAGTGCATGTGGCATGGGCAACTTACACATCTGAAAAGGCACCATCAATGCTGAAAGGTATATTCAAGTTCTGGAACAAAATATGCTCCTATCTAGACGTCGTCCCTTTCAGGGAAAACCTTGCATTTTCCAACATGACAATGCCAGACCACATAGTGCATCAATTACAACATCATGGCTGCGTAGGAGAAGGATCCAGGTACTGAAATGGCCAGCCTGCAGTCCAGATCTTTCACGCATAGAAAACATATGGCGCATCATAAAAAGGAAGATGCGACAAATAATACCCAAGACAGTTGAACAACTAGAAGCGTGTATTAGACAATAATGGGACAACATTCCTATTCCTAAACTTGAGCAACTTGTCTCCTCAGTCCCCAGACGTTTGCAGACTGTTATAAAAAGAAGGGGGAATTCCACACAGTGGTAAACATGGCCTTGTCCCAACTTTGAGATGTGTTGATGCCATGAAATTTAAAATCAACTTATTTTCCCCTTAAAATGATAAATCTTCTCAGTTTAAACATTTGATATGTCATCTATGTTGTATTCTGAATAAAATATTGAAATTTGAAACTTCCAAATCATTGCATTCTGTTTTTTTTTCATTCACAATTTGTACAGTGTCCCAACGTTTTTGGAATCGGGTTTGTAGACAGAATCCCTGAGTCATGACACATTCCAGACATATGACACTACTCAAGTGTAAGATGGTATGCATAAGGTTTGGCATTGCTTATACTGTATTTCACCAAAAGACATGTGGGAACCAGAAGACATCAGATCCTTACCTGATCCACCTCCAGCTGGAGTCGCGTCAGCTCCCTCTCAAGTCGTTTGTACTCTCTGTCACTCTGCAGGCCGCTGAAGGACCACACTTGCTGTCCTAGCGGCATCGCTTCCCTTTGAAGCTCATCCAGGCGCAGCTGGGTGGGGTGGGGCCCAGGGAATGGACCCTGCGGGCCCATGTATGCCTGAAACGGCCCTGCCATGAACTGGGTTTGTGGTTGCTGTTGCTGTTGGTTGCCATGATCCATTGTCCTCTTCCCACCATCAAAGGGCTTCCCAAACAGGCTGAGAGAGATAGACCGAGAATAAGAGAGAGAGAGAGAGAAAAAAGAGAAAGACATTGAGTGGGTGTGTGTAGGAGACAAATGAAGGAAGAGATAACGAAGAAAGGAAACAACAAAGAATGGAACAGAGCAAGACATTTATAGAGCAAGAGAAAACATTATTTAGAAAACATGGAGCACAAACACCTAAAAATGATGGTAATGATTCAAGTTTTTTTTTTTTTTTTTTTTTTTTAAACAAAAAACAGACGTTACTAACCGTTAATAAACTATTGGTGTACAGCAACAAAAATATATTTAAAATATATTATGCCAGGTTTAGATGTTTTTCATAAACAGAACAAGCTCAGCTTGTTTTCTTACATACAGATCTTTCCACTATCAGAACCAGTAATAAAAGAAGGAATTTGCTGAAACATCACACATACTGACAAGCTTCTACAAGTGCTAGTAGGTTACCCAAATCTTGTTAAATTAAAGGGCCTTTGAGAACGTGACATGCTGACAAGAGCTGTAACCAATTTGGGAGTAATTATTTTAAAATGAGAAACAGCATGGTTATATTAAGCCTAATTTTACGTCCTGGCCTTCTGAGCACCTGACTCTGGCCATAAATTTTATTAAATTAAATCTTGGAGACCTTAAATCTCAGAGCATTTAAGTCATTATTTGTTTTAGTGTTTTTTTTTTTTCACATATAGGGCTTAGGATTGTGCAGTTTAGAGTGACATATTCTTCTTTTTTTGTAGCACAAAATAGGCAATATGATGAACTGAATTTTAGTTCCCCATCTCCTCAAACATGACTAAGCAAAAAAAAAAAAAAAAAAAATTAAAAAGTGTGTCACACAGGTAAAGAAATAGCACAGATAGACACGATCACATGTTTTTGTTGTTTTCAGCTGTTTCAAAGACCAAAAAAGTATGTTTTTTTTTTTGAGAGTTCTACATTTTTGTGATGTCATTCTCATATTTTTATAAAAGTAAGAATTTTAATACAGGTCTTGTATGTGATCTTTGGCTGCAACAGTCTGGTCATAAAAGAAAAATGCTATTACCAACTTACCTGACCATAGGCATATCATTCAGAGAAACATTTCCCTTAGGAAGGCATGTTAGCTGATGGAGGCTTAATTCATTGCCTGATGTTAGGCTAGACTTTGATACTGACAACATTAGAGCAGTAGTACTTACAAGCTCTACTCCAGACGGGATATGGAATGAAGTAAATGCTCTTTGGAACCAGCAATAAAAACACAGGCAAGCGTCCGTCTCTGCCCTCTCCACAGATTTAAAGGCGTGGAAGGCATTTTTTGTCAAATGAGATCCTTTGCTGTTACTCCACAGAGATGTTTGTGACGTCACAGTCGCAGGTCACTATCTTCGCTGTTAAAGCGACAGAATCTATTTTTAACGTGACTTAAAGAAGACATTTCTGTCCGGGATGCTTGTCTGATTAAATAAGTAAGGTTGCCAATCGGTAAAAACACTTTTCAAACAGACTGGTTGTCTCTCAACTAACTGATCACATAAACTGATACTACAGTGGAACCTCGTATTCCAAAACACTCGTAAACCAAATTTAATTTTCCCATAAGAAATAATGGAAACTTCAATTATTTATTCTACAGCCCAAAAAAATAAATACATAAAAATAATTAATACAAAATATTAAGTAAAAATAAAACAAATTAACCTGCACGTTACCTTTCAAAAAAGTTAAAAATAAATCCCAGCAGATAAGCGTTTCCCTTTGTGCACGCAGGCGCTGTGTATGTGTGTGCGTGTGTGCTTGTGTGTGAGGCTAGAGTAAGTGGAGACTCTTGCTTTTAGCCCCTCCTGTCTCCCCCTCCTCATCTTACACATTAAAAATTTCTTCTCTTGTTTAAACACACACACATTAACAGAAAGACTGTTGTTCTGTTCTAAATTATTATGGCTTCTCCGCTTTTTTTTATGTTGCTCGCGACAGCGTAACAGCTCGTTAATCCATGCTCGTGTAATGATGAGATAGACAAACTCGTTGATGCCCGTTCTTTTATTTTCTGCATTGTCAGGTTATATTACAAACTTTCGGGTGGATCCTGCACTTAAATCCAACTAAAAAAACTACTGAAGAACAAAACTCAGGCTTAATATCCTAACTTAAATCTCACATTCGTGTTCACACACACCGGACTGCATTACCCACAATGCACCTCCCGCACTGGACTACACTTCCATAAACAGAGGTCATAAATCAACGTCTCTCTCCCGCTACACTGTTTTATCTAAAAAAATAAACAACGCTAATGACACTCGTGTGAGCGCAAACTAACAGAATCACTGCTGTAAAGTAAAACAAACAAACAAATGACCCAGCACCTTACCTCTGAAAAGATTTGCGACAGTTTTTTCGGAGAGCAAAGTGTGTGTCTCTTGCCTTCATTTTTGTGCGCGCGTGTGTGTTTGTGAATGAGGGTTTCACACACACACACACACACACGGTACAGTGTCTAATTGCGCACAAACACACCGCGATAAGAAAGAAAATAGATTTTTAACCTTTGTATTGAGAATTTCTTTTGCCTTACTCGCACGCACACACGTGTGTTATAAAAAACAGTACACGCGCTGTACACACACGCTTTCGAACACATAATAAAATATGTTTCACACACACGTAGTCACAGTGTTATAGTACACGTGTGCACAGATGTTGATTATACCAGTAAGAGACGAGCACTAAGACCTAGCAGGGGAGACGATTCCGCAGCGCAAGAGAGAGAAAAACCGTTGGCTCAGTTGTGATCACGTGACGCTCGGCATCTAAACAAGAAGCGCATGCGTGAAACATGATACTCGGTGCTCGTAAACCAAAAAAATGCTCGTTTTTCAAGTTAAATTTATTAAAAATCTTTGCTCGTCTTGCATAACACTCGTAAACCGCATTACTCAAGGTTCCACTGTATTGTGATGACGCAAAATACATAACATTCAACACATCAACATTCCATCGCCAGCCTGGGAATATTACCAAGTCTCTTTAAAAGATATTAAATCTGCGATATGCAGGTTTTTTCTAAAGCAAAACCACATGGGATAAGGCCTGACAAAGTTTTAACATAACAAACCTTATTCACCGCTTAAGAACAAGGCAGCATGAATAATTTGAGTATGAAAAGTTATCCACAAAGGCAGCACCTAAATCTTAGAAGTCAACCCGAACTTAACCACTTATAGCAGAAGCTTAAGCATTACTCTGCAGGGTGTAAAAGAGCTAAAACCATTACCACAAAAATATTAAAAAGAAAAAATGAACAGCTAAAAAAAATTAAATAAAACAGCTCTGACCGAGGCAGTCTGGGTTTACCTTAACGCTCCATGTATGTGGGCTGACAGTGAGAGATTATTTAGTACGGCCGCACACATTCTGGGTGATAAGAGAAATAGACTGTCTCTTAAAAATGCAGAAATTCTAGGATTTATAAAGAAATGCCTGCCCTTGCTGATTACTAATACTGTAAGTAGCCATGATTGGTTCACCAAATACAAAGTAACTGGTGTCTGTGTTTATTTAAAAACGTTTTGATTTGTTATTCATTCAGCTTTGTTTGATGTATCATATGTTATGATAAGTGAAGATAGGATAGTCACATTTTAGATTTTTTTCATTGTGCATTTCGGCATTTGGAAGAGCCCCTCGATGCTAGTTATGGAATGGAAAATGTTGCTCTTTAGTTGAGCATAGGCTTCTGTTGGATCAATGTGTTGGTTTTATGGAAAATAATCTGGGGGTAATCTTACGTACTATAAGATAAGTAATAGAACATATCAAGGCGTTTTTTTTGGTCAGTCTGTTTGTTGTGCACAAATCACTTTAAAACTACTGAACGAATTTCAATGGGGTGTATTTTACAGGGTTATTTGTCCAAGCTTGAGGTAACACAGAGGCTTTGTACATTTTTTTTATATGCATTTATGAAAATAATCTACTTAATAAACACAATCTCACGTCTTCATTCTGTTTACTCCCAAATTAAATACATGGCATTGTACAATTTGTGAAACGTGCTTATGAGTGTGCAATTAAATTCCTCATTATATTTTCTTCATTTTTGTGAAGCTGCTTTGAGACCATTGTTAAAAGCGCTATATAAATAAAATTGAATTAAATTGAATGATGGGCAGAGCTAGTAATAAATAAATAAACAATACTACACAATAGGCCTGGGCGATAAAACGATATGTATCGCAAAAGACGTGATCGATATCAATAGGAAAATTGCGAAGCAAGTTTGGTTGCTGTCATGCGCACTCGCTCCGTGACCGGCACTAGGACCCTGAAGTAGTACGGTCGCGATTCAGGAAGCATAAAAGGAGACAAGATGGCGCTTCACATCGCTCAGTCTGCCCCATGCCGTTTCCGACGCTTCGCCGGATCTTATGAGAGTACTCACAATTTTGGGTCCAATTCCTGGTTGAGTGTGAGTTGCTAGAACGCGGGATTGTGTAAACTCTTGCTCTCGGTGTGAGAGAGTTCTTACAATAACTCTCGTGGTTATCCTGCCTGTTCGCGCTATTTCCGTGTTTTGGTTTACCGTCCACGCTACAAGAGCAAACAAAGCACTCGATGCGCGTGCAATATCTTCCCTGCTCGCTCAACGTGTTCTCCGCGCATGCGCGGCTTCTCGATTCTGTGCGCGCTCAACTGTCTGCACGCGCGTGCACCATTTCTTTTATACGACGTGTCTTCGGGGATTATTTAATTACTTATTTATGTATTTTATTTAAGTATTAGAAATACTTAATTGATTAGAAATACTTAATTGGAAAGTTTATTGGACACGAACCTAATTCAATAAAATACAGGCTTGCATTATTTTATTTTTTGGATCTGATGTAGTTGTTCCACTACTACATCAGACGTTCATAATAATAACAGAAAAAAAACACATGCCGTAGTTTTGTCCTTTGTGGCAGTAGCCAGTTTTGGTGTAACATTTTACATTTTGCTGCCAATTATAAAATGTAATCTGTGTATTAAAAGGCTACATCCCATTAAGCTGATCTGATGTGTGTTGGTCTGCCTGACCCCTCTTTTTTTTTTGGGAATAATTTTAAGTTACTCTGCCTTATTTGGGAAAGATGGTCTACAGTAGCTTTAAGTTCTAATTTTCTAAAATAAACACTTTGTGGTTCTTCAAGATCTTGACTGTAGCCTATTTCTACAGTTTTCTTATTTCAATATAGTTAATTTAGAGTTAGTTTCATTTCTACAAATGGTGCAAACTCTGCTAGATTATAGATAAGATTCCCATTCCCCTGCAATTCTGTGATCAGCAGTGGTCGTCAATCGGCAGATCATGATCTTGGTGATCGCCCCCAAAAATGCTGATTGGAGCATCTCTACCCGTGACAGTTGCATTAAGAAAGGCACTCACTCTCTGGTAACCTAGCAACGTAGGGAGTGATACGCTAACGCCAATCATGTTTGGTTGTGCCATATTGTTGTCTCGTGCTGGTCTGCTGGATTCCTCTTTATAAGCAGAAAATGCACTTTGCACTATTTTATTACACTTTATTAAGCATTTCTAACATTTTCTTTCAATTTGCACCTTAAATGTTAAAACATAATTGTTAACATTGTGACTTTAGACTTATGTTTACATTTTAATTATTTTCCATGGTTATTGACATTTCTGTCTTAATAACTGAGGGGACTATGATCAGAGCAAGGTTAAGTTTAAAATAAAAATGTTTAAATGTAATTTTTCTCCTGCTCCTTATTTTAAATAGGTCATAAAAATATCAATAATTATCGATATCGACCGATATGAAACACTGATATCATGATACAGATTTCAGCCATATCGCCCAGCCCTACTACACAATAAATAGAACACTTTAAATTGCAGATTTCAAAAACCCCACACACCAGATGGGCCCTTTCTGATTTCAGGAAAGAAGAGAAGTGCAAGAAGTGATGCACTATTCATAGTGTCCACTGTACAAGCCTCTGGAGGCAGTATTGTGTTTTGGGGTTGCTTCAGTTGGTCAGGTGTAGACTCAGCAACATTATGTGGCAATAAAATTAAATCAGATGACCTAAATTTAACATTCACAAACATTTATTTGTCACACACAGACAGACACACACCGCTCTCTTTCGTTCTCATACACATTAACTTTCACATGTCACACACATACACACTAACGCACTCAACAAATATTTAGAGCCCAAACTGTCATTAGCCGTATATAGTGTGTGACGTGTGCAAGTTGTTTGGTGCACCCGGGTGGCGATGACTTTTTGTAGGTCTTAACCTGCACAAAAAACAAACAGGTTGTGCGGTGCATCCGTGTGGCGATCGCACAGCATGCTTGAGCTCGCTTATTGTTGCTTGCCACTATATGATGTTTGGGAGTTGCTTCTGTTGGTCAGGTGTAGACTCAGCAACATTATGTGGCAATAATCTTAAGTCAACTGATGACCTGAATGTACTGAATGAGTTTTTATTCCCTGACGGCAAAGGCATATTCCAGGATTCAAATTGTGAATGTGTGGTCCTGGGAGCATAAGGAATCATTTTCACACATAAACTGGACACCGAATTGTGTCCTGTAATAAAAGCTAAAGGTCACTGAATCAAATCTTGAAGTGGGTGACTTTTTTTTGGCCTAGAAGTGTAGTTCTTGAATTGATTTCTGCTGAAGATTCTGGAGCGTTCTTAACAGTTTTTCCAGTAATTTCAAATCTCCTTAGTTGTTTTCTTTGCTTAGCTTTTGCTTCCAATAATTTGACTCTTTTGATACAAATATGATTTTTTTTTACTTTTGGCCAGACAGTGTATATCTCAGGAAATTTCTAACAAAAGCAGAGCAGCAGAGTCCACAGCAGAGAAAAGTGCTTTTAAAGCCGTAGGTGGCCAAACAGTTAATATTGAGTTTAAAGTAAGACATCCATTTCACATGATCCTGAAGCTCTTTTTGAACTTTACTCCTTCCTACAGCTACCACAACCAGCAGTTCTGCATGCTATTACTGTTACGTCCACTGTTATTAAAGTGTCTCTTGCCACTGGAAAAGAGGAATTCTTAACTGTGTTGGTGTGAAGATGCTCAATGAAGCAATAAGGCAATCTTTTCTTCCCCAGTGTATAACTAATCACAGCTCCTTTGGGAGGATACACATTCAATGGAATGCAAAGAATAAAATGAAAAAGGTTGTGCCTGGAGCAATACCAAACGTCATCAATGTATCTAAGACAGTGCAGGTACATCGTCTGTAAAGCACCTTATGCTTATCTTATCTGAAAATCATGCTTAAGATTAAAAAAACAATAAGCTGTTTAGTGCTAACACACATTGACAATTTAAATTTTTTTTTTTAATTTTAGAAAGTTGAAGACTTACACAACTATAGACACTAAATAACAGCTTGGAGATGTTATCCAGAAACCTGGATATTATTTGCATAAGACAAAAAGAGCAATAGGGTAGTAAGTGAGAATTATTTACACTTAGGATCTTTGCCAAACAGAAAGTTGTCCTACTAAAATTAACTTGTTAATTAGTTTATAATTGCTGGTATTGCCAAGTGATATGTCTCTGCTTCTTGAATATGCACTAAATTCAACTTTTTGATTCCAATGTTAAAGCTGTCTGTGATTATTATCAAGGTTCCCAATGACCTCAGGAAGTGTGAGCAGTGTACGGGAGACATTTATTTTTGTGACTTCTAAGACGATCATAGGGGCATCTTCACATATAAAGATCTTGATGCCCATGTGCTACCATTACCTTCAAATAGAGTGTATGGTTAACTCTCTGCCGCTCCTCACGCTGTGCCACTATTTTGACAGACACATTATCTCACAGTATGACATAAAAGGTGATGACACTGCCTACTGTTTGTTACACTTTGAGGGATGCCTGCTAAATTGGCCAGTACCACACAGGCCAAACAGAATTTCTGTTTTATATATACACAAACTGGCCACCCTGTGTGCAGATCCTGACGCCAGTGTGCTACAATTACCTGCGCAGGGAGTGTGTGGTCAACTCGCTGCCACTTCTCACACTGCCCCAATGTTTCAGCAGCCCCTACTTCTGCCTGTGGATGCTCTGCAGTCTCTTCTGGGGTTTCAGTAGTTATGAGTGCGGCCTGACCGTACCTGTTTTTGCTTAATGTAACAGTCAGAGAGGGATGCCACGCTCACAGTATGACATAAAATTTGATGATGACACTGACTCCTGCAATCTGTGCCAACAATGCATTGGGCCCGCTGCCCAGCCACACAGATAGATGTATAGAACCATTCACTCACTCATCATCTATACAGTTTTATCCTGTATACAGGGTTTGGGGCCCTGGAGCCTATCCCAGGAGACTTAGTGCACGAGGCAGGGTACACCTTGGACAGGGTGCCAATCCTTTGCTGGGCACACACACATACATGCACTCACTTGCTCACTCATTCACACACTATAGGCAATCTGGGAACACTAATTAACCTAATCTGCATGTCTTTGAACCCACCAAGCCCTCAAAGAACATATAAACTCCAAGCACACAGACCTGAGGCGGGAATCAAACCCAAACCCTGGTGGTGCGAGGTCTAGGTATAACCAGATTAAGAGAAATTAATTCATGTGGCACAATTTTGCTTATACCACCATCATCCTCTGCATAACTGGCATTGCACATGATCCAGAATGAGACAGACTTGGTATGTGGGTCATAAACAATTTCCCCACTTAGACCAATATAATAGTCTAGAAGAGCTGATTAGCAGTGGCAGTGTCTTAGTGATTAGCACTGTCACCTTGCACATCCACCTCATGCCCCATGTTCATGGCATAGGCCCCAGGCTCCTCTCAACCATACACAGTGGGTGGATGTTTGGCTTCATAATGTAGTTTTATGTTGGCTTTTTAAATTCTTTTAGTAAACCTTTTCCTTCTGGCATTTTGCTTCTGTTTCAACATGAACATGACATCATGCATTAAAAGATGGCTTCTATTCAGTAAGAAAGCATTATCTCTGCAAGCTTGTTTTGAGGGTCTAAAAAAATCTAATGAAATGACAAAATGTGTGTGTATGCATAAGGTCAGGAAGGTTGATCCATCTGCTCTATAGCTATGCTTACATGCTTTTCTAGCAGAAGATATTGTGAGTACACAGCATGGCATGGGTCTGCTACAGGTCTCTGATTCCCTGGTGAGGATGGGCACAACATGACAGCTAGGGTGGGGTGGGGTGAGATGAGGCAAGGCAATCCAAATGCCTCAACCTATTATTATTATTATTATTAGGAAAACACTACATCTATGTATGTAGGATGATGCACATAAGGTCAACACTCAACATATTAATAAGCTCGTTGCTTGGTACATGATCCAGTAGCTGAGCAGAATATTGCCCCCCATGTAAAGCGACCATCATCTGCAACAGAAACTCGCACCGATTTGTGGATTATGACGCAAAAGGCAGTGACTATTCCTCCACGCATGCCTCAGTGGCTTTTCCACCGCCCTGCATTTACCATGCACGTCTGGGCAGAAAAGACAATTTGCCAGCTCACTGTCAAGACAATCAAACGAGAAAGGCGAATGTCACACCTCCGTCGGAGACACGCAGGCTGTTTCTCTCACCTTTTCAACATGCCGAAGACGTTCGCGCACATTTCCGCGGAGCTCCGTTTCCATAAGCTAAGCTAGGCAAATATGTCGCGTGGCACGGGTTCGGTAACGCTCTGCACGCGCTGCGGCTGCTGTATGACTCGGTTCTGGGGCAGCACCAGCTGATTTAGGGCTGAGCCGCATCGAGGCTCCGCCCACCACCCGGACCGAACCAATTCACAGAGCGCGCAGGGGACGAGCCGTCATGTTTGTTCTCACTCCACTAACATACTGTACAGTGCGGCTAATAACGTAACATAACTCCATCATCTTCACAATCTGACAAGTTGTATTGAAATGGCACGTACCGCACTATAACACGCCGTGTCCTTACGTTTACAACGATTTCAGTGAGTCTGTAATGCTACCGTTCTTTCTCACATAGTGGGGACAAACCTCATGTACACTAGCTAGCTTATCCAGATAGCCCTGAATCTGTCTCCCTAATGACTGACACTGAGACAGACCATCTTTTGTTATAATTTTTTTTATTATTATTTTAAAGCAAGCGTTTAAACTGTCCGCTTCACATTTGCCAGCTAGTGTAATTCCATCTCAAAGGAAAATACAGTAACAGCCTGGATGGACATGAGTTACCTTTCAGACGCAGAACAACAACAACAAAAAAAAACTAAGCCAGACGTGTAGCTATTCAACAGTTAGTCATTAGATATGTCCATCACTCAAATTAATATCTGACACGCTATATTTCACCAAGGGTTTCTCTGTTCGTTACTCACCTGCATAACCAGCGCACAGCCATCGGACACCCGGGTTGTGTTTGTGAGCAGCCCCAGAGCGTTATTACAGGTCATTACCACCTGTGACCACTAGGAGCACGGACACTCACTCACACCGACAACTCACTGTGGGATTTAAACTCATGAAGAGTTTGCAAAAGGATGTGTCTGCGTCACGAACACAATAACAGTACTATGTGTGTGTGTGTGTGTTTTAATTTCTGTTTTACTTTTTAAACTTTGATCCATTTGATCCAACTTGAATTCACTTTTCTCAACTCCTTTATCTTGTCCTTGCAACTCACCCTGTGTAAACATGTTGGTAAATTATTATAATCGTTTACTAGCTTAATGATTTGGCTTACAAGCATCACATCGTGCTCTACTGTATTTTAAAACCGTTAAATGTTCCGGATTAACCCTTTCGAAAACAACCCTTCTCCATAGAAACGGGAGGAAACGGAAGTGTGAAGCCAGGAATTAGAGTAAACGTTTTTCAAATTAAATGCAATTTTGTGCCGTATTATTCTACAAATGTAACAACACACCCTCTTTTATATTAACACATTTTTCTTCTGTAACCTTATGCAATAAAAAAGTGGCATGAAGATTACTATAACAATACATTTACAGCATGTGGGAGACACTTTGTCTCTTTGTTACAATTGTCTCATATCTCTGAGCAAGGCGTGTCGGCATGGTGTCTCGGTTAGCACTGTCACCTTGCACCTCCAGAGTTGGGGTTCAATTCCCACCTATTTGTCCATGGAGTTTGTATGTCCTCCCCGTGCTTGGTGGCTTTCCTTCAAATATTCTGGTTCCATCCCAAAGGATTTTCTTTTTTTGTTTGTTTGTTTAAATTTTGTTAGTAATTTTCTTTATGTCTACTTATTAAATAATTATAGTGTAATTATATATGAGAATTATATTTGTGTTATGTATAAAAAAGTTATAGTATGTTAGCTGTTTTGGAGATAAAGTCAGAGAGGCCAGATTGAGGTGGTTTGAACATGTTCAGAGGAGAGATTGTGAATATCGGTAGAAGGATGCTGAGGCTGAAACTGACAGAGTTTAGGAGGTCTAGAGGAAGACCAAAGCGGAGACTTTGGATGTAGTGAGAGATGAGATGAGATGAGATGAGTGAAGTAGTGAGAGATGAGAGTTGGTGTGAGAGAAGAGGATGCAGAGGGTTCGATGAGTTCGGTTTTGTGACCCCTGAAGGGAACCGGCAAAAGACAAAGAAGAAGTAAACAGTAATTTTCCCTTGTTCTCTATTAGATTTGTCAAGTTTAGTTTTGGTAGAAGAGTTACATATTGTCTGTGTGACTGTATAATTATAAATACTTTTCCCAATAATTATTTAAAAAAAAATTTCAACTTAATCCCATAAGACCTCCATAATCAAGCCTTTAAGAAGGTCAAACATGGATTAATCAATAATCTCACAAAAAGCCTTGCCATGAACTGCATAAAGAACAGACATGCATGTAGTAGTGGATGTGTATTATTTTTCTGCGTGCTACAGAAGCCTTAGGACTAATACTTATCATAGGGTTTACAAATGACTTTTATTTTTTTAAAGCGACCCGTGACACATGGTTGTGATTGCAGCCGGCTTCAGTGCGTGTGATGGTGGTTGCTCCGGTGGTGTAAAGGCTGATTGATCTGTGTTAAATAATTAGAAATGAATGTCCGAGCAGTCGGGAGTTTGTTCTGTCGGTCTCAGCGTGTAGCCCGCGGTGTCCTGGCGCGTGTCCTGGCGCGTGTCCCACACAGCACTGAGCAGAAGCACACAGCGCCGGAGGTCACAGAGGTGTGTAGCGGTCACAGACTGTGGGCTCGAGTCCTGAAATACTCAACAAGTCTTTATTTAACACATCATGTACTTAACGTCATGCATGTTAGGGAGGAAATAAGGTGTTTTCAGCAAACTGAGAACGTCTTACTTTATCTTATTTTTTATAAACACTGTAAACATGTAGAGCTTCAGTAGTTTCTTTTTCTATGTTATAACGTTGTGCAGTAGCTTTGGATTTTCGATTTAAACTTGACATTTCAGGATGTTTGGAAACCAGTTCATGTCCTTTTAGAGCATAAACTGATTTTAAAAAATTTAATGTGTAATTTGGTAGCTTCTAAGTGAGCTGCTACCCTGTGTGTGTGTGTGTGTGTGTGTGTCTGTCTGTCTAGGAGTCCAGCAGTCTTAAGACAACTTAAAGTTTAAATTAGAATCTTTGAAATATTTACACCCAGTATGTATATGTGGATGGCTGTGGGGAAAAAAACAGGGTTCAGGTCAAGCAAAATGTCTGGAATAACCACTGTACTGAATTCGTTGGAAAAGGAAATAAGCATTTTTATTTTGACAGCAGAATGTAAGCATGAGTGAACAATTTTTTTTGGTAGATGGTTGTGTTGACTTTGGACTTGATAAAACACAGTGGACCAACACCAGCAGATGACATTGCACTCCAAATCATCATTAGCTGTGGAGACTTCACACTAAACATCAAGCACCTTGGATTTTGTGCCTCCTAACTTTTCATCTAGACTCTGGGACCTTTATTTCCACATGAAATCTAATATTTACTTTCATCTTGAAAAAGGAGTTTGGACAAAGCAAAAACCAAACAGTGGTCCAGTTTTTTTTTCTCCATAGCCCGGGTAAGATGCTTCTGATCTTGTCTCTGTTTGAGGAGTGGCATGATACTAGGAAAGCAACAGCTGTAAATCCAGTTTCCTGAAGACCTCTTTTGCGAGGTGGTTCTTGATGTACTTACTCCAGCCTCACTCCACTACTTTGAAGCTCTCCAAAGTTCTTGAATAGGCTTTTCTTGACAATCTTTTTATGGCTGCGGTCATCCCTGTTGCGTGTGCACCTTTTCCTACCCCACTTTTCCCTTCCAGTCAGCTTTCCAAGAATTTACTTTGATGCAGCACTTTCAGCGATGACCTGTGGTTTATTCACTTTGTGGAGGGTGTTAATGATGATGATTATTATTTTCTGGACAACTGAATCTGGTGTTCCCCATGATTGTGGGTAAATGTACTGAACTAGACCAAGAGGTATATGGTGTGTATTCTGTATGAATAGTAATTTCCCTAAATCCAAAATAAAATATTGTAAGGTTTTACGATACTAGATTTTTTGTTTTCATGAGCTGTAAGCTGTGATTATATATAATTGAAATATATAAGCTCATATAATCTATATTTTTTATATATTAAATAATTTATTTTTAAAATCCATGATTTTCAAATATGCACTGTAGTTATTCTGTCCATTACTCTGGCTTACTGATGTTTTGTATTTTACTTGCTTAAGAAAACCACATTTAGCCCAGCACCAACCTCTAAATATGATTGGATTGGACCACCAGACAGACTGTCAAACCTGCGGCCAATCATATACCACATCCCTGAGAACGAGACACAGTTGGAGAGAAAACTGAGACATCTGAGGCAGGAAACGGAGGACTGGAACCATGAGTTCTGGACGATACAGAATGTCACCTTTAGCAAAGTGAGGAAAGACAACATTTCGGTTGAAATTCAGATTTCTTTTTACAAAACATTTATTTGTAACCACTAGAGAGCAATGTTTCATTGTTAATTGATTTCATGTATAAATTATGTATTTTAACTCCACAGTAAATTAAGTGAACTTTGTTAACTTGTTGGGCTCATAAATTTTCATAATAGCTAACTAACATATATATATTTAGGAGAAAGAGGAATACATACAGGCACAGCTGAAGGCTAAAGGACTAACGGAAAGAGACGAGAATGGTAAGCAGTTCAATAGTTGTTCAGTTTATTTTACCTAGTTTATGGCAGAAATGTATGACGCATCATCTTCATAATGCACAGTCTGCATCACAAAATATTATTTTGTTAAAGTACTGCCAATAAGAGTACTCTGTTATCAGTGAAAAATGAAATATTTTATAAACTTGAGCAAATTAAATATATATCAATGTAGTTATTCTTACACTAAATAATAAGATAAGCACACTGACGATGATGATAATGATTTTAGTCATTTAGAAAAGTGTGTCATTTACATTCTATAACAATAATCCCTTATATACAGCCTGTATACAGTTTTACAGTATACCCACCAATTTCTTGCAGGACATAAGTTATTGTAAATTAAATTTTGAGTATTTCTTTAATGCATATGGCATCACATGGTAACATAAAACTGTAAAAGTTGACACTGTACACTGGTTATGCTTGTTTCAGAAGACTTTACATTGTTGTGATTAAACATGGAGGTGTAGAACAACCAGGACAAGGATTTCCAGTCTTATACTTAAAGCATATGTTTCTAAAGATGTTCATTTCATCAAAACAGGAGACACTTTAATCAGTTGAAGTTATTCAGTGATTAGATATGTCATTCAATCTATGAGAAGTTGGAATGGAAGCTGGCAGCCCTCCAGGCCTTTGTGGATAAAATTGGTGATTCCTGAATTACAAGTTGTCCATTTTGTCTCAGCCAACACAAGTTTTTTAGGTGAATGGCCAGCACAATTCACAGTTAATCTGAGCAATTATTATTTTGTTGCACATAACAGTAAAATCTGCAGTATACAGTGATGACCTAAATGTTATGTATTAATGATAGTTTATTTAGTTGTGACTGTAACTTTTTTATGTTTTTTTTTAGGTTTTCTATGTTTACAGTGAAGCATAAGAAAATAGAGTTTGTCTTGCTGCTATGATTTCTTGCTATGATTGTTTTGCATTGCAGGAAGAAAAAGGAATTTAACTAGTGAGGAAATGGCAGCCTTCTACAAATACTTCTTAGACAAGAACTGTATAAAACATGCAGCCTATAACAAGTAAGTATACACCTCCTTAATAAAAATTAGTTGCATCTGTATAAATCGTGAGCAACTAGCTTACATACGTATACCAGTGGGTTGTGATAGACAGACAGTGCTGCACTACTGCTTGTTATTACCCCAAATGCTTTATTTTGTAGAGATTGGTACAGACGGAACTTCACCATTACAATGCTGATGGCCAGAGTAACTCTGCATAATTTCTGGAGGACAGTAACTGGGCAAGTGAGAAGTAAAGGCAAACCCACAACAATGTCCAAATAAAGTCTTTGTCAATCAGTTTCCTGTGTTGGTTTCCTGTTCTACTTAACATTACTACATATCACAAAGATTTTATTTTGGAATAATGTAAATATAAAAGTGTATTGTAGTACTTGTTTGCTATATTCATTTAACTTGCATGTAACAAGCTCAAATATATTAAAAAAAACAATCATAAACAGTAAACAGGAGTCAAATTGTCATGTAATCAAACACTATAAATGAAATTTAAGAGTCAGCTGGAAGTTAAATTAGGATGAAATTGTGGTTGCTGGGTTAATTCAGAATCAATATGAGTAAAGAAGGGAGGGAATAAAAGAGTGAGTTTTGGTGTGAGTGGCAGAGGGAGTAAGACAGTAAACATGGTTCTGAATGTAGAAAAAAGATGATAAAATAAAATATACTGTACTGTGGTAACATGTTTTTAGTTTAATTACTGGGGTTCACTGAATAAGGTTTGTAAAGAAAACTGATATGTTTATCATAATGATATAAACTATGAATATTTATGAGGAAACAAGCAGAGGGATATATGACAAATTCACCAAGTGTGTTTAGCCTAAAACCTCTTTTGGAATTCGAATTATTATTACAGTAGTAGTATAGGGAAATGTACAAATTTATGTTTGGCTCTGTCATTTGGATACTGTACTATTTTTCTTTTCAACCTGAAACGGTAACAAGAGTCAAATTATCATGAAATTACTTACTTGGTCATCGTATATACCAGGGGTTAGCACAATTTGGAATTCAGCACCACCCAAACACACCCACTGAACCTAATAATTAACAGATTAGTTCAATCAGCTGTGTTAGAGAAGAAGAATCACCAAACTGTGTTGAACACTGGCCCTCCAGGACTGGAGTTGAAGACCCCTGGTCTATACCATCTATATCATTGTCTTTATCATGTATACTTGGTTGTGTGGCATAGAGCCTATTCCAAGAGACTTTGGGCATGAGACATGGCACACATACACACTCAAGCTCACTCACACTACGGGCAATTTGGAAAAGCCAAATAGGACTATCTGCATGTCTGTGGAGTGTGGGAGAAAACCCACCAAGCATGGGGAGAACATGCAAACTACATGCACACAGACCCTGAGGCGGGAATCGAACCCTTGACCCTGTAGGTAACCACTGAGCCACTATGCCACCTATCCTGAAGTCAAAGAGACCATAAGAGAAATTGAAGAGGAAGTTGGAAATTAAATAAGGGTTGAATTGTAGTTGCCAGGTTAATACAGAATCAATATTTGAGGGAAGGAGAGCATGTAAGAGAGTGAGTGAGAGGGGGATAGAGGAAAAGGAACGATATGAGATAGGGGGAGGGAGCAAAAAACGCGTGGGAGGAAGTGAGGAAGGGGTTATGGAGTGAGTAAGTGAGGGAAGGAAGGATTGAGCGCGGCTCCTGCAGTAAGAGCTCTGAGGAGTTGATCTTTTTTCTTCGCCGCTTTGAACAGAGATCAACACACACACACACACACTCTGCACCTTCACCACCTCACTGGACGGGCTGCTGATTCAGAGCCCTCCTTTAAAAAAAATAAATATTTCGAATAAACATTTCAGCACGACTGGATGTTCTACAGAACTGTAAGTGATGTTCATTTCTGTGGTTCACTACTTAGGTAAGATTACTTTAGAAATCTGCTTTATAACTAGTGCTCTGTAGAATCTGACTGGGAGTGCCAGCCTCTCATGTCAAACACCACCGTTAGCTAGCACGCTAAAGTGTATGCTTTTCCCCGGTCTGGGTTCAGTCATGTGCAGTATCTGTAGTCGCTGAGACTGATTAATTAGACTAATTAAGTGACTTAATTATCCTGAGTTAGACATGAAGTGAGCAGAGCTGGCAGGAGGTCTAACAGGCTAAGCGGGGAAGCGACGCGCATTAGCCAGTTAGCGTGTTAGCCGCAGAGCAGTCGTCACTGAGTGCAGTTACTAATTCAACAGAAATGATTTCACATTCAGTTTAGGAAACATTAATTTTGTAATATAGAGGTTTTGCTAAGTTATTACAAACACTGAACTGAACTGGCTGAACTCGTTCTTAGCTAAGGTTAGCTCTACATCAGGAAATAAATAGTGTGAAACCTGCCTCCTTAATGAAAGTTGGGACAGAGCCTGAATGTAACTGTAGCTAATGCTATGGATATAAATATCCAGGATTCATTTACTGCATTCATTTATGTGTCACAACGCTGTTTTACACATCTGCACTGTATTCAGGAAGTTTTTTTATTTTTTATTTATTTCTTTTAGGTTTGCTAGTAAAGTGTCACTACACTATTCTGTTGTAAGTCAGTTCTCTTGAGTTCATTTAAAGGCCCATATGTTTAGTCATGTTAGAGTTTTTGTTTTAGATTTATTTGCTAAGAGATGCGTCATCTGTCACTGACATTGCTAAGCCTTGTTAGTTTTGCATTAGTATTCAAGCAGTGGCTTTAGTCGTGTGACATGGCCAGGCTCGTCTGTCTTCCCTGAAAGCATGTTTTGTGTGTTTTGGTTGGGAAGATGTAGCCCAGTGTCTCACATCAGACTTTACAGCAGTGGACTTTAAACCTAGACAAGCAGTTTCCAGAGATATGAGCTTGCTCTGTGTGTTTTATTTTTAATGCCACAGTAGGTTTTATTGCGTGAGGTACACATTACATTGTGTTAAAATGGTGCAGGATTTATTTATGTTACAGATTTAAAGGAAGCCATTTCAAATGAGATTTTTGCTTCTGCTTGCAGGCTGTAGTTGTTTCGATTCTTCTTTTTCTTTTTTCAACCAGAGTAAGAAGAAATCTGCCCTTTATAACTGCTTCTGCTTTTCTACCTGAATTAGTGGCCAAAAGTATTGAGCCGGAAGTGAAATTCAACATTTTAAGACATTCTCAGTTATGTTTTGTTTTTAAATAATGTCAAGTGAGATTATAAGAATAATCTGTTGTTTTATGCAATGGACTTGTTATACAACAATCAATATTTAGTAAAAAAAAAAAAAAGTAGTTTAGTCTTTAAAACCTGCTGGATCTGGCTGGAGAGTCAAAATAACATCTGCAGTATTCTGATGTCACTTGCTGATGTGCCTACTTGATTGCTTTCTGAAGATCATGTACAGAAATTTGTCAAAGACGTTCACGGTTCAATTGACAATTCCAGAGTTTTAGGCGTTTTTGTCCAGAAAGTAAAATTCCTGCCAGATATTTGTTCCTTCCATTTATGATTGCAGCTGATTGTAATTGGCACAAGTGACACCTGTTTGATCAACTGTAGAATTATAATACATGGCATATGCTCCCTTAGTCCTTTTTTTCATCACCACTGTAGTATAGCTTAATGGGTACTTATAATGGTAATAAGAAAGATGTTTTATTCCTCTTTAAACTGATTCCGTCTGATTAACAGTCAAGGTTAAATTTATTCTTTGGGTGGGTTTGCGTTTTTTCGTTTGCTGTTTGGTTTGCTTTTATTCCTTATTGCACATTATTGCATATATAAGCTGATAAAATTCTAAACAATGAAGAGTATATAGGGCAGAAAACTCTTTAGTTCAGAAATATACATAAATAAAGAAATCATCAGAGTGTGAAGAATAATGAGATGGTGCACAATAACTGGCTAGATAATTATAAATATCTAGATTAAAGCATTGTGTGTTTGCATCCACCCATAATGTGTTGTTTTTGTTTTTGTTTTTTTGTAATAATCCAAAACAGCACTTTAGGTCTGTCCATTTGCACTTTGTGCCTTGGTTAACTCACATCTAAATGCAAGGCATCTGGGCCACTTCCTGACATATGAAATCTGACTGAAACCACTTCCCTTAGATAGTGTAGGACCGGGAGTTTTAGTCCATACTGGAATGTGATTGCTGTGTTCACACCTCCCCAAATAAACCACCCTGACGTGAAAAATGCACCAGGGTTTGAGTCAGAATAGCTTCTCATTGCGGACGTAGCCAAGACTGAACTAGGTGGTCTACAGAACAAGTGCAGTACTCTAAATAGAAAGCCAAATAGACAGCAGCAAATGCTGAGGAAGTAAGTGTGAAAAAGATTTATTTCGAGATATTGGATACTGAGAACATATAAACAAAGATGTCTGATAGCTTTTTTATCAGTAATGAGTGAAATGTGTGTCCTCTGTCATCAGTGTGCCTCTGCTATTGCCACCACGTGAGCTGGCACATAGTCTTCCTTTTTGTTCTGATGTGATGTCGCTGACTTCACTCTACCCTCAGCAGACAAATTTTGCGCTGTGGTATTGTCACTGTTCGCATTAGTAGGTCATACCCTCCTGCAGTTGAGTTCATAAGTTTCCTGGTGAACAGAATAGTGAGTCATACTGCAGCTCGATCTGATCAACACATCAGCTCTGACTAACCAGCCCTGTACAAGCGTCATTCCTATTTCCTTTCTGCTTTCTCTTACTCTCCACCTCTTTCTCTCTCGTGTTATAATAATCCTAGTAATTGTAGTTTTATTCTAGTCATACTGTTTATAGCTCTTGATAGGAAAAAATCTTACAGATAGGGAATCGGTAAGGAAAAGGTCTCTATGGGTACAGAAATCTGAGTTAGGGCATACAGGAAATGATTGATCACGTCAAAGGCCTGGAGTGAAGGCATTGTGCAGTGAATATCTGTGCTGCAGATTGTCAGATCTCACTCCTTCTCTCTGGCAATATGCTATGTCTGTAAGACGGGACCGATTTAGATCTGTTATTAGGATGCACAAATGAACTCTGGTGCCAAGTAGTAATCTTTAGTATTTTCTAACTTTCATCAGAACAGTAGTTTTTTTTTCTTTTTTTCTTTTCTTAATCTATTTTTCACATGCAAATGTGAAAGAACCTGAGCACACCAAACTAAAAACAAAAAGTTTGTCATTACTAAAAGCAAATGTTGGCTAGATATTTTTTCTAATTGTTCCTTGTATTTGGATGAAGGGATTTGGCCAGCTTTTTATGAACACATTGTGTGTGTGTTTTTAATGTAGTGCTATATTTAAGCTCTAAAGCCAAGAGAAGATTCTCCTGAGAAAATCTTAATTTTTTATTATTTTAATGAAACGGCTGTGCGTAGCTTTCGTCTTTATGTCTCCCTTTAGTATATTTTCTCTTCTGATTAAAAATTGGGTTTTGGTGTTTTTCTTAGCTCTATCATTAAGTAATTTAGTTATTGCTCTAGCCAGTGTCTCAATTTGAATTAATAACCTAAGGTTTTATTACCACAAATAAATGTATCACTGTCTATCCCGTAATTTCGTTGAATGCTCTGAGAGGTTGTTTTTGTTTGTGTCTCATAGTTGCATCATTCCCAGAGGATGTATGCAAGAGAAAGTGAAGCACAAGAGATTTCATTAGTGTGCTGTCTCCCAGCATGCTCCGGTGCTTCCTTCCTGGTGCTTGTCACATGTCGGGCTACCAGCTTTTTTCTGGGTCACATGAAATTCAGAGTCAATTGCTAGCCTCCACTTCTGCAGATGTTGGAGCAATCGTGGCTCCTTGCCTTACTACTTCAACAGCAACTAGGCAGCTAAGATTTTTTTTAAATGTATAAGAAACAGTGACACTTAAATAAAATGAGATTTAGTTTAGATTTGTACGTGGTGGTTTAATGTCCATAAATTATTATTTGTTTTCTATTTTAGCATTTTGCTATATTTTCTAAGTCACTTGCTTCTTTCTGCGCTTCAGCAGTCTTGCCAATACACCTTGGCAACTGTAAGGGCAACTTGTTTTTGTGTTCCAAAGAACCTCAGTCAACAAAAATGGCATTACTGTAGGTTGCGCTCCTAGTAACCCCCTCTCATTTACCTTGTACCCCCAATAGAAATCTCTGCATTGTTGTCTTTTTTCAGGATGGTTTTTATGGTGTTTGATGGAAATTGCTGATGTGTAATTGCTGGCTGGTGGGGAGGAATGTTTTTGTAAATGCATTTTCTCCCTTCATTTCTTTATTTAAACCTGTACAACCGGTATAGAAGCTGCAAACAAAGTCTGAGCGATCTCACTATTGAGTTTTTCCTCATTTTAAGCCCGAAAGGAGAGCCTAGTTAACCAAGCCGAGGAACACTTGTTCTTATAAATAATGCGTTCTTATAAATTAATTGTAAATGCGTATCGAGTCTGTAACGTATGTACATGGCTTGGTAAATATTTCATTGTGTGTGTAGGATGCGTGAGGAAATGTCGAGTGTGGTGTGTATGAAGGAGGTGGAGGGGCCGGGGGACCCTGCGGAGAAGCTGTCCCAAGATGAGCTGCTGTGTCGGACACGGGAGGTCATGCAGGGGCTGGAGGCTCTCCGTGCCGAACACCAAGCCATCCTGGAGGGTTTGATGGGAACGCTGCGTTGCCTCAAACAAAGCCAGGAAGGCCGCGCTGTCGAGGAGAAGTCCGTCATGATTCAGCGCTCGCTGGAAATGATAGAGCTCGGCCTTAGTGAAGCACAGGTTAGAATTTATGACTGTTGATTGAAAATCAGCCCTCTCTGATTGGCTCTTAAATTAGATTAGGTCTTCTATCCTATTATTAGTAAAAGGAGGGTTTAAGGATGACTACAATTCTATGTCTCAACTCCACAGGTTATGATGGCTCTTTCAGGGCATCTGAGTGCAGTAGAGGCAGAGAAACAGAAGCTTCGGGCTCAGGTAAAACCAGATGCACACACACGGGCTCAATGTCTCCTTGAGCTCCTTCTTAGCCATGCTTTCTTGGTATCTAGTCCATAAAGATGCACGCACACACAGCATTTCTCTCCTGTCTCCGGCTGTGTAACAGTGTCTGTGTGTTTCAGGTCCGGCGGCTGTGCCAGGAGAATCAGTGGCTTCGTGATGAGCTGGCAGGCACGCAGCAGCGGCTGCAGAAAAGTGAGCAGAGTGTGGCCCAGCTGGAGGAGGAAAAGAAGCACCTGGAGTTTATGAATCAGCTCAAAAAATATGACCAGGACCTCAGCCCAACAGTAAGAATCCCACTTTCCCTGTTTGTTTATCCCCATCATAGTTTCTGTCTTAATCGGTTTCCTGCTTTCTGTTTCAGGATGACAAAGACTCTGACTCGAGCAGGGAGACTCTGGATGATCTTTTCCCTGATGATCAGGATGATGCAGCCTCTGGCAGTAAGTATCCGTGTCCTCTTATCCAGTTCTTCTCACCACTCTGACCACGTTAACATTACAAACCACATTGTTGGTTCTGATATTGGTCAGATAAGGTTTGTATGTCATGACAGTTCATATTCATATTTAAAAGGGACTTTTATTTGACTTTTATGTGAATGCATCTGTCCTCTGAAACAGCAATTATGCATGCATTGATATGTCTGTGCTCCGTCCATCTGTGTTAAAATATGTGGTAATTGTATGGCCACTGCAGAATTAATCGAAAAAAAAAAAATCATTATTTTGATTCTGATCACTTAATTCACCAATCAGACCAAAGATTAAAGAATGCAGTCACTTCTCTCATCTCTCTTCCTCATTTACGACATTCCGCTGACACTAATGCGACCTGTAACACGGAGGCAGAACTAAACAGACTAGTCGGTTTGCTTGGTGGAGTTAGAGTAGTATGCCATTATTCTCGTGCCAAAAACTTGAGCATAAAACTGTGTTGTGCGTCCAGGTTTCATTCTTTCTCACGCCAACTGTCACTCGCGTCCACTCAAATTGTATTTCCACTTTCTGTCTCGCTCTCTCTCCTGTGTGTGGTCCATATCACAACGCTTGCTTACTTAATTTCAGCCAATCAGAGGCTAGAGAGGGAACAATCTGGTGCATGTGTCAAACTATTACACCTTCTTCTGTTTTTCTGTTTAGCCACAAGCACTTTATCATTGCATACACTGACAATGATTCATTGATTCTATCTAGTACACAGAGAATAGATCAAAACCTACATAGAATTGTACAAGAAGTATGTTAAGATAAAGAGAAATAAAACCTTTGACAATAATAAATTTTTTACTGAAGAGCTATAGCTGACTGAGTGTCCAATAAGCACAGGTGCTATTTTCTAGTATATATAAATAACAATCTCTTGTGTGTGTGTGTGTGTGTGTGTGTGTGTGTGTGTGTGTGTGTGTGTGTGTGTATATATATATATATACACGCACACGCACACACACACACACACACACACACACACACACGCACACACACTGTCCCATGGAGAAGAATCGTGATTCACAGTTTAGCAAGAATGAATGCTGCTCAACCACTTATTCATTTTGAACAGTGAATTGCAATTTTAGCAAAAATATGCTTGAGGGCTCTATGCCTTGCCAGAGGCAAAACGGTTTCATGAATTCTAGTTCTCCTTCAAATTGCATGGCCATGTATATTTATCTAATCACCTAGACACCTCATGAAAGTGACTTATAAGGGGAAAAAGTCACTCCAGGCAGGTAATGTAAACATAGCCGAAACCTTGCGCTCTTCAAAACAAGATTAAAAAAGTATTTTATTTATCTCAAAGTCATTTATTTTAAATAATTGCTAATGTAAATGGATGCTATATTAGTAAGCACAGGGATGAAAGAAATGTAAATTTGTCAACTACAAGACAGAAAGACTAGAAGCTTCACATTGGCCTTTTTTTCTTTTTTTATTTTAATACAACTGGAGCGTCTTCGTCTGTCCCTGGTTTTGTGTTTTTCCTTTTGTTTACTGATTGATTAATCGCTTCTCACCGTGGAGTACAGATAAAAGAGCTGTGTGGACCGTGCCATGGAGATAGTCCTTTATTCAGGTGGACATTAGGATTTATCAGATGCAGCCTGAGCACACTTGCATAAATTCCCTCTTGCAACATGACAAATATTCTGCATTGGTGAAAGTATTAATACAGTATAGTCAAGGACATAGTTAGTGGCACCTCACATGAAAATGAGGAATTGATTTAAGCTTAAGCATACGACATTACATTTCAAGTGCATTTGGACTGCAAGGTATTGGTTTCAAAGGGATTGATACCCTTGCAGTTAATATTTTATTTAGCCTTCTCTGAAATAATTACAGCGCTGAGCCTTTTCCTAAGGGATTTTTAAATCAATTCTATATATTTTTTTGGACTTTACATTAGTTTACACCAAAAGATACACCATTTACACCATAAGATACAATTCACGATATTGCTATAGAAATTTCAAAATAATTTTCTAGCTGATATACATCTGTGTATAGTATGTACTGTATGTATCTGATTATGGTGTATGTTTTGGATAGATAATCTGTTTAAAGATCTACTGTAAAGCTTTAATTTCTTGGCAGAAGCAATAAGTGTTTGAAACTGAAATATTCTGGTACTCGGCAGAATTCATGTTCTCCGGAACCTCCATGTTTTACAGTGGGTCTCAGGTGTTTTACTTTTTGTATAATAACCCAATTTTTTATGGTGTGCTTACCAAAAACTGCTGTTGTTCAAAAGAGCTGAACAATGTATTTGGTAATTTTATATTTACCATAACCATTTGCCAAGTTTTAGATCTGACACATGATAATTCTTTTTAGGTTAACTTTTTTCGTCTTTGAAAAACTTAAGTGTCATTTTTCTCTAAACTATTTTAGTAGGGTCTCTAATCAATCTATTTAACTAATATGAAAACATACCTCGTCTAATTTCAGTTGCCGATACATTGGCGATACATTGTCTTTTTGTTGTTTTTAAAAATTATACCTTTATGTCCCAATGTCAAATTGCGCAGTTTCCTTACAAAATACTTTGCATCTCCGGTAATATGATATGATATTAGAGTAACCCTTACTGAATATTGTGTGTACGGTATACAGTATTCACTTTCCAATGTAAAACATACACCCTGTTTCGATTTAGAAAGGATTTGTACAATCTGTCTCTGTCCATCTTTCTCTCTGTAGTCCAACCCCCACACAGCAGTGCTGTAGCAGCCGCTCAGCAGGGAGGCTATGAGATTCCAGCTCGGCTCCGAACCCTGCACAACCTGGTGATTCAGTATGCTTCTCAGGGCCGATACGAGGTGGCGGTGCCGCTGTGTAAACAGGCGCTGGAGGACTTGGAGAAGACCTCTGGCCACAACCACCCCGATGTCGCTACAATGCTTAACATTCTTGCCCTCGTCTACAGGTCTGACCTCCTGGATAAAGTCATATGGTTTTGAGACTTTTGCCGGCTCCTGTTGAGAATAATACCTATTGATTGGCTTTGGTAAAACTGAGCTGATCAAAATGTACATATTGTAAGGATAAAGATAGGCAGACATTTGTTTGGATAAATTGAAAGGGGACATTTAAAATGGTACAGAATTGGTCAAATAAAATAGAAAGATGCAATTAGGAAGCATGTAAGTTAAAAACTCTGTCTTTTGTAAATTAAATGTAATAGTCTTCTGATATTTGATTGTTGTATTTTCAATAACTTTAAAAATTTGACTCCTTATACCCGTCAGTCTGTCATTCAAACCATAAAGTAATCAACTGTATACACATCAGTGTTTTTATAATAGGAATGTTCTCGTAAATGGGTCATAACATTGATTTTAGCAGCATGTTGTCACACTGCCTTTGCATTGATCTCTCCTTTTTCCCCTCTTCTCAGGGACCAGAATAAGTACAAAGAGGCTGCAAACCTTCTTAACGACGCACTCGATATCAGAGAGAGAACACTGGGCAAAGACCATCCTGCGGTATGTGTGGGTGGGGGTTACACCTCTTACTTTATACAAAATTTTTTTGACTCACTTACAGTGTTCGAAAGTAAATTATCCCCTCACCCAGGGAAAACCATAGGCAAAGTAAGGAGTGAGTTAAAGAGAATGAGTTACTTGGCAGCAGAATTTGTTTGTGTCTATGTTCAAGCTGGTAGTGCTTACCGTTTTTTGTGGCTCTTTACCAGAACCTGCATTCTCACTGTGTATAAAAAAGGTTAGAGAATCATTTGTGACTTTCTCTTTCATTCACTCTTATTTCTTTCATTGTCCCACACATGCATGGGGCTCAGGAGCATTTCTCAATCAGAGGACAAGTGTCAGGGCACTGTGAGGTGTTAATGCGTGTAGATTTGATCGCCTGGGGCAAACTGATTTGAGTGATTTTGGGGTCAGACCTGGCTTACGCCCTGTCCTGACTACAAGTGTTTGGCCTAAATCAAAACAGTTGGTACTGTGGATTCTATCTTTTTAAGAGTTATTAGTTTTAACTTACAGTGTGTGTGTTTGATTTTGTCCTAGGTGGCTGCTACACTGAATAATTTGGCTGTCCTTTATGGTAAGCGCGGGAAATACAAAGAGGCAGAACCACTATGCAAAAGGGCACTGGAGATCAGAGAAAAGGTGAGCAAGAGTGATTTCTTTCAGTGTTTGGAAATTTCATTCAACCCAGTTGCCTGTTTTCCAGTTTTTGTTACTCCATAGTATGGTCTACATTGTGAAATTATGGTATGGGTTGTTTAGAAAATGTCTTCGAAAAACTGTAAAGAAAAGTACTTAAAATAATTAAGGCTTTTTCTCACTGGTACAATTATTGTAGAAACACTAACTTATAAATTATTTATCCATGATACTTGGGCAGGAGGGTATTTGAAGTAGAAATGTTTTTGTCTGATGTTGATATCTATTCATTGTGTGAGGCTTAATTTGTTTACTTTTAAAAGAAACATGATTGGTTGTTGAGTGTTGTAGGAATCAAATTTTTATCAATCCCAAAATGAGATATGGATTATGTATGGATGAGTTTTCTGGCAATCCATGTAGATCTTTCAATTGTGTTGAGCTTTATTATTGGCCCATGTTTAATCTCTATAAATTAGAGAGAGATTTCTCTTTTTTTCTCCGTACAGTACATCCGGAAAGTATTTACAGTGCTTCACTTTTTCCCAGACCTGTATTTTGATACAATCCTGTCTTGAGGTCTACAGAAAATTTTTTGGACTTGCTTGGTTTGTGCTCTGACATGCACTGTTAACTGTGGGACCCTATAAATATACATGTGTGTGTGCCTTTACAAATCATGTTCAATCAAATGAATTTACCACTGATGGATTTTAATTAAATTGTAGAAACATCTTTAGGATGATCAGTGGAAACAGGATGCACCTGAGCTCAATTTTGAATGTCATGGCAAAGGCTGTGAATACTTGTGTGTATGTTTTTTCCCCATTTTTTGTAAGGCAATGCACCTTACAAAATTCCACAGTCCTTTCCAAACAGAAACAAAAGTGCAACACAGAATGGTTTACTCAAAAAAAAAATCATATATAAAAGCTGGTTAAAGGGCTGAATGTCCATCATTGCATGTGTTTTTTTTTTTTTTTTTTTTTTTTTTAAATGGCAAGCAGAATGCAAGTTTCAAGAACCAGTGTGAGTGAGCAAAAATATAATTCATTAGTGTCTACGCAAGAGCGTTTAAGTAATTGAAAATATAATTTGTTCCCATGAGGTTTAGGAATGGGCCCAATATACAGTAACACAATAAAGAATCAGTGAAATAAAATCTAAGCACTTTGGTAACATTTTGTAATTAATCCACATTTCGCATGTGATGAAAGATCTGTAAGGATCACGGATCAACTTGAGTGCATTGCACCACTAGTAACAGAATAATTTCATGATTTAAGAGGTTGAATTAGAAAAATAATTAGAAGTTCAGTTTCTGAAAACGATAAGCTTCGTGCCTGTATAATAAAATAGACTTGGTATAAAAGTTATAGTATCTAGCACTGTTGTTTTCTTGTAGCATGCCCCATAAGTTTTTTACACTTATTTGTAATTTTAATAAAGCATTTTTTGCAATGGGCTGTAATCATAATGTTCCGATTGGTTAATTCTGTGGCATTATTCATTCACTGTTTTAATGAAGCAATAACATTGTACAAAATGGACTGCCTAACTGACAAATAACAAACTACATCTTTAATGCATGTTATCCCTAGTTTAGCTCTATAATTGTTTGGGATTTAAGATGGCTGGGCCAAAATTTCACCTGTATAAGCTATTACACTGTGCAATAATGGGTGGGTCTGACCAATAAAGGGTGACTGTTGGGAAAAGAACATGTAATACAGTACATTTACTTTAAGCATACTTTAATTATCTTGGAGATCTTTCGTTATTTTCCCTTGTACCGTGAGCATGTAAAAACAGATTTGTTTTTGCTTAGCAGTTGTGTTTTTGCAGTGTCTCTTCATGCACATGTTGTTTGAACTCATTTAAAAAAAAAAAAAACTGAATGCCTTTGGTTGTGTTTGTGTTTATCTGACAGGTGCTAGGAAAGGACCACCCAGATGTGGCAAAGCAGCTGAATAACCTGGCTTTGCTATGTCAAAACCAGGGCAAGTATGAGGAGGTGGAATACTACTACCAGAGAGCCCTTAACATCTATCAGACCAAGCTTGGGCCCGATGACCCCAACGTAGCCAAGACCAAAAATAATCTGGTAAATCCATCTGTAAATTTTGGGTTATCACTTTAGTTTTAATCTTAAGAGCTAATAATAATAATAATAATAATAATAATGTCAAAAATAACAAAGTGAATCTGCTACAATTTACTCACCTGAATCCTTTATACAGTCTTTACCTAATTTATTAATTTTCTTTATTTAAAAAGTGCTTGACTCTATATGTTGAAGTCATCATGTTTTCATCCTCACCACAGAATGCCTTTCTTTGTAGTGAAATCTTTGGCTTTTGGAGATTCCTGACATTCAGTGTCATTTACGAGGGCATATCTCTTTCACACATGGTGCACATGGATTCACTTATTGTGCCTCCCATATCACCATTTCACAGTTCACTCCACCAGAGTTCTCCTTTATCGGCCATATGTGTGCATAGATTTAAACACAAGTTCTGCGTACATACCTTTCTAAACACATTCTTACATGTGTCTATACAGTACATGGTGTGTCTTGCGCTTGTGGACGTGTATGTTGAGAACTTTTCATGAGCATGCCGTTAAACCTTATGGTAGAAAAGTTAAATTGTAAATAAACTCACTTACTGTCAGTCATGTCAGCGTAATTAACAGTAATTACTGTCTGCTGTGCTCATAGAAAGCTGCCTGCAGACAGGTGACGCAGATGTAAAGTCAAACAATTTAAGCAATGCGGCAGGCAAGAGCCGATCTTGCCTTGCTTGAAAGATTTGGGAGCATGTTTTCAACAAAAACGGAAACATATTTGCTTATCAATGGCACATTGTTTAAATTTGTTTGTCCAGTGAAATATTTTTTTAGAGGCCAATAAAATGCAGTAATAGCAAATAGTTTCAGGCATTGACATATTTCATTCAAGGAACTAGAATCAGGACTGGCATTCCCCACCCAACTATGAACTGAGTAATGCTAATTGAGTTATATTACTCATTCTGCAATAAATTACATTTCCAACTAAGGCAACAGACAGACCACAGGGGGAATTTCACACAATTGCAGACTTTCCTAATAAAATAGGGGAAATAGATTGCATACATGTGGCGAAAAAGTTACTTTTTTTAAAGAAGGTTGTTGACTGTTTATGGTGATTTCTATAGTGGGTGTCGCCATGCACCTGCAGAGCAATTTAGGATGTGCAGGATTTATCAAAGTCCATTCTATACAGATGTGCATGTACTCTTGTACTGAATGCGATTTTCTGTTTTGTATTGGTGCACACAAAATCAGAACCTGTTGTGTTGATGCTTGTTCATACTACATAAAAATTGAGTTCTTGCAGCAAATAAAACCTTGTTGAGCAGATGGAATGAAGTGTTGTAACTTTAGTGAGTGTTTTTGTACATTTATTTGAAATTTGTTTGCCCCTTGCACTTTAGCTGAAACAATGATAAAGCATTTACAGTCACTGTTTCTTTCTCTTGCTCTCTGTTTTTCTCTTTAAGGCCTCATGTTATTTGAAGCAAGGGAAATTTAAGCAAGCAGAGACTCTCTATAAAGAAATTCTCACACGAGCTCATGAGAAGGAGTTTGGCTCAGTAGATGGTAAGATGTTATCTGTTACTATAGAAGCTAAAACATGAGTTCTGGTAATTGTGCAGTTGCCTGGCCCTGGAGCATGTTACTACCTGCCATAGGGCATTAGCAGTTAAAAGCAAACTTCTTGTATGTAAAAAGAAAAAAAACAACAAAAAACATATTGTTTTACATGTACATATACAATGTTTTGTGTTTTTTGCAGGTGAGAACAAGCCTATCTGGATGCATGCAGAGGAGAGAGAGGAACAGAGTAAAGTAAGCAAAATTAAAATTCTTCGCATGTACTTATAAAGGTTTTCAGGAAATGTCCAGATGCTTGTAAATAACTGCTTAATGTTTCAGGGAAAGCAGAAAGATGGCTCTCCTTTTGCAGAGTATGGTGGCTGGTACAAGGCCTGCAAAGTGGACAGGTAAAAGTTATTGCTATTGACTGTTTAGTGTGCTTCCCATGGCATTGTTCGTTTGTCAGTCTGTGATATCAGTCATGTGTACAGTACGTGCATATCCATATTAGCCAGACTGTGTGCTGCAAACTGATATTCTTAAGGAAAGCTCAACCAATTATAATTCCTCAGTATCTGACATACAGCCAGTATTCTTTATAAAGCTTTTCCACATTAATGCAGATCAGGATTTTATAAACTGTCCCCCTTGTTTTTTTGTCCCTATAGCCCCACTGTGACAACCACACTGAAAAACCTGGGTGCCCTGTATAGGCGGCAGGGCAAGTTTGAGGCTGCTGAGACCCTGGAGGAGGCTGCTATGCGCTCCCGAAAAAAGGTTTATTTTAGAATTTGTTAACTAATTTACTAAGAAGTTAATTTCCTCATAAAACTGTGTAAATTGTATCTGAGATTTAGTGTCATTACACCAGTTGTTGACTTTGTTTCATTAGTTTACCTGGCTTCAGTATTTTCTGTTTTTAGAATACATCCCTGCTTCATACATACACCTACATATAATGTATGTATGTATGCATGTATGCATCCATGCATGCATGCTCACTCACCTAAAGGATTATTAGGAACACCTGTTCAATTTCTCATTAATGCAATTATCTAATCAACCAATCACATGGCAGTTGCTTCATTGCATTTATGGGTGTGGTCCTGGTCAAGACAATCTCCTGAACTCCAAACTGAATGTCAGAATGGAAAAGAAAGGTGATTTAAGCAATTTTGTTTTCACGCACAACCATTTCTAGGGTTTACAAAGAATGGTATGAAATGGGGAAAACATCCAGTATGCGGCAGTCCTGTGGGCGAAAATACCTTGTTGATGCTAGAGGTCAGAGGAGAATGGGTCGACTGATTCAAGCTGATAGAAGAGCAACTTTGACTAAAATAACCACTCATTACAACTGAGGTGTGCAGCAAAGCATTTGTGAAGCCACAACACGCACAACCTTGAGGCGGATGGGCTACAACTGCAAAGGCCCCACCGCGTACCACTCATCTCCACTACAAATAGAAAAAAGAGGCTTCAATTTGCACGAGTTCCCCAAAATTGGACAGTTGAAGTCTGGAAAAATGTTGCCTGGTCTGATGAGTCTCGATTTCTGTTGAGACATTCAAATGGTAGAGTCAGAATTTGGCATAAACAGAATGAGAACATGGATCCATCATGCCTTGTTACCGCTGTGCAGGCTGGTGGTGGTGGTGTAATGGTGTGGGGGATGTTTTCTTGGCACAGTTTAGGCCCTTTAGTGGCAATTGGGCATCGTTTAAATGCCATGGGCTACCTGAGCATTATTTCTGATCATGTCCATCATTTTATGACCACCATGTACCCATCCTCTGATGGCTACTTCCAGCAGGATAATGCACCATGTCACAAAGCTCGAATCATTTCAAATTGGTTTCTTGAACATGGCAATGAGTTCGCTGTACTAAAATGGCCCCCTACAGTCACCAGATCTCAACCCAATAGAGCATCTTTGGAATGTGGTGGGACGGGAGCTTCGTGCCCTGGATGTGAATTTTATTATATATGTTTATCATGTCTGTATAATTATGGTCAAAATCATTCAGTATTTCCATATATAACTAAAAATTAATAAATAAATAACATTACAGGAGAATATATGCATGGCTGTAAAGAAAAAAAAAGTACATATTACAAAACACCAGTTTTCAGATGGAAACAAAAACCCTCATGTACGCTCCTGGGATTTGCATAACAAAAGAAAGGAGTGAGTGTGACAAAGTTACCAGAAGAACTCCAGAGTTTTCCAGCAAGCTCAGTAAAACCTAACAACTACTTTACTTATAGTACTGTGCAAAAGTCTTGGGCACATAAAAAATATGACATAAGCAAAATATGCTTTTCTTAAAAGATTTTTGCATAAAAGAAATTTCTATAAAGAGCAATAAAGAGTAATGAAATAAACAGTCAATATTTGTAGTGGAAACTCATTGCTTGAGTTTTAGACGCAGATTTGTGTTTTAAAAGAAAAAGCTGTTAGGTTTTACTGAGCTTGCTGAGATTGTTCTTATTGAATCTAGAGGCAGCACATTGTCAGGCGACCGCAAAACACTGAATTCAAGCCACTGTACACTGTGAAGACAGTGAAGCATGGAGGCACAAGGATCATGCCCAAGGATCAGGCCCTCCTGCTGTTGGGACTATTTATCACATTTCAGGGATTATGGATCAATTTAAGTGCATCAGAATATTTAAAGAGGTCATGTTGCCTTATGCTGAAGAGGAAACGCCCTTAAAATAGGTGTTTCAACAAGAAAACAACCCCAAACACCCCAGTAAGCAAGCAGCATCTTGGTTTAAGACCATTTACGTTATGGAGGGGCCAGCCCAATCCCCAGACCTTAATCCAATAGAATACTTGTGGACTGACATTAAAAATGCTGTTTCTGAGGCAAAACCAAGAAATGAAGTGGAATTGTGGCATGTAGTACAATTGTCACAGATGTGAAGCAATTATCAGAAACCATGGTTATACAACTAAATATTAGTTCAGAGATGCACAAGAAAGTATAAACTTGAAGCATTTTTGTTCAAACTGTAAATTCATCACTTTGTAAAGATGAACGATGACACGGCTATTTTTATTAAACAGACTAATATTTGTTTTCTTTACTTTCTGTAAACTAATAATACATTTAGCACATTTCTCTGCATGTTGTGATTTAGAATACAGTAGAATGCAGGGTGTCCAATGCATTTTGTGATTTTAAAGGAACAGTTATTATATGGATATGAAGCTTTACTCACTTTTTTCAACACACTATTATTTTGAACCCAACTGTATATAAAAAACACACATACACACAAAGGGTGGGGGGAGTATGTTCTTTTGTGGACATGTTAATATTAATCATCGTTTGAATGCTAGAACCTATTTGAGTAATGTTTTTGACTATTTATGCATTCCACAATTTTCTGATCTGATTTTACAATCTTCTAAAGGCTACTTTCAGTAATAGGAATTACGATGACTTCAATGTTCTTCAGTGCCATTTCCATTAACCTGATATTAATCCTATAGAACCCATTTGGGACAGGGCAGAACAAGAAATTTACAGCATGAAAGTGCACCTGAAAAATCTGTGAGAATTGCATGATGTAATCAGATCAATATCGACCAGAATCTCTCACCTACCTTTTGCAGGGTCTGGACTCAACCCATAAACAGCGTGTGGCAGAGGTTCTGGGGGATCCCGAGGCTCGGGAGAAGCAGCGCAGCAGAGAGAGTCTGATCTCGGACACAGTGAAGTACGAAAGCGGCCCAGACGGAGGAGAGGAAGTGAGTATGAGCGTCGAGTGGAATGGGGTAAGTGCAGTACACATTGCCCAGCCACATACACACACACTGTCAGAGGGCTGTGCAGAACACGTAATGCATCTGGTTTGATTTAATAGCTTAGTACAATTACAGTGCATCAGAGTTCATAATTGTTGTTGGAAAAAAGTGATTTTATGCACACTACATTAAATATATCAGTCTGGCAGCCTTGTTGGTTTAATTACACAGGACAGAATAATGAATGCTTAGATCAAATCAATAGCCAGTTAAAAAAGTATAAATTTGGTGACAAAATAAAAAAATCCAGATGAATTATTACTACTTTTTTTTCATTTTGGGATAAGTCATACTGGGTCTTTTTTTTTTTTTTTTTTTTGTCTAGTGAGGATATTATACTTAATGTCATTTTTGTTGCATTAAGAGTTAGATGTGCAAGATGCACAGTTCAAGCCTAAACTGCGCACCACATCTACTCCAACTGGAATAAAGGGGAAAACAATAAATTACTGCATAAACTACGGTATGATGTTTCCCAGGACATTAGCTCATAAACTTTTAAGTGGTAGACAAGCTGTATATGGTTTATAAGCTAATAGCTTCTTAGTGTTATTTTGGCTGTGTTCACATTACAAGCCAAGTTGTCCAATTCCAATTTTTAGATCAGATTGGATTTGCCTGTCATGGTGGTTCACATTTAATAAATTTATAATTGCAACTGACTTTTATCTGTCCCTGAAACAACTCGCATTATTTGGGTTAAAATTTTGAGAGCTCTCATTCATTTCAAACAGCTGGTGCAATTTCCATCAAAAATATATTCAGGATTTTGCTCTCAATGGCAAGCAGTTAGTCGTTAGGATGCCTAACTACAACACCGTTTTAGCAGATATTTCTTTCACTGCTACGAAATCCCCACGCTGCCGGTGAGTATTCAAATCACCACGTATGGCCACGTATCAGATGAATATCCGATCTAGGACCACATACGAAAGATCCGATCTGAAAAAACATTAGATTTATTCATTTAGGCAGTCATAAAAATCAGATCTGTCACATTAGGGTAAAAAATTTTCTGTGATTTGAAAATCAGAATTCTGTCACTTTGTGGTGGTAATGTGAGCATAGCCTGTTATTTAGGCTTTAGTCTTTGAAAGAGGTCCTTTGGGTAACCCGATTCTGTATCTGTCATGGCACTATAACACTATACTGTACGCCATAGTAGTCATGAATTAACCACAGTGATTTCTTCTCCTAATGATTCTTCACTAAAGAAGAATACACACAGTACATAGAGCTTTTTAACCCATTTGTTTATTCAGTCTGGCATATTTAAATACCTATTATTACTTAAAGTAAAGAAGTAAATGAGTTTCTAAATGATGTTTAGAAACCCTCTTTGTGCATCATTGTTTTGCTTTAAGAGCTACACTAAAACTATTAAAGACTCTTTTTTTTTTTTTTTAATATCTTCTGGTGTTACCAGGTAACAAAATTGTGGTGCCTAATTCAGGGTTTATTAGACAAAGACAAATTTATTTGTCACCACAGTCGATTAAATAAAATGCAACACTGTTGACTAACTTTTTCATCGAAGGCCCTTAGATGAAGCTGAATGAGCTCCTTAGTTTCGGGCTGCAGCTTCTTAGTTGCTGTTTGACCCCCGTACCTCTGCTGTAGTCTCTGTGCAGTCTTGGAGCTGAACTGTCCTGCTCCCGTAGCAACAGCAGCAAATCAACCACTCAGCATTCCTCTCCATAAGCATCCTGCCCTCCAGACTGGTGTAGACTCTAATTGCATCTATCAGGCTGGTTCGAGTCTGTTCTCACACACTTACTTACTCTTTTTAAACTTTTCTCTTGTAGCACTGTGTTGTTGATGCCATCTAACAGACTAACACACTAGATAACAAAGTATGCTTGTCAGACAAAAATTAATTCTATGTTTGCCGTTGTCACCTTCTAAACTTACACATTCAGCAGGGTTTTTATGTTCATGGTAAGGTTGCACATAATATGCTGGCATGGGCTGTGTGTCCTGTACTTCTCTTAATTGTGATTTTTGTTTTCTTTTGTTTATTCCCCCCCCCCCCCCCCATCTGTTATGCTTGTGTGTTTATGTATCTATGTATGTATATACTGTGTGTGTGTGTGTGTGTACAGTATATATGTGTGTGTGTGTGTGTGTGTGTGTGTGTGTGTGTGTGTTGAGTGGATGGGTTAAACAGTGTGCTCACTGAACTAAAATATTTTAATTAATTTCTTCTGATTCATATTTACCTTTTTTAATTTGTATATTATTAATTTTTTTCTCTGTCACTGTTCCATCTTAGCCATATTGAGCCCCTTAAGAGCCATAGGAGAAAAATATATTATAAATGATCCCTAAGAGGGAAAAAAAATAGAAAGAAGGAAAAAAACTTTTTGCAGATGGGGAAGCAAGTATATTGATCGTTGCTATAGTCCAAAGCTTTCTTTATTTTTATTTCTTTATTAAAATACATAGGCTACATAATAATTGAAACAAAGACTGACTGCAGAACTCTGAGAGGTTAAGAAGTCCCACTTTCTACCTTATGATGCCTTATTAGGTATAACGCAGAAAGAATTCATTCTCGTCTATACTTGGGTAGAAACCTAGAGGATGAAAATGGGACCTAAATTAGTTTTTTTTTTTTTTTTCAGCATTGCTTAAAAGACCAGGAAGTATATCAGACACTTTCCTCCTACATATATATATATTTTTTTATTATTTTCTTCTATCTATTTTTCTGTTTTTTGGGGCTCCTTACAGTTATTCTGTCCTTATATTATCTTTGTTTTTTGTGCTATTCCTCTTTGTCACCTCACTGTGTTTTGTTAGCACATGTTTTCTGACTGGGTTAGGTGTTAATGTGTGTTTGCCTAGTCCAAGAGTAGTAAAGCTGTCCTCTGGTGTTGTCCAGTTTGTTACTTGTGCGTCTGACTAAACCATTGGGCCTTGTGTCTTTATTCCACCGTCCAGTGGTTGCTCCCCTAATTTTCCATCTCTCTGATCTCTCCTACTTTTAATGTCTACTGATGTAATGTTGTATTTCCTGTTGTGAATCTTTTAATCTCCACCACCTGCCTACTTACACTGCTTCCTCTCTTATTTTCTCTCTTTCTCTCTCCCCCCCTGCCTGTCCCATTGTGCGATTGTACAGGTGTAACTCCAGATGCCATGTTGTGATTGTAGAACTTTACCTTCTGCATGACGGACACTCGCCTCACGTCCTTCTGCACCTTTGCCCTTTTCCGTCTGCTTTCTCCGACTGGCTCCTTTCTCCGTTCTCCTGCTCATCCTTATCTGGGCTCTAGCTGGCCAAAGCAGCTCAGATAGGCTTAAACAAATCTCACATGGGGCCAGTGCTGGCTTTTTCTCTTTTGCCAGAACGAGTCGTTACACTGTATAAATGTTATATTTACTTCCTTGATCCTAACATCACAGGAACTGCTCTTGATGTACTTATCTGTCCTTACTATCGGTGTATATAAATTTCAATCTGTCACACACTCTTAGTAACTGACATGTACAGGTTTGTGACTAATGTCCAGTTTACATCAGATTCAATAAATGCAGTGTTACCAGTACTGCGGGGCTCCACAGAGTACACGCTCAGAGTACACGCTTGTCAGCGTCCAATTGGTCAGATCCCTTCCTTACAGCACTAGAGTGAAAATCCTAAAGGGTTTACTACAAGTCACCATAAATGGAGGTTCATTATAAGTGGGGAAATGCAATGGCAATCATGTAAAGAATGATTTGGAAGTTATGTTACACATACCGTGATGATAAGTGTTAATATTAATCTGATACATAGATATAGTGATAACTCATGGGAAGAAATGATAGAGTTGTAAAGTTGCTGCTTGGCACATAGACCTGACTCACTAGCAACAGGAGAAATCTTACTGTTCTGTTTCTTCTGTTGTAATATGGACTTAAGCAGTCATCAGTATATTTCACTGGACTCACAAATCATTCATATTACCTTGTGCAAGTCTTGTTCATCTCTGTCTCTCATTCACACACTCTGCTTCTGCCAGTCACCTCAGTGAACTTCAACTTTACTTCTCAAGGTTCAATACGAGACCCACTGTAGCAGATTTAGAGTTTTTCAGATCTAGATTTTCTGTAGTTTGAGCTTCTTCCTGAGATCGGTAATGTATGGTGTACAGATTTAACGTGTTTTCCCAGTGACCCTTACAGTGATGCTGACTTTCCTATTCTGATTCACATCCTTTCACACTTCTGACAGTCTCAAAAAAAGTAGGATGTCCCTGTACAGTAGCATGATTATATCTGCTGTCTAAACTTGATGTATAGTACTGCTTATTAATCTCAACCCCTTTTTATATTTATTATTGAATGATCATCAATACGAGGTCTTAGATGGTGTCTGATATGTAGAAAGAGAAAATCAATAGGTCAATAAGTAGAAAGAGAAATAAAATTAAAAGAAACATGATTTGGGGTTGTACACATCTCTTTTCCTACCAGCCTGCTATCTGATGATGCTGCATCTTGTCTTTCTTGTCTCTAATAAACTGACTGTGTGCTTACCACAGTTTTTGCCTGTTTCCTTGTATGTATTTCCATATCTTTGTGTAAGTACTCTCTTTCACCACCCTGGTGTGTGTGTTGTTTGTGTGTGTGTGTGGTGTGTGTGTGTGTGGTATTAGTTTGGAGGTGCTGTTCAATATTGTTCTGTTTTCTGTTAGTGCTCTAACTTTCTTGACCTGTGATCATTTCCTTTGCATCTTCACTTCTTACTTGGCTGTTTGGATAAGGAGCCGTGCTCAGGGCACGCAACAGCGGAGACTGCAGCAGAGCGAAGAAGGGTAAACCAAACAGTATTGGTGCCAAGTCTTCATCTAATCATCAAATCATCGAACTGTGGCATCAGAAAGTCAAACAGAGACTAATTCTATGAAAATCATGTGCAATCAATAGTAAATTCTTTTATCTAAAATAATAAACAAAATCATCTAAACTAAAAATCTGTGCTAATGTGAAATGCAGTGTCAGTTTATGCTGTCAGGGCTTAGACTGGAATGCTAATAAATCGACCCACAATATATTTAAATATGTTAATTATGTTTAGATTTGCAATCTTCCTGCTTTTCTGATGTATTCAAAAATCATTTTTGAATTGTTTACTCTGGGAATTAGATTACAGCTAAACCTCAGAATAGAGCTTCATATACACACAGCATGCTAAATCAGAATTTCAGCACAGTTTCAAAAAACATTAAGCAGATACAGAAAATGGTTGATGTTTGTCTGTGGGTTGTTCTTGTGGTTGTTCTTTTTTTTTGGGGGGGGGGCCAAATATTTACACACTGTTTTATGGTAAGTGTGAGTATGTTTGTGTAACTCTGAAGCTTCTCTCTCTCTGCAGGATGGCTCAGGTTCGTTAAAGCGCAGCGGCTCCTTCAGTAAACTCCGAGCATCAATTCGGCGTAGCAGTGAGAAACTCGTCCGCAAGCTCAAGGGAGGGAGCTCACGAGAAAACGAACCCAAGAATCCTGGGTAACTATAACTACTACCCCGTTACCCTTTCCGACTTTTCCCCTCCTAAAACCCCAAACTACCCAGGTATGGACCTGACCCTGGGTATGACAAAACACTGGCGCTGACACATGCATTATTGTAAAATGATCCTCTCATGAGGAGCGTAACAGGTTAAGACTTGAAGTTTTTCATTAAACCCTAGTGGGGGCTAGTTTGTGGATGCAGCATTTCCCCGCTGGACTTTAAGATAAAAGGGACTGTGGTTAAGTATTAAGTGGCCTGGATCCAAGGAAGTTAACCAGAACTAAATGTTGTAAGATTTAAGTGAAACAAAATGTAGTAGAAGAGGATTTTAGAGGATTACATTAAGTTTGTATTAAAGATGTATTAAAGACTAGAGATTCATGAGGTGGGTGGTGGAAATCTTGTTGACTCAAAAAAAAAAAAGAAAAGAAAATAATCCTGGAGAGCCGTATAATGACTCGTGCAGACGAGCAGCAACAATATAAGGTACAAGTAAACATAACAGTCTTTATACTGGATGGAGGTGTTTTATAAGCCGCAGAGAACAAATTACAACTTGGTGGACCTGTGACGGAGCAATACCATGTGCATTTAAAAAATGAACACAGCTTTGTTTTATTTTAAAACATGTACTGTATGTGATCATGTTTCCTGCGCTACTAAACACTTTTAATAGGTGAAAATGTTGACTTGCTTGAGCTACCTAACTGGGTTTACAGAAAATGGAACATGTTTCCATTGCATTACACTGAAAGACAAGCTCGCTGGCTGATTCTCTCATATGTCCTGTTACATCTGTCACTCATTCAGGTGGTAACATGATGTGCCAAAATGTCACTAACCTAATTCTAACAGCAGCCTTTTCACATTCCGGTTTTTATTTATTAAACTTAAAAAGGAAGCAGTATCTAAATATTATGCATTATTTTTTTTCTTTGGAGGACATAATTCCACTTACAGTATGATTAAGTATATACATGGTTTATTTGTAATGAACATGTGGCCTACAGTATGTTCCCCAGGAGGGAAAGAAAAACTGTTTCCTTTTTTAGTTATTTTTCCTGTACCTGTTTCAGCATGTGTTGCTAAACCCTCCTTATGTTTTAATTTATTTTAATTGTGTTTTTACAGTTTTTTTTAATGTCTTAATGTTTTAGTCTTTATTTTGTCTGCATGGTTTAATTTTTTCTTTATGTGAAACGCTTTGTTATACTGTTTTTTGTAATAAACATTTCCATGCAAATCCAGTGTCTACAGCATGCCTGCTTACTCCATTTTACCACTTATTCTGACCCCCTGTTTGGTTTCATGTTTTCCGCTGGCTTTCACAGTTTTTTTGTTTGTTTTTTTTTCATTCTTTTCTTCATTCTCTCTCCTTGACAGTCTATAAATTTCATTTTTTTTTTTTGTCTTTCTTGAATTCTCCCACATGTTCTTCTCATCCAGTGCAGAGTTGTGTTGTGTTCCTGATTGTGTCTGCCTCTTATTAGGAATGCTCTTTCTGTGTCAGTGTACTCATAGCTACTTTATTATACCAGTTAGGGAGTTACCCCAATAGTGCTGCAGAAATTAAGCTAAAAGACACAGCATTTGCAGTGGTATGTACCTACGCATGTTTAGTAGTCTGTTATTACTAAAGACGAACAGTGTAATAGGTGGGAACTGTTTAAAAAAAAAAAAAAAAAAAAAGTCATTGGTGTCCAATGTGTTTTCTAACCTTAAGCAAGTAAATCCTCATCCTTCACCTTGAGCAGTTAATCAATGTATGAATAACACTCCATACACAGTACTGCATGCTTCAATGTGTTTATTTTAGGTAGACGTATCACCACCACCTATTATTATTATTATTATTATTTATTTTTATTTATGTATTTATTTTTTAAGAGTGATTCTAACCTGTGTGCAACTTGCATTAATATGGTTAACAAATGCACAGCCATACCTCACGGACATTCAATCCCCTTTACACACAAGCGCGCACACACCCCTCACCCCTGCCCTTTCACCTGACTGACAGTGTGCTTGCATGTGGCTTTCTTGGAACCAGCATGAAGAGGGCCAGCTCTCTGGGGGTTCTCAACGTACCGGACAAACCTGTGGGGGAACTGTTCAAAGTAAGAATCTCTCTCTCTCTCGTTATATACATTCTTCTATGTTTTTTTATTTTTATTTTTTCACAGAGGCCACCAAGTTAGGCCTACTTGCCAAACGGCAGGCTAACTTGTTAACGAACTAGTCATGTGTATAGGAACACAAACACAGTCAAATACTAACAACTCATAACATATCATGCCTACTAATTGCCACAGTAACCCTAAATAACCTTTGAGACACTGATGACAGAATCCACTTCTGTCAACTTATTATAATAACTATTAATCAACAAACTGAGTAAATTCAACTTGAACGATATGACAATGTATCGCAATGTAGGGATGTAGTGATTTTGTAATCATTAAAATCATTTTATTCTATAACCTTTAGCTGTTACTTGTTAGTGTCCAGCGCGAAGTATGAAAGTATTCTATGAAAATTTTTGTTTACAGGAGGGTAGGTACTTCAAGGAACAATCAAGAAATTATGGCAATTTCTAACCTTTAGGTTGATTGTAAAACAATTGTCGTGAACAAGGCATGTGTGAACACAACAGCAACCCTCAATGCGTTTAATTAAGGCACAGATCTTAACACAATTTATGAGAAGCAGAAACACAATTTGCTACCAAGATCCAAATAATATGCTGTTTTAATCTGCTTTTTAATTCAATTGTATATCTACCACTTGCAGCAGGCTCTTTAGATATTTCCAGTTTGGTTTTTGTGGAAACAGCTCTGGTTAGAGTCACGAATGACCTGCTGATGTCAGCTCATGCTGGCTCTCCATCACTTCTTATCCTGTTGGATTTGACTTCGGCCTTTGATATCGTTGATCACAACATTCTTCTTCACAGATTACGTCATACTGTAGGTCTCTGACTCTGGTTACAACTGGTTCTTATCTTGCTGGAAGAATAGAGCATGTTGCTTTGGGAGACACTAACATTACTTGCGTAGCTCCGCCCCATTTTGTTTATATTGTATATGCTTCCTTTGGGTTGTATCATCAGCTGGCACGAAATTTTATTTCATTGCTATGCTGATGATACTCGGCTTTACCTCAGAATAAAATCAACCTCCTGGCACTGCACACATCACTAGTATCATCTTTTCTGGTCAGAATATCCCGTTGACATCTGTTATTAACCTCAGGGTTAAAATGGACTTTCATTTGACGTATATCAAACTTCTGTGTAAGACATCTTTCTTTCACCTCAGGAACGTTGCTAAACTGCGTCCAACGCTCACATTTGCAGATGTGAAAAGTTGGTCCATGCGTTAGTTAGGCTGCCAGTATATGGGTTATCACATCTTTTTTTTTTTTTTTTTTTTTTTTTTTAAATCTTCTTTGATGGCCATATTCCAGGACCACAATGCTAAGATTCATAAGGCTAGAATTGTGAAAGAATAGTTCTGGAAGCATGAGGGATCATTTTCACACATGAATTGTCCACCATTTAATCCTGACCTTAACCTCATTGAAAGTCTTTGGTATGTGCTGGGGACGACTTTATGGAGTGTTGTGACTCACCTGCCAGGCTGTGTATAATGGCAGCCATTTAAGTCAAGCGGAATTGTTTCTCTAAAAGGATCACCCATAAGATCCTACTGAAATTTTGTGTTCTTTAAAATCTGAGTGTAGCAAAAAGTGACTAAAATATGGCTCAATGGCTGCAAAAAGAAAGAAATCTAACTCAAAATGTAGTAATATGCAAGTAGTTATATGTAATATTACTCTTATTTTACTTTCACCAAGGATCATACACCTAAAAGGTGTGGTTATAATGTTGGTTATACAGGTAAAACCCCATGACTAAGTGAACATTTGAAAGTTGTTGTTTCTTTGCTTACACATGGCTATTTTTTGATGATGGTTTAAAAAAAAATCCAAAAGCTAGAAATTGCAATTATCTCTCTATCATTTTTTGGAATAACTTTTGTCTTGTTTATGTTGAAGATCAATGGATCTCCTAATTGTTGGGTGTTTATTTTTGCATGGTAATTAATTTCTGTGCAATAAAACACAAATGCACTCATTAAATATGCAAAGGATATAGGACTTCTTGTTAGTTGAATACAAAATCCACTTATAAATAATTTCTAGAGTATCTCTATGTTGCACATCTACAGCATTCAGTAGACACTCTTATCCAGAGCGACTTCCAGAAGTCCATATCCTTATACAAGGATGCTTAGATTTTATGTAATAATCAAGTAATCATGCTGCCATTACTGGAATAACTAAACTATTCTCATTTGAATTTGTATATAATTGTATGAATTCTCATTTTACAGCCCTCTCCATGATGGTAGGTCTGTGGTTTGTATTTTATGGTGTAACTTGTTGTCAGTGTTGTAGTTTTGATGCACGACAGTATACATGTTGTGAAAGGTATAGGTACAGTTGAAGCCAGAGGTTTACGTACACCTACCCTAAATACATGAAAATGTCTTATTCCTTGATGGAATAAGTAAAAAAGATATATGAGGGTAGCTATTTTACTTTTTTTTTTTTTCAAAATTACAGCTAAGTGGCCAATTTATTTCAGCTTTTATTTACCATATCACATTTTCAGTGGGTCAACATTTTACATGCGGTTTTTGGTGATAGCGGTCGTTTAATTGTTTTGACTTAAACACTAAGGAGAGTCTTTTACATGCTTATCAAAAATATTAAGTTTTGTCTATTTGTTCTATTGAGACTCGCTCATTTTGTATGCAAGTAATCCTGTACAGGATTGTGGGAGGCCAGAAGCCTATACTGGGGAAATGAAGCAGGGTATACCCTGGACAATCTAATAGAGGGCACAAACACCCACTCACTTACACACTCACTCGCACACTACTGGCAATTTGGAAACACCAGTTCCAAATCTGCATGTTTTTGGACTATGAGAGGAAAGCAAGCAAAGGGAGAACATGCAAACTCCATGCACACAGACCTGAGGCAGGACTTGAACCCTTGACCCTTGAGACCCTGTGTTTCTTAAATGCAGTGTCTGTTTGATTTCAGTTCTTTATTGCTTGTGGTACCAGTTAATTTTTTTTTTATTATTAGTGATATAGTAAACATACTATATCACTAAAGATACGCCCTTTTATTGCCACAGGTTCATACTTGGTTAACTCCTAATTATGCTCTTGAGTTATAGGAAGATTTGTTATCCATTTCTGGAATATCATTTCAGACCTCTGCATTGACTCAGTTGACCGACTCTTTCAAACATTTGACCCACTGCAATTCTGTCATGATGAATTAAAGCTGAAATATACAAAAAGGTGGATATTTAATATTAAATAGATTTAGCCTAGGTGTATGTAAACCTTTGGCCTCAACTGTAAATATGTAGAAGATCCCAAAGGATTCATTCCTGGTGCATTTTGAGATTTACCTGTTCGAACTCTCCATTTTTTTTCTTCACTCCTTTGTCATGAACAGGAACGAAATAATCGTCTAAGGAAGAGTCGGGATCTGAGTACCAGTCACACTGACCTAGTGCATTGAAGCTCTGCATAGTACTTGGAGATGATGGCTTCATTGAGGGCATGGACCGCAGGCAACTTCCACACTCTTCTCCCAGCCTCAACCTTTTTTTTTTTTTTATACAGGAAACCCTTTACAGACATTTGCCTTTACCTTCCAAACTAAGTAATCAGTTATAACTTGTGTAATGTCTTTGGACAGCACTAGAAGTGATCGGATCCGCTGCTGAAAATGTGCGACTTATAATTACAGAGGCTCAAAAGTAGGAGTACGTATACTCGTACGTATACGTTTTGGTCTGCGAACCTGCAGGTGAAACTGGTGAAATAAAATTCAACTTGGCACATTATTCAGGCTCAGGTTAGGGATTTAAACATTCATTGCACTTTCAACCTAATAATTATTGTTCTGTATGTCCTTTTATTTTCATTGCCTTGTCTAATGTGTGTGAGAATATATAACTGTGTAATCTGGATGTGTGAGGTGTTTTTTCCTATTTTGTTCATTTTCTACCAAAATTTCAGTAAATTTAGACATACAGATTCATAAGTTTGTTCTGCTTTTACTGAACTAATTTATTATTTTTATTATGTGTGCGGTAAATTATATACCACACTTGTTTAAAGGTCTCTGTTTACATTCTCCAATGTTCATTAACCCCATACTTTTTGTTGTATTTTTGTTGAGACCCAGCCTACCCAAGAAGCTTTTATGGTCCTATAACCAGATGCTTTCTGTTTTTAAATGTGCATAATTGAACATGTCGCTGAAAGGCTTCTTTAAGCACCAATAAAAACTGCACTTCACTGATATCATTGAGGAAAAGTTTAATAGTTTTTACATCTTTATCTGTTACATTTTAATATATAGTTATACAAGATGGATGTGTGTTACTTGATGGACTGCTTTTATTTAACTTGTGACTATCTCTTCATATTGTTCATATGTCTGATAAGTAATAAAAAAAATACATATAAATGTATTTTTTTAAATGTAGTATGTTTTTTTTTAAATGTAGTGTGTGTGTGTGTGTGTGTGTGTGTGTGTGTGTGTGTGTGTGTGTGTGTGTATATATATATATATATATATATATATATATATATATATATATATATATATATATATATATATATATATATATATATATATTAAAACAAGGAGTAAGAAATTTGTATAGCCTATTTCCATGAACTCATTATCACAGTTACAATAAACAGTTAAATGATCACTTACAACTGTAACATTCATGAAGTAGGTCACATGACTAGAGAGTGATCAGATCAGCTATCTAATTAGTCATAGAAATGGTTTACTGATCGGATCATTAATTACTCTTTATGATTTCTCAGTGATGCAAGTCTTTTTGTCCAACGTGTGAACTTAGAATAAAAACTGAACCACTGAAATTAAGGTTCTACTCCACTTCCACATCTGTGAGGAAAATGGATTGTGTTTGTGCAGGTCTGTTGTACACTTCATGTACATTCTCTGCATCGGGCTGCTTCTCTCTGTCTTTCTGACAAAGTGCAATATTGTAGCTGCTTTGTATGTTTGTTCTGTTTGACCTTATATATGACATTCTACTGACAAAAGCTGCTTAGCTTGGTGTCCTTGTTAATAAATGTGTGATTAAAAAAGAATTTATCTTCATCATTGTATGTCCCATACAATATACATGGATACATGGAAGTATAGTATTGTGTTTTGACTTTTATTTCTATAAAAGGCTGTGGATCAGTTTTGAATTGTGTAGATATTGATACATTTCTGTTTGGAGGGTACAAAGGATTCCAGATTATTATTCTTTTGTTTGGGAAGGTAAAGGTCCATCAAAGGTAAATCTTGATTCAAGACACTATTTAACATCTCAAGCATTAAATTGTTTCTTGTTTATATTTTAAATTGCTGTTAAATGCTCTATACTAGGCAGCATACCACATCTGTTAAAATTCCCTCGATGTGTGTGGAGTTTGCACATTTTTCTCATGCTTGGTCGGTTTCCTTCAGGTACTCCACAAACAGGGTTTTACAGATTAATACAGCATCACTTTTTGATGCATCTAAAAAACATTTTTTTCCTCTACCTTAATATCGACTGGGTAACCTCGATCAATTAAGATAGTATATTGCCTCATAAAACAATTAGGATGAGTTATAATCTGTAGTGTACATCCTCCAGTGTTTCATCACAGTTTCTGATTAATAAATGCAGCAGAACCTTGTATTGCGAGTAACCTGGTTTGCGAGTGTTCTACACAAATTTTTCATAAATTTTTACTTTTTCAAAAATTATCAAGTCTTGATATACAAGTAGCAAGTATCTTTGCGTATCATGTAACAAAAAGCAGGCGCTTCTTGTTTTGACATCAAGCGTCACATGATCATGACTAAGCCAATGGTTATTCTTTACCTAGAAGACGGTTCTGGCCTTCATTGGTGTTGGCAACTGTTTCTCTGAGGACTTGACAGTTCGATAGTTCAGGAGTGAAACTTCCTACAAGTCTACCTGAGTCTCCAATAACTACCTGGACTCAATATTACCATCAACTATTATAGCTGAACTGGCTGCCACCTAACACACAGTATGAATGCAGATAAATTCCTGCTCTCTGTTTCACCCAAATAAGGATGGGTTCCCAGTTGAGTCTGGTTCCTTTCAAGGTTTCTTTCTATTACTATCTCAGGGAATTTTTTCCTTGCCACTGTCGCCCCTTAGCTTGCTCACCGGGGACAATTTGACCATTTTGATTTATACACATTCACATTCCATACAAACTTAAATAGTTGATAGTGTAAAGCTGCTTTGCGACAATGACGATTGTTAAAAGCGCTAAACAAATAAAATTGAATTATTCTCTATCTTGCGCTGTGGAATTGTGGGTAATCGTCTCCCATGCTTGGTCTCAGTGCGCGTGCTTTACTCTTATAGTTAACATCCATTAAGCACGCTTCCGGAAGGAATTATATTCACAATCCAAGGTTCCACTGTCCTTTTTTCTTTTTATTTGCTCAGGTGTCCATTAGACATGTTAAGATTAGTTTATATTTCTTTTAGTTTTTAAACTTTACTATATATATATATATATATATATATATATATATATATATATATATATAAACACTTGCAGTAGATTATCTAAGACTTTATCTAGAGAACTTAAATAGAAATGTTATAGAACTGTTCATGGCTTCACTCATATGTTTGAAATTTACTTTATTTTAGCTGTAAAAAGTTAACAAATTACATTTAGAAAAACCTTTTTATTTGGCATTGCCTACAGACATCACACGTACCATGCATAAAACATTACACAAAAAAAATGGACAGTATACCATTACAATTTACTCAAATACATGTAATATGTTCCTTTTAATGCTAGCTGTAATAGGAAACATTCAGAAGTGATAGTAGAAGACCACATGACATTTTCTGGAGACATGTGGGTTTACACGCTGAGCACGTATCAGAGGTTTACAGCTTTAATGTTCATCTCAGAGACAGAAAGTCAGAACGCAACCTTTACATTACAAGGTGAACAGGACACAAAGCAGCTGGATCAACCCCACTGAAACCAATGTAAATCTTAAATGGCTTAATGAAAATAATGTCATGAAAATGTCAAAAATTTTCCCCCCTTAATTTTACATTTTACAAATACTAAAGATCTCTAGCAAACAGAAAATGTTTAAAATAACAAAATATAGAAAGCAATTCAATTCTCTTTGGTTAGAATTGATATTGGTGAACAACTTTAGGTCAGCATGAGGTGGGAAGCAGGTATATTTCTTGACTTAAAGATTTGTCTCAAGAATCAAGTTCATCTTTATATTTTAAAATTGCATTGAATAAGGCACCCTTTCTCTTTCGACTAAATCACTAATAAACAAACCCTCACACTAATACTGAAAACTAACTGAAAATAATACTGTTATATTATATTTACACATTTTTACCAAAATATGTAATGATCCAACATTATGATGACTGTAGCTACTACATTTTTACATACAGTATGATAAACTTTCTTAAAGTGTTTATTACACATGTTCTTCACAAAACAAAATTCCTTCATAAATTCTTTTTATAAGATACTACTTTGCAGGAAATTCTACAGCAACTTACATCAAATGCATTCCTTCAACCCCATCTAATGAAATAAATGACTCACTTGTCACACTGCTGCAGCTAAACCATGTTTTAAGGTTCAGCGAGGCTCATGTCTGATCATGTGCACAGGCCACAGCTGAAACAGGAACAGCCACACATTGTAAACAAAGACCAGAGATACTTCCAACATACACATATAAGGTCTGTGAAAGTGCAATATACTAGGATAAGAATTACAACTGACTGGGAAAAGGATAAAAGACACAAAAGACTAAATCAAATCAAAAATGAAAAAAAAAAAAAAAGGTATCCCTAACCAACGGTAAGGGGATTAGGTATTGCAGTTAAGATATTAAAAAATGCATGCATTTAACCCAAGCATAAATAATTATTTTGAATATGTTTTGGGATATGTTCCTTGATATGCATTTCATACAGAGCATAGTTTTGATGAGTTTTACATGCATTTAAATGAACATGCACCTTATTCACAAATAAAAGTGGAATATGAAAAAATATACATGATTGATAAACATTTTAAAACACAAAAAAACATGGTAATTATTCACCTGATGTGTTGGAATTTTTATCTGATATGGGTGGTAAAATAGATAACAGTAGGAACAGTAGTGGATGGTTATACTGGAGTTATTAATGTAGTGTCTAATCATGCTTGAAAATAAATAAATTAGCAACAATGCCTGCCCAAAGTGGAAAAAAGTGGATCTCTATCTGGACTAATATTTTGGTCAGCGACCTTTAATTAATGTGATAACATGGTGGCCAAATAATACTTGAATATGATTCCTCATGCTCCCAGAAACTTAAACCCCAGGAATCTTGCCACTGTCATCCTGGAATATGCCTGTGCCATCAGAAAAGAAAATCTCCACAGATGTGATGACCTGGTCATTCAAGTCATCAGCTGACTTATAACTTATTGCCACATAATGTTGCTGAGCCTAGACCTGATCAACTGAAGCAACACCAGATCATAACACTGCCTCTAAAGACTTGCACAGTGGCCACTATGCATGAGAGGTACATCGCTTCATGTGCTTCCCTTTGTACCCCGACAAACCCATCACTCTGGAATAGGGTCTGAGCTTCGTAGCAGATTGGAGCCTTTTTTTAAGCCTCACTAACAAGTATGGATGGGAATCACCAGTGATCACCCAATATAATATTATGATACCTATTAATTAATATTGCTATTGTGTATCACAATTGTATAATTATCCTAATTTAATAAGATTTTTCCCCCCAGCTTTTGTTACAATTTTAAGACGATGAACCTTAAAAAAATTGACATAATCAAAAAAAGTTCTATAGATAACATTTAACTTAAAATTAAATTCAAAGCTAATTTTTTACTGAGCAGCACGCACCTCTGTCATCTGCCTTAATTATTATTTCTAAACAAACTTAGCAATGAATTCACGTTTCATAATGGAATCGATTACCCCATACATACATACCCCATCTTTACTAACAAATGGCTTTCTTACAGCCACACAGCTGCTACAGCTACTTTCATTATTAAACAGCTGTGAATTTTACTTTTATTTCTTTATGATGCAATTTCTCCAAGGGTTTAAGTGTTCATTCTTCATTCATGAGTTTTTTTTCCCTGATGGTTTAGCACTATCCTTCCAGGTTTCAATAATACGTTGGAGGGTTTTTAACCCAATTCCATTAATTCTAAAGATGGCCAGTAATCTGACCCTTCTAATACAGCAAAGTTTTTTGGGGGGCCAGGCAGTGTATATTGGAGATGTACACAGACACCCACCCTCACAAAACAGAGAGACCAAACTTACAAAACATCAAGACTCGCCAAAATGCTATCACACTAGATAACACTTTAAAAACCTACAGAGAGATTAAGTATACAGTACATACAGCATGTACTATAGAAGCAATAAGATGCTTTTGGTTTGTAATGGGATGTACAATCACTTAAGACACAGATAAACTGCAATAGAGGCGAAATCCACCTTTTTCTCCCATAGCAGATACTGTAACTGATTCAGGACTAAATGTTTAATATTTATATATTGCATGGTATTGCAAAAAGTTCTGCTTAGGGTTAGGTTTATGGGTAAAGCGTCAAAGGAAATGTAAGGCACTAAAGTCACAGGAATTAAATTCTACAAACATCCCACTTTATATCAAGGTGCCCAGTAGACTTTTCCTAAAAGTGTTATCTAGTATATTATTGTTATTATGTTTGGTTTGAAAACTGTAATCCCATACCAAGACTTTAAACTTTCAATCTCATTAATCACTTTAGTCCTAAACTTTTTACTTTATTTACTCAATAGTTTTTTTTTTCTGAAACCAAAGATGACAAAAAGAGAAGGATAAAGGTGTATCTTTAAAAACACTAGTTGCATGAAGAGTTTTAGGAGTGCATCGTTCCTCAGGAACACAATATCATGCTTACAGTTTCATGAATGGGCCAAAGTTTTGCGGAGCTCTGAGTTTGGGTGAAGAGCAGGAGTTGGAGTTAAGAGAAGGAGATGTGGAGAATGGTGGGGAGGAGGAAAGGAAGTCTGCGTTTAGTGAAAAGACGGTGGAAATGGCTACATCCACAATGCCCTGGCACAGTTCTGGGTAGAGTTTCCTAAAGAAGAGAGGAGAAAAACATTTTTACAATGCTGATAACAAGACTTAATGATGATGATACTTTTAATCAATACACTCTTTTCAACAGACCAAATAGGAAGACATTTTATCTAATTGCAGTTGTGACGGGAGATCTACTCATCTTCCCCATGCCTGCTCCTTGCTCAATCAAAAAACTAAGAGCAAAGCGCATTTCCAGCAACAAAACCAGCTCTGCCCTGCATATCACAGAGCAGCAAATGATCCATCACGTTCCCCCATTATCGCTCATCTACAAAAAGGCCAACCGAGTGTCAGTCTGGTTAGTAGCATGCCCTAGGTGCATAGCTTATGGTCTTCCCTTCCTCATTGTCTCTCATCAGCCTCAGGGAGATCCAAAGCTCTCCAACCCGGGATTAATCACAGCGAAAGGGTCATCGCCAAACCAAGACAACCTCCTCACCTCCAGCACCTTCAGCTTTAGCCTTCGACCAAAGTTGACAAGCCTCTGCCTTTGCTGAAGGCCAAAGAACAGATCGACCTGCACCTTCTCATCCCTTTTCCCAGACCTTTATCACTACCTTTACCCCCACATCTCCTGATTCATTTTTAAAAGCACTCATCTCTCCTGACTTTCGCCTCCCTCTGTCTCTGTTCTGGCCTGTCCGGCTTAGAAAGCTTTACAGTGCTCTACAGGAGATAACTTTTGCAGAGAAACATATATGTAGCTTAAAAAAAAACAACAGATCAGCAATCTTAGACAATGTAAAGGAACAATTAGAATATCTACAATACTCTCAAAAATACTGCTTATACAAAAATATTGCTTCTACAATGGAACAGATGTTCCTAGCTGCACAAATCAAGCAAAAGAAGATTTCAGAATACAGAGAAACTTGTGGACATACAATGTATGGCCAAAGATTTGTGGACACCTGACCATCATACCACTTGTCCTTGATCAACATCTTATGCCAACACTGGTCTTCTGCATTGCTGCTATCACAGTCTCCACTATTCTGAAAAGGATTTCCACTAGGTTTTAGTACTGCACTGTTCTAGTTCATCCTAAAGGTGTTTAGTGGGGTTAAGTTCAGGGTTCTTTTCAGGACACACGAGTTCTTCTACCCCAAATTTTAGCAAGCCATGTCTTCACAGCTTGCTTTGTGCACAGGGGCAATGTCACGCTGCCTCTCAGTTTAAGTCATGGCAAATTAAACAGCTGCAGCATGCAAAAACTCTCAAATATGTATGGAAAAACAACATACTGCATGGGTGTGATGGCATGTCACTGTAAGGAAGCCATGTATGCTCCTGTTGGCTAGCTGATTAAAAGGTAAAAAAAATACTCTAAAATGCCTGTAAAGTACTGACTGTGCACATGCAGGTGCTCCATTGATCTCAATCAGCCACACTTTAAAGCTCTCATCCAGCATAAAGTCAAAACCAAAAAGCTGGAAGCTCTGGTAGGACAGGTGCTTAGTGCTGATCGCTGGTTCAATACATATGAGGCAGCTCCTGTGAAATAAAGAGAGATATATACCATGAATTAAGATTCAAAATTCAAAGAACTTTATAAACCACAGAAGAAAATTGCTTAAATGAAATTTAAGTCATGGCAATTAAATTCTGTAGAGTAATGGAATATAAATTTTGAACAGGTATTACAGATGTAACATTGTTATTAAACTACAAAAACCCAATATGTATTTACCTAACATGGCTGCATTACAGTGGCCTGGTTTAAGATATGCTTGTTTGATCTCAGATTAGGATGTTCACAGCACACAATTTTTATATTGTCATTTTATTGTATTTTAACTTATGGCTCTCACATCGCAGCCTTTTGCTGTTCCTATGTTGTACACATGGTATGACAATGATTTAAATCTATATTTTTGCAGCTGCTAGGAAATATTCCATCACTCACACAGAAGATGAAGCTTGCTTAGTCAATTTTTGTTAAGTGGCTGCAAACTCCCCGTCACACCTTATTATCTGCTTGATCTGAGGTAAGATGGATGTCTCCATGGAAACATTGTGAACATTTAGCAGGTATTGTCTGAACTCTTCAAAGAACATCTCGTTGCCATCCTCGTAGCGGCCATAGTTCTGCGAGTGTTCCTTCTGGATGCAGTGATTTGTCAGGTGGCTAGTCATGTCCTGCAGGTCTGAGCTGTTGTACGGCTCTGAGGATGTCCTCAGCACCCCCTCACGGTACAAGTAGATGTTGTACTGATGATCCACGAGCACCCAGCTCCTTAACACATATTAGCACATCTTATGTTATACACCATTGTGTTTTTCCTGCTTTGTGTTTGAAGTTCACAATTACTACAAAGACAAAATCCAAGAGGTTTTATTTCTCACCTAATATCAAATTTGCGATGACCGGGTTCCAACAGCAATGGTCGTTCAAGATACTTCTGAATGACATGAACTTGTCCCTGATTATCAATGAACTCAAGCAATTGGTTTGCATCATGAGATATCAAGATTCCAGCTCCTATTTAAAAATATATATTTGTGTGTAAAGAATGGTTCACACTGCCACTCAAAAAATATAGCTCCTAAAACATTCACAAGTACATTTAAAATAAGAAAGAATTACATGCAAAACACAACTTCTCAGCTTAACATCCTCCCTGGTCCAACTTATCTGATTGAACACCAAATGGGATTGACAATGTTTTAAAGGTAATGGACCATGTTAAAGCAGACAAATGTTCACCTACAGTATGTAGTATGTGGTACTGTTCCCCAACAGTAAACTTATGCAATATAAAATCTAGCATGTTGAAGATTTGCTTTTATATGTAAGCTGTATATAAGCTCTTTTATCTGTTCTCACCTTTGGCTCCAGCAGAAGATTTAGCAATCCATACGGTTCCCTCCCCATTTTCCTTTTTGGTGTTATAGGAGGCAAGAAAGACCTCACGCTCATCTGTCTTTGGGTTGTTCTTCAGATGGCTGATGCCGTTGGTAGCAGGAGCAACAGGAGTGTTAAGATTGGTAGGATAAATGATGTATGATTCAGGAAACCAGTTACAGGAATCTTTCAGCTCTGGACTAGTCTTTATTAACCTGCAAGTATTAAAAAAATAATAAGGTCCAGTGAAATCGACTTGACGGGTCTCTTTTATACTAGATAGTAGAATTCAGATTCAAATTAAACGCTAAAAGCAGCAAATCTATTTTACTGTAGATATTTTATCATGTTTTTTGTGAAGTTTGAAGTTGTGTTTATTTATGAATTCATACTTGACCAGAGATGCTTTGCGACACAGCTTGTCTGCTCCTCTGTAATAGTTGACTAACTGCATCAGTCCTGGTTCATGACCTGTAAATGACACAAAGTGGAAATTATTTTGGGCTCACCTCATACACTTGTAAACTTCTGAGGGCCATTCTGCCAAAGAATTAGTCATGCTGTCATTAACCTCTGCTCATAACGCATAGGATAATATAAAAATGTTAAAACTGCTTTTTGTAAACTGAGCTGAAAGCAGATAAAGATAATGCATTTTTACAGACCATTAAAGACAGGACGGAGAGCATCAGGATAATACATAATGGAACGGATATGGCTTTTTTTTTGCAAGTGAGCATAATCAGGTGCACCAGTCTATTACCGAATATCGGGGCTGATATTACAACAGGGATAGCATTAAATACTGGACTGCTATTAAAACAACTCTGACAGTTTTCTGATGCAATCCACTGACAAATGTCTATAATGTTAATTGACTCAAAACAAACCAGAACTTAAATTCGAACAACACAATTTGCCTTAAATTACACCATCACTGCGATACCTTGGCAACAGAAGAAAGCAACTCATCGTCTTGTTGATTCTTAGATCAGTATTAGCTGATTAGCTATTATTATAATAATAATCAATAATAGATTATTGACATTGGTACGAAAGCGGCAATGGAAAAAGATGGATTGGTGCATCTGTAGAAATTGCTGTAAACTTTTTTTAACTGTTGCGACCTCACAGCTTCATTGGCGTCTCTGTGTGGGTTTCTGGACTAATCGTTATGGATTTTTATTAAAGCTCTTAGTCATGTTACAAATTGTATTCAAGACAATCTGATCTTCTGCACAACCTTGAGATAGCAGCTAAGGGTGGACGTTTGGAGAAAATGTGAAAACACTTTTAGGCTACACTCTAAACCTTGAGAAAGCCTCTAATGTATATGAAGTTTAAAAAAAAATGCTTTTTCCCCAGAAAATTTGTGCCTTCTTGCATCTTTATTCAGAAGAAGACAAGAAAATTCGGTTTCCTCCTGGTCCACCAGCTCCATATAACATGCCATTAGATGAATTGGTGACTCAAATTTGCCCTGTGCAAAAGTTTTTAAAATACATTAGGCATTCTAAACACTAACTCGTACACTTCACAGGGTTACCTACCCAGGCGTCCAAAAGGAAGGCGGTTTCTTTCTCCAAGCATCAGGTTAAATCTCGGATTGTCCTTTTTCAGTCGTTTCCATTTCCCAGTAGAAACGAGAATTTTGGCGACTTCAGCATACACGCTGCTGTTGTCGTCTCTCATAACAAACGTGTACATGAGTGTAGGATTGTTCATGGCAGCCTTATATCACACACACACACACACACACAAGTCCGAGAGTAACGGTGTCCTGTTCAGACTTCACACTGGACACTTAGCGCGCTAGCTAAACACTAGCTAATGTTATCTGTTTCCCCGAGAACTACCCTGCCACGGGTGTTTCATGGCTTCTTTGGAGAAACAACAAACCTTTTTTTACACTCGTGGCAAACTTTACCGCCTGTCCCTTTTAAGTAATTCGGTTTTATTTGGATAATAAACCGTCTCCGGTGTTTTTTCAGCGGAGCTGCATCCCCTCGCTCTGGGTGTGACTCCTCTGCTCTAGCTGAGCATTTAAAGCTAATACGGTGGAGAGCTAACTCGCTAGCTCTCTCTGATTGTCCGGGAGTCTGAGATACAGTAACCAATATGAAAACAATTTCCGAGGTCAGATAAAATCCCCGAATTGAGATTGCTAGAAATTAGCCGAGCCAACTTGCTGTTCCCGGTTAACACACTGGACCTCACCGGCACTTCTTTATCCCACCGGCTTAACTGTCAGGGTGTGCGGGATGGGTTGCCAAGTCTGAACAACAAAATCAAACAAATACATCGTCAGCTCTTTAAAGATGTACGCGGCTTATTTTATTGTGCCTTTTTTCTTTTTTTACCCCCTTTAAGATTTTGAGAAAAAAAAAACCATGAAATATTCCACATGAAATGCTTTTTTTTTAAAGTACGAAATAAATATGATGCAGAAATATATATTTTAAAAAATTTATTTTTTTAAATGTGCATGACTTGCAGTTTTCTATAGAGGCCCTCTGGTGACATGGGAAGGGGGGGGGGGGGGGGTTATGGGAATCAGACACTATGTTGTGGCCAAAACTTAATAAGGCATGGGAATAAGATACCATGTTATGGCCACGACTTACTAAGGTGTGGGAATGAGATAGTATGTTGTGGCCACGACTTAATAAGATGTGGGAATGAGATAGTACGTTGTGGCCACGACTTACTAAGGTGTGGGAATGAGATACTATGTTGTGGCTGCCACTTACTAAGGTGTGTGGGAGTAAGATAGTATGTTGTGGCCATGACTTTCTAAGATGACAGAATGAGATAGTATATTGTGTCCACGACTTACTAAGGAATAGGGAATAAGACACTATGTTGTGGCCACACAATAATGAGATATTATGGAAATGAGATAGTATGTTGAGGCCATGACTTACTAAGGTGTGGGAATGAAATAATATGTTGTGGCCAAACAATAATGAGATAGTATGGGAATGAGATAGTATGGTGTGGCCATGACTTACTAAGGTTGCGGAATGAAATAGTATATTGCGTCCATGACTTACTATGGTGTGGGAATGAGATAGTATGTTGTGGCCACACAATAATAAGATACTATGGAAATTAGATAATATGTTGTGTCCACAACTTACTAAGGTGTGTGGTAGTGCTGGGCGATTCTTTAGATGTTTTCGATTAATTCGAATTTACATTTTAAGACGATAATTTTTTTTCTTAAATCGAGGTATCGCAATTTTAAAAAATAAAAATATTAGATACATTGTAATTGCACCAACGGCAGAATAATTAAGAGACAATATTGTCCGACCACATAATGCGGCTAATTAACCGCTCACTCGTGAGAGTAGAACACGGAGTAGAACACTTGTGAGAGTAGACCAAGGAACGTAATAGGCTACAGAAATATCATAGAGATGGACGGCTCTTCACGTCAGGATGACCTTGTGCCAAAGAAAGGTACTAACGTTTCCTCTGTGGTTTGGAAATGGTTCAGATTGAGAGGTCAGATGTCAAACAAACTTTTGTCAAGTGCAAAATATGCAGAAAATAAGTTGCAACCGGCAGTGGCAGCACCACTAATTTATTCCAACATTTGCGACATTCAGGCACCAAGCTGAATGAGAAGAATATTCAAAGTTAAGAGATGAAGACAAGCTAAGTCCAAGTGCAAAAGGTCCACCTAAAATTGCAAAATCCCAGATGTCATTTGCGTTATCATTTTCCAGTTCCATTTCATATGACAAAAAGGTGCTCAGATGGAAAGAAAATACAGATACTGTGGCTTTTCATATCGCTAAGGTCATGGTTCCCATATACACTATTGAAAAGCCAGGGTTCATAAAAATGCTACACGCTGCTTATCCAAAATACAAGTTGCCGAGCCGCAAATATTTAAAAGATGTAGCTATTCCCCGAATGTACACTGTGAAACATGTGAAAAAGTAGCGGGGCAGCTTGAAAAGCCATGTTTTTTTCCTACGACGACTGACCTGTGGAGTAGTTGTACTCTTCAGCCTTACATGTGCCTTACAGCCCAGTATGTTGACGCAGAATGGAAACTGCGACGTTATTTCATTAATAGCTTAAACTATAATGATGATGATTATGTTTTGCTTTTATAATAACAGTGCCAGTCACTTAATATGAGGTTATAGATTCATATTCTGAAGTTATGAAGAAGTAAGCTCTTCACAATATTTTTGTCAAAGTACAATGAACTACTATTTAAAATCTGTTTTTTTATATTAACTTTTCATATTTTATTCAAATCTTCTGCAAAGATATTTAACTGGAGAATTTGTTTTACATTTATTTACACCTTGTTGACCAATTTATTTATGGCATTGCCATTAAAAAATACAATGTTTCTTAACCATTTCTTGTTCCTTGTTTAGGTTACTTATAAAAAAAATGTTACTTCAGTCATGTTGTTGTAATGTTTTAAGTTGACTAGTTACACTTAAAAAAAATCAAAATTGTGAATTGGCCAAATTTTATGAAAAAAAAAAGTTTTTTTTTTTTTTTTTTTTGCCATATCGCCCAGCCCTAGTGTTTACTATTACTAAGGTATGGGAATCAGACACTATGTTGTGGCCATGTCTTTTTTAGGTGTGGGAATGAGATACCATGTTGTGGCCACGACTTACTAAGATGTGGGAATGAGATAGTAAGTCGTGGCCACGACTTACTAAGATGTGGGAATAAGATACTATGTTGTGGCCACAACTTTCTAAGATGTGGGAATAAGATACTATGTTGTGGCCACAACTTTCTAAGGTGTGGGAATGAGATACTATGTTGTGGCCACAACTTTCTAAGGTGTGGGAATGAGATAGTAAGTTGTGCCTACGACTTAATAAGATGTGGGGATAAGATACTATGTTGTGGCCACAACTTTCTAAGGTGTGGGAATGAGATAATATGTTGTCACCACGACTTACTAAGGTATGGCAATAAGATACTATGTGTGGATAAGAGATACTATTGTATGTTGTGGCCACAACTAAAAAATGTGATAATGAGATCATTCATGTCGCAGATGTGACAGAATAATTGTTGTTTTAAAGTCATGCTGTGTGTCAGTGATAACTGACACTATCTATACTAACAGTCATAAATGAAATCTAATTAAATTTGTCCATGGTTTACAGGAGGATAAATGCTACGAGATTATTAATGTGTCCTTAAAACAGCATCTCGTAGCCATGAATTATAATATTTTGTTCCCATGTTTCCATAATAAATTGTTCCCAATTTATTTTATTAATAATATGTTTTTATAAAATCACATAATCATGAAGCCTAAAAATTTGTTTTCTAAAACAATGATTTTACTAAGCTCCCATAAACCACATACTTGGGTCCCTGACTTGCAAAATTTGAGTTACAAATTTACGCGGATACGAGCGGGCCGCAGTTTTACTTCCAGTTCAATCACGGAAGATTCTTATGTGTATTGTACAAAAAATTGAAACTGCAGTGCACCAGATACCAATATTTACAATTATTTATAATATTTTCAGTGTGTAAGTAAATGTATAAAATGTGTAAAGTCCGGTATATTATATGTGTGTGCATGTGGGGGTGCAGGAGAACAAAGTCGGCCTCACCGGTTTCAATGAATCAGTCCAGGAGCACGATGATAGAAAAATGTCTGTCCTGTAGAGCTGTCCTGATGGGAAACAATCCTAACTTTGAAAAAAAATCCTCAACAAACCAGAGTTCACAGTCCAATACAGAGGAAAACATAATGGCGTCCGGGATTCCCCTCCTGATTTAAAGGCGCAGAGACAACATTTCATTTACTTAGGCAAGATTACAGTTTTTGGCCAAATGATGGAAGTGTTGGGAAAAGGGGTCAGATTAAGTCAAGTGAAATGATATGCTTTTCATTGTATATTCGTGTCAAAGGCATATAAGACTCATCTTTGTTGGACTTAAAAACAAATCAGACTTACGAAGGTGCTCCCTGAATGGAACTCGTTTGTAAATCGGGGACTACCTATATTGGGATTATTTGTGGATATGTCTGTTTAAGAATTTTTTGCAAATAAATAGACTTTGTCATACATGGGTGCAGTGGCGGACTGGCCATCTGGTCAATGGTCAATGTGGGCCGGCCCAGTCAGTACGCAAATATATATAAAAAATACGGAAACCATAATATTGCATCTTTTTTCTACGCATATGGATGAGTGCGTCGACTGCACGGGCGTCGCTTCAAATAGTTTGTGTTTATGTTACCACGCATGTGGATGTATTCCCCTCCCTCAATATTAACTAGTTTGGTCTATTCCATCCGTGTTCTGAAACACGCCCCCGGTAGCACCAGTCTCACAGAGACCTAGGAGGCTTATAAACAGCTTGACAGCAAAATAAGACATTTTGCAGTATTATGATTTATCTATCCACCTTCCACAGTTTCATCCCAGTGGAACAATCTGACTACATGTAAAGTGCCATGAAAAAGTATTTGCTCCTTTCTGATTTTTTTCTTTGCATATTTGTCACCCTTGTATTGGTGGAATTTCACCTAAACACTTAATGAGAAAAAGACAGATTGGCTTTTTTGTTAGTGAGATATTATGAACATTTTGCAGGGGGCATAATCGTGATGCAGTGTAAGATATACCACTCATCAGCGTAAGCTGCAAGTGCAGCAGGGTCAGTGATGATGAACCAGTGCCTGCTGATGATGACCAACACCTTTCCCCTGATCTACCAGAAGCCGAGTGAAAAGAATGCCAATCAAACTAAACAGGTAAGCTGGAATAAAATCAGTAGCAGCATTAACTTATGTTAGTAATTATTATGGTAGTCAATATTCAATTTTATTTGTATAGTGCTTTTAGCAATTTTCATTGGCGCAAAGCAGCTTTAGACAGTCAAAAGAATTATTTAAGTTTGTATGAAATGTGAATTTGTATGAATCAAAATGGTCAGTTTGTCCCTGGTAAGCAAGCCGAGGGCGACAGTGGCAAGGAAAAACTCCCTGAGATGGTAATAGGAAGAAACCTTGAGAGGAACCAGACTCAACAGGGAACCCATCCTCATTTGGGTGAAACAGAAAGCAGTAAATGATCTGCATTTATACAGTGTGTAGGGTGGGATGCAGTTCAGCTATAATAGCTGATGTTAATTGATTCCTTGATTGACGTCCAGGTAGTTATTGAAGACATAGGTAGATATTAATATAAAATAATGTTTCTCTGCATTATTTCGGATTAATATTGACTACCATAATTAAAATAAGTAATTAGTTTACTAGCGTTAGCTAACGCTGCTGATTTTATACTGAACAAAAATATAAACGCAACACTTTTGTTTTTGTTCCCATTTTTAATGAGATGAACTCAAAGATCTAAACCGTTTTTTCTACATAAACAAAATAACCATATCTCTCAAATATTGTTCACAAATCTGTCAAAATGGACTGACAGATTTGGAGTCAAGTCGAGACCCCAATGAGGACGACGAGCATGCAGATAAGCTTCCCTGTTTCTGACAGTTTGTGCAAAAATCCTTTGGTTATGCACTCCGATTGTTTCAGCAGCTGTCCGAGTGGCTGGTCTCAGACGATCATGGAGGTGAACATGCTGAATGTGGAGGACCTGGGCTGGTGTGGTTACATGTCGTTTGCGGTAGTGAGGCCGGTTGGATGTACTATCAAATCCCCTGAAACACCTTTGTAGACGGCTTATGGTAGAGAAATGAACATTCAATTCACGAGCAACAGCTCTGGTGGACATTCCTGCTGTCAGCATGCCAATTGCACGCTCCCTCAAAACTTGCGACACCTGTGGCATTGTGCTGTGTGATTCAACTGAACCTTTCAAAGTGGCCTTTTACAGGTGGCCAGTCTAAGGCACACCTGTGCAATAATCATGCTGCCTAATCAGCATCTTGATATGGCACACCTGTGAGGTGGGATGGATTATCTCGGCAAAGAAGAAGTGCTCACTATCACAGATTTTGACAGATTTGTGAACAATATTTGAAAGATATGATTATTTTGTGTATGTAGAAAATGTTTCAGATCTTTGAGTTCGTCTCATAAAAAATGGGAGCAAAAACAAAAGTGTTGCGTTTATATTTTTGTTCAGTATATTTCAGCTTACCTGTTCAGTTTTGTTGCTATTCTTGTTAAAATATTGTCTTTATAGATTTATATGTTGTTTGTCTTGATGTTCTTTCCTTTGTTTCTTTGTTTTACTGATATGGTTCAATATATTTTCAGTGATGCTTCAAATAATATGTTTTAAAAGCATTGATTTCATTATTGTGTTATATTTTTATACTAGTAACTAGTGTTAAAAATGAATCTCTACATTAAGGAGCCAATGTGTTATAATATGGGCTGCTGTGTGCCAGGAAGTCCAGGGCCACTTTTTGGTCCCAGTTCACCCCTGCATTGGTACCTACAGTATCAGTCAAAAAAAGTTTGGTTTTATTTTTGACATTCTAGAACAATTCTAGATTTTTTTTTCAATACTGTGATATAACACACTTGACATTAGGCAATTAAGTAACAACAGTCAGTTATTTAAAGACATGAGGGTCAGCTGTTCTTAAATAGTTCTTGCAAGAACAGTATTGTCACAGTACAGTATTGTAAATGTATTTTCCTAACCCATCAAGCATCATGATGAAACTGGCTCATGAAGACCAAACAAGGAAAGCAAGAGCAAAACTTAGTTTACCTCTGCTGCAGATGAGACCTTCATTTAAAGTTAATTATCTCAGAAATGACCACTTAACAGCACCTCAGATTATAGCCCTTTATGTAGGCTTGACAGACCATAAGTAGCAGACTCATCTGAATATCAGCTGTTTAAAGAAGATTGTATACTTTGGTTGCTTTTACAATTGCTTTACAAAGTAGAAAGAAAAATAAATCAGGAAAGACCATGGAATTGTGGTGTGACCAAACTTTTGTATGGGAAACGAGTGTCATTGAATAACTCCGCAACAGTATTTATTAGTTTAATTATTTCGAGATAACGAGGGATTTGGCAACACTGATATGACGTAGCAAACACAGGCTTGGGCCAAGCTCGACGCGTATCGCAGGGGTTTGTGGTTACTGTAGTTAAATTTGAGTTACTTGACTACATCTACAATGAGCACTTTCCACCATATGGTGGCATTAAAACCCCAATAAAGGCGCAGCAGCCGGAAGACCGCCTCAGCACCAAGTCTATGCTATAATTTTTTTTATCTCCTAACCACTTTCCGTCATATTTGCCTATCGCCACCCTGATTGGCCTATTGATCATACCTCCTGGTCGTTGATTGGTCAGTAATACACGGCACTTACGACGTGGCGGATGGGTCATGCCTGAATACAGGTGGGATAAAAAAAATGAAGGCGGCGGGAAAAATTTTGAGTGCTGCAAGAGGTTTATACCTGGATATATGAGACAAGAAGCAATACAAGAAGAAGTTCATAAGGCCGGGGTAAGTTGCACAAGAAACCGAAGATATGTATTGCTGAGGAAATAGTGTCAAATGTGTTTATTTACTCCTAGCTAGCTTCGTGTGAGCCGCTGCTCTGTGTGTGTGTGTGTGTGTGTGTGTGCGCACTGAGGGCTCAGCACTGAGGACAGGAAGGTGTTGAAAATATGTGAGGTTTTAGCACGTGGGGAAGAAAAACATGAACAACAAATCATGTTCAATTCATATTTAGGTGATCAGCGTGTAATGTTCATTCCTTGTTGTATTTTAAGCACTAAACTCACCAGAGCAGAAGTCAGATCTCAATGACTATCACAGCCTGATGCAAAATAAAACTGTTTTCTTTAAACAGACACCCGTGGGAAGTGATTATGGGAAGTGATGTCCTTTTGGATAGCTCAGCTCAAAGTCAGTTAAAGTGATGACTTAATACAAAACCGAAACTGAACGTGTGATTTAGAAACACTCAGAATGTATTTTTATGAGCATGTTGTGTCATCATAATTTACTGCTCCAGTAATATTGCAAGACGCTCGATTAAATGTGTCCTGTTTTAACAGAAAATGTGTCCACTTCTCACGCAGAACGAAGCAGGCCAGACATGAGCAGCGTACACCTGGACGAGTGGCAGAGGAGGTCCTTTGACATTTCGTCTGGCACATGTACACCCGAACAGACGGCCGATGCTTACCGGGCACACATTCTGGCCATTCAGTATGCATGGGCGAATGCCGAGCTCTCTCCACACGGAGCTGCCAGCCTGTTCAGGACCTACACCGAGCGCTATGCTGCAGTCCTGGACTCAGATGACCAGCACACAGGACTGAATAACTACGCCGACAGCGCCCTGCACTTGGCCCGCAATCAGAGAAACCACAGCGACAAATGGGAGTCGTCGTTGACAGTCGAAAATGTGTTCAGCCTGCCATGCGTGCAGAAGATGATGCAGAGTGGGGTGGACGACAGCAGCGTCTCTGTGGATCCAGCAGATGCTGACGTTATTGTTGGTGGAGAAGTCGGTCAGAGTTGTGGCAAAGGTATGATAGTGTCCAATGCTGCTGTTGGATGCAAACCTGAGCATCCTTCATGCTGGCCTGTGCGTCACAGCAGTGCTGGGGTTGAGAAAACACCAGGGAACATGGCCACTGGTGCAGCAGACACGACCAAAAGTAAAGAAACCAGTCTACCTTCAGCCCCTAATGCCCCTGCACTCCCAACAGGGGTAACTCCACTCTTGGCTCATAACTCTCGTAATTCCCCTACCAACCCTGGCTCTTTTCCATGTTCAAGTTTTGCTAGCACAAGTGTGACCGGCGCAAACAATCACAATTCTGTGTTCTACTCCTCCACAAATCCCTCTAAGAGGAAGAATGTCTACAGTTCAGGAACTGAAAGCAGCAGAAGCTCATTCCTGCCACAAGGAGGTCATGAAGGTGGAGGTAGTGGACGGAGAAGAGAAGAGCTTTCTGGCACTATCTTTAAAACGGCACGAGAGCAGCTTATTGTTGACCAGCAGAAAAAACACTCCCATCAGGCACAGCGGGGTTCATCCGCTCCTACTGGTACAATAATTAAAAAATCTTTGGGGGCTAACAGGTCAAGGGGGGCTTTTTCCAAGTTTGTGTCACCAATACCAAGGCAGGAGGAAGACAGTAGCAGCAGGGATGCCCCAACACAAGACACTCAGCCTGTTGATGAGCGACTTAAGAACTTTGAACCTAAAATTATTGAATTGATTATGAGTGAAATTATGGACCATGGCCCACCTGTGGCCTGGGAGGATATTGCCGGCCTTGAGTTTGCCAAAGCAACCATTAAGGAAATTGTAGTTTGGCCCATGCTCAGGCCAGACATTTTCACAGGTCTCAGAGGTCCACCTAAGGGAATTCTCTTGTTTGGCCCCCCAGGTACTGGAAAGACGCTCATAGGGAAATGCATAGCCTGTCAGTCTGGTGCTACGTTTTTCAGCATTAGTGCATCATCACTCACCTCTAAGTGGGTGGGAGAAGGGGAAAAGATGGTTCGAGCTCTGTTTGCCATCGCCCGGTGCCATCAGCCAGCTGTAATTTTTATAGATGAGATTGACTCCCTGCTTTCTCAGCGCACAGATGGAGAACATGACTCATCTCGCCGGATTAAGACTGAATTTCTTGTTCAGCTTGATGGAGCTGCAACTTCCTCTGAAGACCGAATATTGGTGGTTGGGGCCACCAATCGGCCTCAGGAGATCGATGAAGCGGCTCGGCGCCGCCTGGCCAAGCGACTCTACATTCCCCTTCCAGAGGCTGCCGCACGTCAGCAGATAGTGAGCAGCCTAATGTCGCGGGAGAAGAGCCAGTTGAGAGTGGATGAGCTTGAGAAGGTGGTGTCGAGCACAGAGGGTTTCTCTGGGGCTGATATGACGCAGTTGTGCCGTGAAGCAGCACTCGGACCGATCCGCAGCATCCAGCTAAGTGACATCGCCACCATTACACCCGAGCAGGTGCGACCCATACTGTACTGTGACTTTCAGGAGGCACTTAAGACTGTACGGCCCAGTGTGTCTACCAAAGATCTGGAGCTCTATGAGGACTGGAACAAGACTTTTGGCTGTGGTAGATAATCCACAAAAATTAAACATTAGTGGGTTTTTTTGTTCGTTTTTTGTCAATTTTGGATATTTTTAGTTTTTAAGTTTGTAAACTTAAAAGAACTGTGCTGTTTGCTTTAATATAGTAAATGTATAAGCTGATTGAAAGCGCTGTTGAATTTCTGTTTTGATTTTGAAAACCTCTTGATGCTTTTTCTACGATTATTGTTAATAAGTTTTTTGTTACCCAGTGCAATTTTTTATTTAGACTGGAACGTTGGAAAATTTTGGAAAGTAAATAAATGTTTATTTGGTGCTATGTATTTTTTTCTGTGTTATTTCTTATATTAATATAAACTCATATTTTATATTTCATTTTTAAGTTAGTCAATTTTATCTTACATTTTTTGATAAATCTGCCAATAATTTCTTAAATTTACTGGATGTATAGTCTGATAAGTCAGAGGTAATTTAAGCACAGCAGCATGTTGTATAGTCAGCTTGAAGTAAGTTAAAAATTAACTGTGTTGCCTATATATTAGATATGTTTCTCAGTTCTCAAAAACAACAACAAAAATGCCAGTTGTGTGGGCAGAAACGCCTTGTTCGTTAGAGAGTTAGAGTTCACCACTGAACTACCCCAACCCCAAGGTGTTTTATAATCAAGTTTCTTTGAATGCAGAGCTGCTTTACAGTCATCCCAAGTGATATAACCACAAGTTGTCATCCCCCCCAAAAGGGGATTACTTCCCCAGCCTTCTGCATTAGCATTATTTAAATGGTGTAGGATGTGGAAATTAATGGTTATGTAACTCATTATCTTTTCCTGGAGTGTTATTGAAGATACAAGTTATCCAAAGTCACATTTTCTGAGGATTACCCATTCCTAGTATAGTAATGGCGTCATGGATCATGTGGTGATGACAGAATGTCGTCTCTGGTGCCCCCCTTTTAGGAGAAACATTGAGAATGTTTTTTATACAAGTCTAGTTTTCAACAGGTTTATGGTTAGTCATTTTCCCCAAATGCTGGCTAGACATTTGCTGTTAGTTCAGGTAAGGTAAGTACCTAAGGTCACCTGTAAGGAAATAAAAATAAAATGGTTCTGAAGGAATAAACTTACACTTATTGTCCACTTTTTAACCAAGGTTCGTCTTCCATGTAATTACAAATACTGACCTTTTAATCAGAATCTAATCAGGAGAAAAATTAAGGTAGTAGTGCCTACTACCTTAATGCCTAACCGTTCTTCACATACGTGTGGGGGTCTCTGGACTCCATTTTGAGATGGATATAACGTGTTAATGCTAGCAGCAACATTTTCTTGGTAAAACAGAGGAAATGTGCCAAGTTCATACTAAAAGGGAACAAGGAGCTCTGTGTCTGTTGTTTCTGTTAATGTGCCTTATCCAAAGGAGAACTATCAGTGAGTATAGCACTGAACTCTTCACCTCTTATGTTACTTTACTCACTGGCACCACGTTTAATTTCTCACTGCTTTGCAGCTCAGGACTAAATCTCCTTTTTTTCTGCTTGTATGTGGATCTGGTGAGGGAAGTTGGGCAACGTTGCAGGCATTCTGGTCTCATGATAAGACTAACCCACAGACTAGCTCTTGCACTGCTCTTCCTGTTCTGGATTTGGCCATGCGGTCTGACGCTACATTTGGGAAATCAGAGAAAAAATGATTTTGCATAGTGGATGGAGTTAAAAGATGGTGAAGTTATCCCTAGTCAAGCATACCTGATACAGTTTATTAGCCGGCATTTTATAATAAGAAGGTTTTTTTGTAAAAGGAAAAGACAAATGCAGAGTATTGGGGTCCCTATACCTGGCATTGGGCCCTCAGTGTTGTAAAGGATTCTGTTTAAGAGGAAGTGTTATTTACTGGGAAATGCTTGTGAATGTTGTTTCTTTTTCTTTTCTTGGTTTACGGTGTGGTGGGAATTCAGGCTGTTACTGAACTTTTACAGATGTCTGAGGATGTTGCGTTGCCTATTAGCTCATTGGTGTTTGCACAAGCACTTCTGTGGACTCTACAAATTAATTTACTGACTGATCAGGCGTTTTTTGCTCGATAGGCTTCCATGTGGTGGGAAAACTTTGTCTTGTTAGCCTGTTTTTTTTTTTTTCTTAGTTAACAATTTAAATTCTTTCTTGTTATTCGAGCCAAAAGATTTGACTTTGTCAAATAACTTAAATTAAAGTAAGTAAAATATTTTTGGTTAAAGTAACAGAAGAAATATTTATTTTCATAATTTTCTTTAAGTTTATTTCATGTTTTTTGTACATATGGCTGTAGAATTATTATTATTGTTTCCTCTGTGTATAAGGCACATTCTGTTTTTTGGAAAACCAGCTATTTACAGTAGTATGGGTAGTTCCTGAAACCATGACACATACAAGAAGTCCAGACTTGTCCTGTCTCCTCCTACGTTCTAATGATTTTTTATAAATGAATTACAAGGTTTTAAATAAAATCACCACAGTAAAAATTTGTTGATATAAATTGCCTCAACTTCTTTAAATATCAGCCTTTTGGTTTCACTTTGGAACCTATCAGTAATGAGTTTATGTGTGTGAATCCGTGTGGTTTATATCTGGAAAATCCATAGCTGTGTGACGGATCTTCTGCCACAGGAGTTTACTAAAGGAAATGCCCACATGCATGATGTCATTCATAGTTAGGAAGAACATCCTAAAATATTCATTTAGGGCTTACTCATTATTTAGATATTTAAGCTTGGCTTTTTATTTTGTAAGCAAGCTTTGATTAATTGGAACTTTAATATGTTTTCAGCATGTTGATGTTATTTTATAAGGAATATTTCTCCAAAACACTCAATCTTTCAGTCACTCATGCTCTATGCCACTTATCCTGTACAGTGTCTTGTACCTGGAACCTCTCCCAGGGGACACAAGCATGAACTCACTCTCACACTACGGGCAATTTGGGAACACCAATTAGCCTAATCTGCGTGTCATTGGACTGTGGGAGGAAACACACCAAGCATAGGGTGAACATGCAAACAGAAAATGCACACAGACCTGAGGTGGGAAGCAAACCCTCATCCCTGAGGTGCGAGGCCACAGAGCTGACCTCTACACCACCATGTTGCCTCTCTAAAACATCTAATATTTAATGTGCATACTATTTTGAATAAAGTTTAAACCTAAAAGCCTCGACATTTATTTTTCGAATATACGCACTCACGCACTTATCATCTACTGTATACCGCTTTATCCTGTAACAGGGTTGTGAAAGCCTGGAGACTATCCCAGGAGACTTACGGCACAAGGCGTGGTACACCCTGAACAGGGTTTCATTCATCGTAGAGCACACACATTCACACATACACAATCACTGCTCATTCACACACTACACGGCGATTTGAAAACGGCAAATTAGCCTATCTGTATATCTTTATACTATGAAAGGAAACCAAAGCACCCAGAGGAAACCCACCGAGCAAAGGAAGAACATGCTAACTCCATGCACACAGACCCCAAGGTGGGAATTGAACCGGAACCTGGATGTGCAAGGCAACAGTGCTAACCACTCTCTTAGGGTGACTATGACAAGGGGCAGTCAGTGTCTTGCATTTTATTACACCAAAGTAGTAAAAGATAAGATAAGATAATATAAGATAAGATGTACCTTTTTTCGTCCCACAGTGGGGAAATTGCAAAACAAAAGGACTGTAGGTGAGTGAGTGGATAAGTACATTTTTCTTTTCTAATTTTGTTCAAGACAAGTCAGTGAAGTTTCTAAGACATCTCAAAGGGGAAGATGGAAAAAAGTGTAAATCTCCTTGCCTTCAGCCGAGTGACACTGATTATAGACTGTACTCACATAAAATGAAGCAGTCATGTAAATTTTATGAAACAATCTTAGAAAAACTGGAAGACCATGAAAAAAGCACTTCATTTATTTTTCATCTTTTTTGTCAAGTCGGTTAATGAGTATTTCAGGGTCATGTGGTTGGCTACAGTATTGGAACTTTGTAAAAGTAGCCAGCAGAGCAAGTAGTGAGCCTGTCCCAGAGGACTGATGGAAAGCTGTCAGCACAGCAGGGGCAGACCACAGCTGGACTGTGAGGACAAGATACCCAGAATTCCTCTGTAGTTGGGCAAACCTTATCACTTAAGTTTTCCTTGATAGAGAAAAGGAGATCACTTAAACCCCGGTAATATTAAGAGGCACCTTTATTACGTGTTCATTACTGTGCAAGTGCCACAAAACAACACTTTGGCCGTTCGCCCACTGAATTTCAGGTTTTGCTGGCAGTAAGGTAGGTGTGTGGTCTCAGAAAGAAGTCTAGCATTAGTTTGGGTTGAAAGGAGAAGTGAGATCTTGGATTGAGACAGTCAGGGGTGGGTGCTAGCCAGATTATCCCTCACATGCAAATGGGCTGTCTCCACCGTTAGGTCCCACTGAAGCGTGGGGACACTGCGTTGGCTACAGCTGCTTCCCGTTTCCACCCAATCACACCAGCACCATCTGGATACATGTCTGTGTGTGTGTGTGTTTGTGTGTGTGCGTGTGTGTGTGTGTGTTGTACGGACCTGGTGCCCTGACGCATTTTTGAACAGCAAGTGTGCGCACACTCAGACATGGTCTAGGTGATGTTCATTATTAACAAAGCAGGTGTGCCAAGCTGATGGATACGCTCTCATCCATTTTATTAAGAACACTTTCACATCACTGCAGTTCTCTAATCTGCCAATCATGTGGTAGCAGCACAATACAGGTCAGGAGCTTCAGGTAATGTTTACACTGAACATTAGAATGAACTACAAGTGTGATCTCTATTACTTTAAGAGTGGCATAGTTGTTGGTACCTGAAGGGTGGTATGAGTACTGTATTTTAGAAACTGCTGATATCCTGGGGTTCTCACACAAAACCGTCCCCAGAGTTTGAAACAAAAAAAGGGACAGAAAACAAAGATCTTGTTGATGAAAGCAGTCAAAGGGACATAGTAAAAAGCATATATAGTGGCAGGATATAGTAACTGAAATAATCACTCTGGACGAATGCGGTGAGCAGAATAGCATCTTAGCGCGCACAAAACATGCAACCTTGAGGTGGATGGTCTACAACAACAGAAGACCACATTGAGTTCCAGTCCTGTCAGCTGAGAGAAGGAATCTGAGTCTATCATGGACACAGTCTCCGCCAAACTTGACAGCTGAAGATGAATTAAAATTTGTTTTATAAACTCAATAAATTTGAACTGGTATGTTTCTAGTCTTCAGATGTGCAGTTTCAGTGAGCCTGTGTCTTACAAAACTTGTTCTTGGCTAAACGTGTTGTGTCATCTGAGATGCTATTTTGCCCACCATGGTTGTAAAGAGTGATTTATTTGAGTTACTCTATAGACTTCTTTCAGCTCAGACCAGCCTGGTCATGTTCCTCTGATCTCTCAAATTAATAAAGTGTTTAGCCTCCAGACAAACCATACACGAGATGTTTTTTATTTGTACCACCATTCTGTGTAAACTTTACTGAATGGTGCGGATCAAATTCCCAGATCAGCAGTACGTAAAATAAACCACCAGCCCAATGTTGCAGTGGCAGCACTGAACGTCAGCTCCAGCACCACCAAGATGCCACTGTGGGCAACACTTTATTCCACGAGCACTGTATCCTGCACTCTAACCCCAGCTTCATAAAAAGTTAGGATTTGTAAAAAAAGAAACTGGTTCCAGAAATCATTTTCCCATTTTGATGTTTGATGGGAATATTAAATATAACCCTTGACCTGTATCTACATGATTTGTTTGTGCGCGCACACGCTCTAGGCACTGCTGCCACATGAATCGCTGATTAGATAACTGCATCAATGTGCATCTCCCTAACAAAGTGGACAATGAGTGTACATTGATAAATTATTTCTTAGAATTTTTTTTGCTAAAGAACAATTTTTCTTTTAAATGTAACAATGTTCATGGCTATGCCCTTATTCTCCAATCTGAGTAGCAGAAAATGACTGATGATGCCCAGGTTTAAGAAATGCTTAAAAGTATTTGATTAAGCTAAATATTATTCAAAAAACAAATTATTCAATAAAGAGATCAAAAACTCAAATACATAAACACTGGTTGAATGTATTTTTTATTGATACTTTGCAAGCATATTTCAGCACTGATGATGATGATGTGTCCAATTCTGTGTAAATCTAAGGTTAAATAATAATACAACAAAAACAAAAAATCAATATAAAAAAAGAAATACTTCAGAACAATAATTGCTCATAATACATACAGGAAGGGGAGTTTAGTTTTGAGAAGTGTTAAGTTCTCAATACTGCTGATACAAGAAGTACACTCCCAGTCAAATGTTTAGACATACCAGGTCATTGAATAGTATTATTATAATTTTTTTTAACCATTTTCTATTTTAGAACAATAGTGAAAATAGAAATATTGGGTTATTCCCCATATTCCCCAAACCTCTTTTAGATTTTAGCTAATTAATAGTAACCCTGATGAAGCTTTGCAGATCCTCTGCATTTTCTCAGCCAGATTCACGAGAACAGGAGACTTCTCCTAATGTTCTCACAAAGGCAGCGGTTGTTTCAACTGCTTTCTCTAAAGTTTTTAATAAACACTTTTCGTGAAAACTATTTAATTTCAAATTTAATACAGCCAGCACTTATTTGTATTAATAATAAATGGCCTATTAAAGATACATACAAAAATTGTAACTTCATTATTTACATTTGTCTTTGAAATTTCAATAGTTCTTTTAAACAGTCTTCAAGACCAGTGGTTCTCAACTCTGCTCCATTTTAGCGTTCTCTCATCTCCCAGCACAGCTTATTTAATTAATCGCTAATTAATAGGCTAAATGTGTATGGTAGAGCACAGGGAAAACACAAAAATGTGCAGGGCAGGGGCACCTGTTGAGAACCACTGTTCAAGACAATGATACATATAAAATATTCAAACTAGCATGTCCAAACTGTTGATTGGAAGTGGATACAATCGTTATTGCCGTATATCTTTATGTTCACACTAACACTTGAAACTGTATTTTAACAGTTTTAAAAATCTGTATATTTACATATACAAGTAGAATTGTAGAAGTGATTTCCAATTTACAAACAAAATAACACAATTTCTTATTGAGCCAAACTAACGTGTTCTCCCGAAATGCTACTTGGTTTTTTTTTAAGATTGGCTATAAATGCAAATTCAATGTAGTCATTTAAATCTATCGAATGCGGCTTCCAAACCAGGGTTATTTTATCAATGAATTCAGAGAAACAAAAAATACATAGGGTTGTTTTTGAAAACTATTTACCTTGATTTCAATTTTCAATTTTCAATTATATATTTATCAGTAACTCACACAGTTGTAGAAAAATAGACATGGCAATGAATTCTATTTACATCTCTCTACAGTAATCAGTGTATATTAAATTAATAATTGACCCTTTCAGCATGCACACAGTGATCAGACAATGCATTAAAAAAACAATATTACAAATGCCATATAACTGATGACTGTATGTGTGTTGGAATGCTGGTATCACTATACCGATGTATGTGTGTAGGTGTGGGCGCGTACATAATCGCTCAGTAGCGGTGTTCTCCACGTGTGATGTGTGAGGAGAACTCGTAGCGGTCCTGACTGCGGTAGCCACATAGATTGCATTCAAAGGGGTCTCGGAAGCCATGGCATCCCATGTGAATGGTATACATGACATGGTCCAAGAAGAGCACCCTGCAGTGAACACAGCGATACGCCCTCACTTCCTCACCATCAGCACTTAGCACTTTAAAGCCTTCTGTAGACACTCCTATGCCCAGCTCCATTCCCACCGCCCGCAGAGACTCAAAGTGCCTCTGCTCTTCCTTCACCAGGGGCAAAGCACCATTTCGTGCTCCTGGAGCCATATGATTGGTCAAATAGATAAGACCACTTGCCGTCGGTCCTCCTCCACCAGCAGCCCGGTCCTCATTGTTGCTCTCGGTGTCAGTGGAGTCCTGGCCACTGTGACTGGGTGAGCCATCTTTCTCGCTCATTGCAGACTTGGACTTGGAAAGCAGGAGCAAGTTCTCGGCTGCGCTATCTTTAGCCGACAATCCGTTGCTCTCAGACGTTTGGGACTTTTGAATGTTGTAGATGGGGCTGACTACCATATCGCCTGTCGAGCCTGGTGGGGTCTGAACCAGTGGCCGCAGAGCCTCAGCTCCTAGGTAGCTTATGGCGCTGTTGATTGCCTGGTCAATCACTGCTGACGGCTGCATCATCTCACCTGAGTTGCTCTCAAATGAGAGGTCAGCGAAACGCTTCTCACCTAACACACAAAATGAGGAAGAGAGATGGAGAAAATGGCCCGAAGCCCTCGTTAAGTATATAAAAAGGAGATGATCATTCCTGTGTTTTATACTTAAAGAGCACAATAGCTGTTGTTGTGTTTTATAATTATAAAGGCATTTTGAAAAAAACATAAATTAGTATTCAAGTAATAAATAAAAATAATAGGCCAATAATTACATTTAAAATAACTTAAAATATTTTTTTTGTTTCGCCCAGAGATACAGTACATAAAAACTATAAAAATGAGTAAAAATAGGTGACTTGAGTTAGAGTTAAAACATCTTGAGTTTTTACAAATATGGGCTATAAATAAAGTTCATATTTGGCATAAAACTATAAGTATGACCCCATATTGTGCGGAACATTTTTTGTGTACACATTTACATACACCCCAGAGATGAGAGCATTTAGATTATCCTGGTTTTATGAAATATACACATTGCTTTAAACATAAAGAAAGCAAACTGCCCGTCTTACCTACAAACTTCTGTGGCATAGAGCTCTTACGCTTAGCTACATTGTTTGCTATTCTGTCTAGCACCAAGGCTCTCTCAGACGCAGCCAGGTTTAATTCTTCCCTCTGCTCACTCTGGCTGTTCTCTTCCTTCACTATAAAATGCAAGACAGAGAAACCACGCATAAGATTCAAATATACACACCTATCCTTTTGGGCTGACATCATCTGCACTGACATTTTGACTCTTTAAACCTGAAATGAACCCATGTCACCTCCTTGTGTGTGCATGCATGTGTATCTTTTTCAAATCTCTTACTTAGGGTTGGCCACAATGTTAATAATATCTTTCTAATAATAATAATAATAATAATAATAACCAGTGTCCTTCAACCTTTCGATTCAAATAACGTGAGAACAAAATAGTACTTAACTCAAATGTATATAAGTCTAAAAATATATATAACATCTAAATAATATATAAAAAAATAAACATTCTATAATTTTTAATAAAGACTGCTGGCTATGAATATATGCCTATGTGTTGTAAGACTACATAAATATTTATTATTACGGATTACTATGCTGACATTCTCTGGCTACTTATGGGTTGTGATCTAGGTTAATCTAGATAAAATTTGATCAATGGAACATAACTCTGAGCTTGTATCTTTACACTTAGTTAGGGAGAGCTCAGCACTGACCTGAGTAGATGCTGTTCTGAAGGCCCATGCACTGCAGGTAGTTGTGGCATCGTTCTTTGTGTTCTTCCAGTGAGCTTCGCTGCTTATAGCTGCGTCCACAATATGCACACTTGTGGGGCTTTCCAACTGTCAGTTGAAAAGAAAAACGATGGTGCAAAGTGAGCCATGTATTCAGTTTTATGTTTTTTATACAGCAGCCCAAACATAGGCTAAAAAATTAGATAATTTGTCATTGTTGTCATTGACACGATGCTGTTCCTTGGGAGGAGTAAAAGTTACCAGAATGTGTGCGGAGGTGTCCGGTAAGGGCATCTCTTCGGCGGCAAGCATAGTTACATAGATGACATTTAAAGGGTTTCTCTCCAGAGTGAAGTTTGATGTGGCGTAGGAGGTTGCCTTTCTGAGTGAAGGAGGCCCCACACTGACTGCACTGGAAGGGCCTTTCACCTGAGAAAAAGCATGAAGTGTACACTTGAGCAACTTAAACAAATCAGCACTTTCTTAAAGTATCTGTTTAGGATACTGCAGATAAAAGTTCACTTTGACTTGAAGACAAATGTTTGATACATTTTAATAGGAACAAAAAAAAAATCTATATGTGTTTTAGCTGAGACATTTTTGAATCAGCTTTTTACATAAATGTTAAAGTATAAATGTATAAATGTATTATTATTATTATGTTGATGGTTATTATTATTAAAAGGATTATGCAAATGAAAACCCTGTTGTTTTTATTTTTACTTTACAGCAAACAATATGTTACAAAGCCATTTTTTAAATTCTATTTGTCATCCTTTTATGTTTTTTGTTGCTTTGTATTATTATTATTATGAATATAATTATTATTATTATTATTATTATTATTTACACTGTTTTTTTAAGGTGTAAATGCTAGAACTTGTTTATGTCTTGTAATAGCTGTGACCCCTAAAGCCAGCTATAATTCAATCCAGTATGAGATATACCGTGTAGCCATGTTAGTCATTTGCACTACATGGACAAAGCTGCACACAGGCAAAAACCCCGAGCATGTAGATGATAAGCGTACAGTGATTACTCTGGGGCTGTCTCTGTAACTCTGAGGCCTCTCTCTCTTCCTGTCCCTCACTTTATTACTCTCTCTCTGTCTGTCTGTCTCTCTCAGTGGCCCTGTTTGCACTGTGCATTCGGGTCACAGCTCTACACGCTGCCACAGAGCGCGAGAGGCCCATCAGAGGCAGAAGCCCCGCCCAGTGTGCGCCGTGGCTCGCGCGCTGCCTGCCCCTCAGATCGAACACGAGCCTTTCTGCCTCGGCCTGCCAGCTTCGTAATGCACCGCTGCCTGGGTCAATTTGATCTCAAAATCTCATTTCCCCCCCTCTTCTTCTACTCTCAAATAAGGGCGGCCCATCACAATGCAAATGGCAGAGCTCATTTAAATAAAGCGAGGGAAGCGCTTTGTGTTTGAGAGCCACTCTTCCTGATCAGCGCCTCTGGAATAAACCAATATCCAGGGTACGCGAGTGTTGTGGCATTCTCGGAGAACCGCTTTAATGCGAGCTTCTCTTCAAAGGCCCCCTATAAAATAAGAGTCACCAGTGAAGCAGTAAAACTACTGGAAGGAAAAAAAGAAACTCATTAAAAAGGCATTTTAGGAGAACAGTCTCACCAGCGAATATTTATATTTAAATAGGAAGCACTTCATTATATCTTTTATTGTAGTTTCTGTTTGCATTTGCATTAGTCCTCAGTTCCTTTCTTCCATTTTGGGTTTCATTAGCTTCTCAAGCGCTGAACTTAAGTGCCTTTTTGAAAAATGTTCTCCACCACTGGTTTGAGCTCATTACAACTGAATACCAATCTTGAGTGCCACAGAAAATAACTAAGTACTTTGATGATTTTAATTTATCAGAGTTTCTTCCAGCCTAATTGGTGATGTTGCTTTCAACTGTAATTTAGATACACAAATATTTACTTCATTCCCTTTTAACTTTGTGCCTGAATAGATTCACTGAGCAAGACAAAACGCCCAAAACAGCTAAGGTAAAAATTTGAGCTCTCCACTTATTGTAAGGTTAATGCTTTTGACTGTACTAAAGGTGGAGTGTAATCCACAGACTGGTAGTTTTAATGAGTTTGTATTTCTTTTATTTGTCATTTTAATGTCAAGGAAAGATTTAGGACTTGCAGTGACATTTTTAAAATCCACTGTAGCTCCTCATTAAACTGTGACCCTTATAGTACTATAATGCACTCTGCCACATCAGGCTCTTCTAATCTGTTGTGCATCTGCAAAATGTCTCTTGCGTGTGATGTGCATCCTATCAAGCCCTGCACACTGTCAGCTCTTCTGTGCTATGGGTGTGAGTAACACTAAGGGGAGGGAAGAGTAGATGGCAGTTGTGCTTACCAGTGTGGCTTCGCTTGTGCACCATCAGCACATTGGGCCCAATGCAAACTATTCCACAGATATCACACTTGAGCTTCCCATTGGGGAGGCGGATGCCCCCGGCCATAGGGTAGGCGGGCGCTGGCTTGCTGTCTGGGCCTGCGTGGGAGCCGTTCACTTTGGCCCCTGAGCCATCGAGCATGCGCAAGTCCTCGGCCACACACTCCTCTTCCTCGCCATTCATCTCAGCGGCCAGCCCGTTCTCCTCATCACTCCGAGCCTCAACTTTTATATTGCAGGCTGGAAAAAGAGGGCAGTGGGCCTGTTTAGTGAAGCATCATGCTGAATGCTCACCTGACTATCACTAAGCTAATACTTTCTTCTTTTTTTTTTCTAGTATACATAATTATTTATGCCCCTGCCCAGAGGTCACATGTTTCTATCTAGTGAACAGGATTAAGTGATTTTTTTAATTTTTTGTATTACAATGTTATATTACTTTAGGGAAGGACATAATACTTGAGGACAAGCTGGACATTTGTGCCTTTGTTTTGTTATTAAAATGAAAAATTATATGAAATGCTTTTCTTTCTTTTTTTTTACCTTAAATGTTAAAGGATAACCTTCTAAGTTGCAAACAAAAGAAATTCTGATAATCTGAATAATAGTGCCAATTTCAAATACTTGGGTTTCTCTTCACACTAGACAAACACAATTCTTTTTTGAGCAGTCAAACAGCAAACTCCTATATGAGTTTACTCACTTAGGAATTGGGAAATACAAACTCCATACCCCATCTCTCTCAGTATCACAGTTCTCTGAAACAAATGACTGATAAACAGGAAACAGAGACACAGGAAGCACTGTGAAACTGAGGAGTGCAGCGGTGTAAACCAGACCAACAAACCGTGGTAAATACATACACACTTACATTAATGCAAGTGAGACTATAGAGATGAGGGAGTTAGAGTGATTAATAAAACAATCTAGATTTCTAATGCATGAAAGGGTTTGAATTTAAGAACAAAAACAAGAGCTAATTTATCTCTAACCTGAAAACAACACAGTACAGTCTGAAGAGTTTCACGCTGAAGACAAAACCTGATTTTGTTGCTTAGTGCCTTTGGGACTACCATCCTTCCTTTTTCTTTTTTGCGTCTTTTTTTTTTTTACGAGTGCAATTTTATGCACCCGCTTTCACACTGCTGCTCTTTGTTTAAAAACGGTTCTCACTGGGTTTGGGTCGTGTGGTTAACATGTCATGGTGCCATGTTTGATTTCCTCATGCATTTACCTCCATTTGTACACACCGAAGAGGAAGAAGTGGAAATAATGAAATATAGGAATCTAGGAGAAAAGGGGAAGCTTCTGTAGCATAGCCAGTCCAACCGAAAAAAAAAAACAAGGCCAAGAATTATGGAGAAGTGACAGAAAGGGAAGCACAGACAGGGAATTGTGAAGCTATTTTGTGGAACAAAAACACTGTTTCAGTGTTTAGCTAAAGGCACTACATGGATCAGCACATGAGTCACATGATTCATACAGAGAGTGAACCTCAGTTCCTTTCTGCTGTATTTTAAACTAAACTAGCTATGCATCTATTTTAGCTAAAGTAGTGATCTAAAATATCTTAAGTAGTAATATGTAAAGACAAGAAAGCCATATTCACTGCTGCAAAATGCCACAAACCACTCTGGGAGAGGCACCCAGACAGAATAGCTCATTTTAAGAGGAAGTTGAGTAAGTGTCAGCTCAAAGATGAAAACGTGTGAGCTCACTATACTGATAGCAAAAGTGCTTCTCTTCATGAGCCACGGCCTGCAAGATACAGCTGCTGATCAGTGCTTCTATTCTGTTTGGCAATTTTCCTCTGTAGCTTCAATATTTTCAAATTCCAGCAGCTCCTCAGCTACTTTAATCTGCTGGGAGTCACACATCCATACCTTATTTCAGTTCTAATAACTAATTATAATTTTCCAAGTTCTGTATGGTATACAATCCCAAGTGAGAATTCTGTAGGAATAGGTCTCAGACTATAGCCTGTGTATATAGACCACAATCCTCTCACATACGCTGTTACAGCTTCTCACAGACCTTCTGCTTGTATTGTTCAGTGGTTTGTCCAGAGATATGTGACCCATGCTTGGCAGAAGGAACTAACTTTGCTAGTGTGCTGAAATCTCCCATGGATTTGGGGAAGTTGTGACTAAACTGGAGATGGGAACAGGAGCTTTTACTTTATATAATGTTTGTCACACATCCTAATTTACCCTTTTTGGGAAGCAAGTGTCAAAACCCACAGGCAAGAACAAACAAAGAGCAGTGCACTTGTACAGAGAAGAAGAGAGGTGACATCGGAGCTCATTTCATCCTGCTTACAACATGACTTGTGTCACTTCCTGTCGCATTAACCTGAACTCTATTAAAGCACAGAGCAGATTTACAATCACCCTGTGGTACACATTCTACTAGCACTGGGACAGAAGTGCCACCTAACTGCAATAGTCCTGCATGTGTAAAACTGGGGTGTCAGCTATGTTCGTCACAAGGCAATGCTTCTCTTGTCTCAAACTGAAAATAGCTTTGTACTTGTTGCCTTGGAGCCACACACTAAACCACGGCTTTGCTCAGTGTGAATATGTGCATGTGCGCTTGCACATATGCGACCTTTGATAAGGAAAAAAAAAGGCACTGCTTCTTTTGCATTTTTAGGAACTTCAGAACGTTTGACTGTAAAACGGCCGTGACACAAAGCGACCGACCAATCATTTGTCCATTAAAAACTCTGTGCTCTAAAACAAAGGAAAAAAAAAAATATATATATATATAAAGTAACACCATGTTTAGATCAGCTTTCAATTTTTACTTTATTTATTACAAGATTTTTGGATCACGTAAGACCTGGAATGAACTATCTGACATTACGTGACCCTGTTATGGAAGTTTTTTAAGAGCATGGCTAAGACAGACAGCGCGAGCCATCACAGTGCGTGTGATTCTGATGCTCTTCTCCTTCCTCTCTCCTACTTACACACTCCTGATCGAATAGCACATTGCAACCCAGTAGTAAATGATCAGCACAGATAGCTACTGCTCCATTACCAAGTTTCTGCATTAATCTGAAAAGCAGTGATGCACTGCAAAGATATAATAGTCACATCCTCTCACACACTGGCTGATTACATCTTCAAGGACAGTGCACACACGCACACGCGCACATAGGCAAAATTTAAGATTATCTACAGCCTGTATCAAATAGCCTGTTTAAAACCCATTATTCTGCAAAATACGAACCTCTGAAGTAGAACATTTTATCTTGCAAACATGCTACTTGTCAGACAGCTGGAGATAAAGTTCAGCATTCCATAAGGTTTAAACATTTTAAATATCTTTACTGTTGAGATTATTCACATAATACTTTTCCTTCGTGCCTGTAAATGATTTTTAAAATTCATATGCCAGTTTGAACTTTTAGCTTAAAACATTCTTAAAGACTAAAATTCAGACCAACATTTTTAAGTATTTTTTTATTTGCTGTCCCTTTCTCCTAGTGACGGTTGCAGTGCATGATAAACGTTATGGTAAGGACTTTAAAAATCATGCTGACAGTGTGTCAATGAGAAGTGAAATGACTAATCAATAGCTATCTGTGTGTTGCTATCAGAGTGGATGACGTAAACACCGCTGTCCACAATGCGCCTTTGTTACAGGCTTTCTAATGTTCCTCTGACACAAGCTTATATACCCATATCCGCTATTTAAGGCGGACGATTTTAGCTCATCCATTTCATGCCACAGCACTAAAGGTATCACCACAGCATGCAAATCCTACTCTATCATAAGCGCTTTGTTTGTTACAGATTATGTTTTTCTGTAAACTTTGTTTCATTTACACTATATACTTAATAATTATGTTAATGGAAGATCCTCGTAAGGATCATATGACAAGTGAGGTGTGTGCATGAGAGAGAAAGAGAGAGAGAGAGAGAGAGAGAGAGAGAGAGTAGGTGTAGCTTGGCAGTTGAAGTGAAAGCATGGCAAAAAAAGTGCAGGTGCAGTCCTGTGTTCTTGTGCGTATGTACGTGTGTGTCAGTGTAGTGCCGCCTGTCTAGTGTTGCTCCTGAACATTTTATCTCCTCGTACGAGTGTTGAAACTGTGTTCTGGCAAGTTCTTCTTAGGAAACTCTTGCACATCCTATTTCAGTTTCCTCTGACATCTTATTTTTTCTCTCTCTCTCGCTCTCTTTTTTTCTCTCTCTCTCTCTCTTTCTCTCTCTCTGTCTCTTTTTAAATTACGGCAGCTTCAAAGTGTTTGGGGCAAGCTAATCTGGAACTACTGGAGGGGAAAATTCCTAAACTAAAATACATCACGATTTTAAACAGGCCATCTGCTAACCTCAGCTTAGCCAGGTCCATTCCTATCCACATCACAGAGTTTGCTTCTACTTAACCTACTTCATGCTCATGCGCTCTTCTGGCACTTTTATACTACGAAAGCGTGTCTTACTGAGAAATCTCTCTTTCACCCAACAGGGTATCTTTTTCATATCATGTGAGACTGCTGGTTTTCTCCCAGAATACAAAAAAATGAAAGAAAATAGTGAAGCTAATAGTGAAGCATCCAGCCAGGTGTTAAATAGATACCAAGATCATATTTTAACAAAGTTTTTAAAGAATTTTACAAGTGACATGTAGCAATATGAAAAGTTATTTATCTACATCGTCATGATTAGTATATGATTTAAGTACAAATGTAGATCATAAATAAATATATAATGCAATGAAGTCTTTGTTACAAAGTGTGTGTGTGTGTGTGTGTGTGTAACAGTTTCTTGTTTCCTGCCTTCTCCTTTCTGTTTCTGAATATGGAGAAAAAAGGAACATAAACATTCTAATCATAATCATCGATGTGCAGAAAGGGTGGCCTCAAACCAGGGGCTAAATAAACCACACATGATAACTTGATAATACTAATGCTGCTACTGCTTTTTTAAGAAAGAAACAAAAGTCCACGATGTGTAAAAATTTGCCATTATAAATTTTCATCAAGCCATACTTTAACAAAGAACTGGATTTTAAATTTGTTTGTTTGTTTTGTTGTTGTTGTTGTTTTTTTTTTTTAAAGACAGCCTCATACAGCCTTACATTTCAAATCTGTCTATCTATGAAGGTTTATATTAAAATTCTCAGGTCTTTTTTCTCTTTCCTTTTCTTCAGCACATATAGTGTTCAAGCTTGCATTTTTTATATGGAATACCTTATTTGATTTTTCATTCTTTGAATAAACTCTTTGGATTATCCTTAGACCTGGTGCTTTTCTAAATAATTTTTACTTTCTCCCATATCATAATTGAGGTATTTCATGGTCTGTTTCACACACTGGGTATTGCATGGACTGTATTTTTAGTGTAAACCTCTAAAGTAAAAGTGATTTAAAGGGCTGTCACATTGGTCTCACCCACCTGTTGGTTTGTCGGTGCGATTATTGTTCTGGAGACCTGTGCTAGTGGACAGGTCCTCAGGGACAGGCATAGCCTCCTCTTGCTCTTCTGCCCCCTCATTAGTAGTGGGGCTGTCTGTCCCTAAGAAATAAAACGTAAAACTATGATATAATGTATAAAACAAATAACTCTCCGTGCTTCAAGGTACACACATTTATATATATATAAATATATATAAATTGTTAATTTAATATGGTTTTTGTTTCTGGTTCTAATTTGTTTAACCAGGAGCTTTTCTGCAGGAATGTCTTTTTTATTTGTTGTAGTCAAAACCTATTAACTTATTGTTTTAACTATTGTGTGCGCCATTTGTTGCTCTGTTTTTTTTTTATAGAAAAGAGCTCTCTGAAAGATTTAGAACAATGTGTGATCAGTCTTCTGGACGTGACTGAGCTGTTTAAGAAGCTCACTGTGTGGCAGGATCTGGCTTTACTGAGGCATACCGCATTCTGGTATTGTTCTGAGTGCATGAAATGGTGCTATACCTGCTATTTGGGACATTTCCTGTGCCTCTTCGGTTTCCATCCTGTGCAGGTACTCTAACAGGAGCAAGTGAAAGAGAGAGAGAGCGAGACAGACAGAATAAGACAATCAGAGAGACAGAGTCAGAGAAAAGTGTTTCAGTTTCATCAACTCCTACTGTTGCAAATGTAACACCCTAAGAGGGGGCGATAAGTGATTAAAGGGGGAATGCCCTTTCTTTGTGTGTCTTCATCACCCCCTACAATAACACTCCTATTCCAGTAGCAGACACCACTGTCCTGCACATTACATTACAAAAGAACTACAGACATTTTCATTACCCTGGCTGACAGCTTGGGTAGGCTGAGCAACTGGATGGTGGGCTTCAGGGGTGGGGTGCTGGGAACTCAAGAACAGCCTTTCAGACCGCATTTGTTATTTATTGTTAATTTCCCAGCACATAATCATCCAAAAATGCAAACTGACTGCCGCAAAATTAAGCAGAAAATTAGATGGCCCTGGGTCACGGGGATGCGGGTGTTTGGCATAGGCAGCTGATTGGCGCTCGTGTTCACTCTAATTTACTGAGCATGCATGGGTAAGCCCGGCAGCCTGTCTCTCTTTCTCTCTCTCACTCATACACGCTCACACCGGCAAGCTGTAGACATAAACAAAAGGTGAAGTGGACACAGAAATGGAGAGAGAGAGAGAGAGAGAGAGAGCGAGAGAGAGGGAGGTGACAGAGATATTAAAGAGGAAGAAAGAAAGGAGGAGTAAATGAAAGAGAGACAGAGAGAGAGAGAGGAAGTATGATAGAAGGGGAATGAGAGAAGGATAAAAAGTGAAAATGTCTACAACTAAAACTAAAAACACAGTCACAGAAATGAAATGCAAGAAAAAAAAAGTGCTTGAGAATGCAGTAGGCCGAAAGAGCAGGGATTTGTCAGGTCGGGCCTGCACATCGAAGGAGTCACCAGTGCGCGTGGCCCCATTAATAATGCACGGTCCCCTCAGACCTGCAGCAGATGGGCACAACAGCCTCAGCCTCCTTGCTGCCACTTCAAGACGCTCCCGCTGGAGGGCCGCACCCGGCCCCTGTGGCCACGCAGGGAGAAGTGAAGCTCCCGAAAATAGCCAAGCAAGCTGAAGCACGCCTCTGGGAGAAGGGGAACCTAGGCCTTCCTGTTTTCACTGACAGATGGCTCCACACATTTGGAACAAATAGCGGGAAACAAGTTCACGATCCGTATGTCGCAATGCCTCTGCTTTTCTGCAGATAACTCCACAGCAGCACACAGACCTTCCTTAGACCTAGGTGTATTTGTAGAGAAAGAGGTGTGCTTGTGTACTGGGTGTGAAGGTTAAAGGTCAGCTAGGTCAGTATGTTTATGCGCGGATCGAGATGGCTCGACTCCGCTGCTTATTGGTTTTCTGACAGCTGTGCATGCGTGTGATTGTGTGAGGGTGTGTTACGTGTATTTAGTCAGTATTCCCATTGTGCCGCCTCTTCTGAGTAGGTAGTGTGAGGGGAAATAGTGATGCTCTGGATAAAGGAGGGGGTGGAGGCATTAATTTTTCTCATGACGGCAAATTCTTCAGTACTGGAGTTAGTCTGGAAATTGCGTGTCAATACATCAACACTTATGTGTGTACACCAAAATGTATCATTTCTTTTTCAAAATAAAGTATATACAAAATTTTAAAAAAAATCTCATTCATTAATTGAGACATTATTTAAGAATTTTTAACTCCAGAATAAAATCAGGGATAAACTACAGAGCAAAGTTAAAATATTAAAATTCCTTGTGAGCAGGCTATAAAGAACATGTCGTTCTTACGCATATTTAAATACGGGTAAGCCTGCAAATGTGAGCCAAGTTTCTTAAAAGTTTTTAAAGGTTTTCAAATTACAAAGCAAATCTATCTATCAATGATAATGTTACCATGTTTCTGGGAAACCTGCCCAAATAAGTTAGATCTGACTACACACACTTTTTAACTGTAGGTGTTAAAGTGTTGATATTTGATTAAAAAAAGGTCACAGATCAGTCATGATTCAGTTCAAAAATGACTAGAACTGGAGCAACAGTACATAACAACTTTATATATTTTTTATTCCTACTCCATTTTATATAACAAACAGGCAGAAATTCCAGAATTTTAATGTTGGTCATAATGTGTTCAGGATACTTGCTCAGAGAATAGGAAGTTTAATACTCTGCTAATGACATGCAGCAAGTTCCTCTGAAGACAAATATATTCTCATATTTGAACAGACTGTTAATAAAAGATTATGGCACTAAAATATAATTCTTTTAAATTACTGTCTAACCATTAAGGCAATTGTTATACAGTTTTTATGCTGTTGTCCTGTTCTATGCATGTGTGAGTGTGTATATATTTAAGATGACCTCTTTACTATAGGACAATTAACATGTAACTTTAAGCACCGTTTGCAGACATATCATATGAAAAGATAGAGAGTGTGTTTGCTTGGAAGGAAGCAAAGCAGCACAACAAAGGAGCTCAAGCAGAGTAGGGTGGAGACTGTCAGATGCAAAACCGTTAAACAGACAAAATGACATGGCTCAGGTCAGAGGATTTCAGAGGTGAGAGCAACTCTACTACACCACTACTTGGAACTAATTAATTTGACTCAGGATTAAAAATCTAACAAAATAATCAGGAGCTCAGAAATCCTCAAAACAATAAAGTTTATGTAAATGTGGAATTCTGGAATTTTTGCTTTGGGTGAAACTAAAAGGATATTACACATACTGTACTGAAAAAAGTCTGGTAAATTCCATGTTTTCTAAAAACATCTGCTGAATAATATATCAGGGATATTCCTGAAACTCCCGGCCTAATGTGTTTACAGATCTCACAAAAATAGCTGCTGTATCGTTGTATTTTTTTAACTACATTTATGCAGGTGATCCAGATCCAGATGAGGTGTGTATATGGAACTATTTTATTTGTAGTTGTGTTTAAAAAAAAAAAAAGTATGGATGTATTTTGTAGGAATCTAAAAAGGTCTGTGTATTATTATTCATATTATTATAATAATTATAATAATAATAATAATTATTATTATTAAATTGTATTTACTGATATATGTAAAGTGCCCTTTAATGACACCCCAATGAGGATTTTTTAAAAATTATAATTTCTTTTAAATAAATATCATTGCCATTCAGAGATGTAAACCCCAAACTGACTTAAATGTAAATGTAGTTTTATTGACGTTTTTAATTTCCAAAGTGTGTATCCAACCACTGATGCATGTCCACCCGTTACAGAAATTGCGTGCACTTCTAAAAAAGAGCTACAAGAGATGATGGGAATGGGTGGGCTTCCGACCTAAAATATTACTAAGTATTTCTAATTAGCCGGGGCGAAGTTAGTAACCCAGGAAGGGTTGGAATAACTTCTTCTCTGACTGACTGGTCTTGCATCAGTGGGGATTTCAGCACAGTGCTGGACGAGTTGATCTCTTTCAGTGTGAGTTGATGATGGTGGTGATGATCAAGACCTACAGCTCACAGCTTTCAGTCAAATAAAACTCCAGCACAGGCTCATTTACATCTTCTCCACTTCACTACACTGGCCTACACTACTTCATATCTCTCTCTCTCTCTCTCTCTCTCTCTCTCTATATATATATATATATATATATATATATATATATATATATATATATAATGACACTTTTTTAAATTTGAATAATTTTGTACAAAATATAATATTACCCATTCTAAAAAAGCAATCACCATAATAATAAAAAAATAAGCACTGTTTCTTCACCTAAAAAAATAGACAGAAGGGGCAGGATTTGTCTTTAATGTCAAAGCTAAGAAATATAAGATTTTAAATATATGTAAAAATACACCCATTTAAAATGTTCCTTCTGATTACCGTGTGCGCATTTTTTATTTGTATTTTTTCCGTTTTTTGGGACTGAATAAGCACGGACGTTAAGTCACACACACAGAATGTAAGTTGTTATAGCAAGGATACAAAGAGACAAAATTAGGCTTCGTTTTAGCTGTCCCATGAGGGAAAAGATGCAAATCTTTCATACTTTGCCTATTGTTTTTCACCGGCTGATCTAGCCGAGCAAATTCATTCTCACAGACTGTATTTTATGGATAAATATGTTGCTCGGTTGGAATAAAGTTATTCCAGAATATTAGTTAGGATGAAATTAAATATGTTCGAGGATATCTAAATACCATAAGCATAACATTTAATTTATGTATCAATACGTAATTAAAAATGGAGTGTTTAACGAAATATTATAAAACAGACAGAGAGAAAGACAGAGAGAGGGAAAAGTCTGTGTGTTAGTGAAGGGCGGAAAGAGCAACAGGTGCCTCTCAGTATGAGGCGCTTCCGAAAGTAAAGGACAGCGTTTCTCTCAGCCAATATTCTTTCTAAAATTCTTAAATAACGAAAATATTTCTTTTACACTTTCTGACTAAAGCCTGTTGTGTTTACGAGCCAAAACAATCAGTTGTGAGTCCAGTCACACGGTTGGATGGAGGGACGCGATTCCTCTTTGGAAAACCAGATGGAAAATGTCGCATGTTCATAACCGAAATTCATCTCCAAAAGTCCTCCAAATCTGTCTACTGATTATTATTCGTAAGGTAGCTGAAAACAAAGGGGGAAGCCTGAAACTTTTTTACCACTCTACGCTGTGAGTGTCTGGGAGAAGTTGAAGCGCACCTGCTGCCTGCTTTATACAGGACTAAAGTTTTCCACTATCTGCCCGCTCTTTCTCAGTCTCCCAGCAGAACTTTCTTTCCACTTTGACCCCCAAACTGGCGCACCTGAGTGTGTGTAAGTGTGTGTAGGTGTGTGAAGCGCGATGGAGTTGATGTCCATACCTGTTAGTCCTCGGCTCGGGTGCAGTATGAAGCTGTTCCAGGCGCGCACCGCTCCATGTGGCGCAGTCCGAGGCGGCGCGGAGGCGCTGGGGATGCGCGGTCCCTCCCCTCCTCCCCACTGCACTTCCTCCTTCCAGCCCAGCATGCCTTACGCGTCTGCAATCAGCCGAAACCTCCCGCAAGCTTTTATTTTCCACAGGCCGAGCGGCTCCCGCAAGCCCCTGGCACCCTGCGTCGTGCCAGTCAATGAGAGCGGCCAGTAGAGTAGCGCTGGCACCCATGCATGAGATGGGATGAGCAGAGTGGACCCTTCATGAGTTATTCATTTAGTCTCTCTCAAGAGAGCGAGTAGCACTCAGGGTCTCTTCTTGTTACCTGATTTCACTAACAATACTGTGGGTAAGCCTAATAATATAAGAACATATTTAGATATAAATATATTATAAAATACATGATAAAATTTCCCCAATTTTTTTTTTTTTTTTGGTCATAACATTTCATTTAATAACTGAACTGTCACTAAATAAATATTAATAACCACAATCCTCTCCTCACTATGAATTTCCTAGACTTTATTGTAGACCTCCATCAGGAGTTACATTTCCTGTAATTTTCCTGTATAGTACTCATAATGTTCTCAAAAGCCATGTTTGTTCCTCAGCCTATTTTTTTTTCACACTGACTATCACAGTCATTACGATGACTTTATCTGTGCAAGCTTTCTGGTTTTGTCTCTATGTCTCAGTGTGTCATACGCAGGGGCTTCACAGGCAGAAATTTAAGCAATGCTCCTACTAATAGCGTATTGGTTAATTCCCATAAAAGTCATTTTTTAAAATGTATTTTAGGAATTTTTCATTTTCCTTAATACTCTGTTTTTATTTTCCTTAATACTAATATTGTACTGCTCACCCTGTTGACAAAAATATGATGACGTGGCAATTTATTCTCTATTACTCTATACACTACATCTAACCACATGACCTGTTTTACCCACTGTTTATATTAAAGCCTACACATTACAGATATGACACTTTGGTCTAACCATTGCTTGCCTTAGAAAACTAAGTTGACTTGTATCCTAATAAAAAAAACTAGTGTTTTAACTGTATATTAAATCTTAAAAAAAAAGATATATTTGATATATATTTATATATATATATTTTTATATTTTTAAACACAGTAAGCCTAAAAAACTCTTTAGGGAACTTAATATGTTTGCCACTTAAATAAAAAATTCCAGTCATATTAAACACATCGATTCTGTTCCATGATCTCATGAACAACATTCTTAGCCACTTCTTTATGACTATTATAAAACTAATCATTTGACTCAAAATGGATGCACTGATGATACTGCTACCAATTACTCCAAGAGATATCATTTTTGCATTAATATTTATAGATGTTGTCAATAAATAATGAGAATGGGAGCAAGTTTGGTTAAAATAAATAGACTCATTTCATTCCCATGTTTTGTCATTATATTGTAAATGATGTTTCCAGTACACTGCTTCAAGGCTACATTGGAAGGCAATGTAAGCCAGTTGGAAAATTCTAACTTCTCTCTCCCAGTGATCCTAATGTTTGACCCTCCCTGTTTAAGCTGCTGAGTCATGTGTAGTAGGACGCAGCTCTTATCTCCAGTCAGCCAGGAGGACTTTCACAGGCAGTTGGTCCGTGTGAGTGGGGAAAAAATGGATGATATTGGCTTGCTGCTGCAGGATTACCTGATGTACTGTGCTGTTTAGGCTCATTGGATGATTACTGAATATGTTAAGAAGTCTTAAGAGCACGGTCAGTGACAGTGGAGATCATGTTTTCATCCCAGTCTATAATTCTACACTATGGAGGTTTGATGTAGGTCCACTCCATAGGCAAGAGGCCAGGCGGAGGGAATTCAAACAGGGGGCATGAGTCAGCAAACTGTACTCCGGCTCCAATCAACACTAGCAGAGCTGAACTGGGGCTTCCAAGCCAGAGATACCAACAAATCCCAGTGACTCAGCATAAATGACTTTGCCTGAAACGTCAGGAGCATGGGAGGACATCAGGACATATCATAACCTTATATATTCATACATTTCTTCAGCCTTTTCTATTATTATTATTATTATTATTATTATTATTATTATTATTATTAGCTGACCTTTTAGTTACAAAAAACACTATATTCTATAATCTAACTGGGTTTTAATGTATTTGTTTCTGAAAAGGTATAAACTAATATATATGAACTATAATGAAACACCCCCATACATTAACCATAAGATCTCATTAGATTCACCACAGATTGATGTAGCGGGTAAAACTCATTAACTCAATTAAATGAACACCAATTATGGATAGACTAATAGAAGTGTGTTGTCCATTGTTATTTCATGGATCTTTAAGCAGCCTATAGCTTAGCCGCTTAAACATCTTGTAATCCATAACTGATTTAAGTTTGAAGTGGTTGAGATCGGTAATCACATTAATAGTCAAATTTACTTAAAATCTCAATTTGGAGCTTCACGTTCTTTGGGAATACATTATGCAGCAAGATGTCAGAGTAAATTAAATTCCCTTGTGCGCACTAAAGTGTCAATTTCCTTATGGTAATCATCTGCTGGAATGGATGTGTCAGTAGAAGGAGTCAGGCATGCCTGACATTTACCCTCTTTATGGAGAAATGACAGGAAAAAAAATATAAAGGGGAGGCAGAGAAATTAATCTTTCGCACGAGTGAGTATGGAAAAGCGCCTAAAAGACTGTTGAAGAATCAGCCGTTATATTTGTGACGCCAACATGAAAATTAAGCCACTGATAGAAAGTAGACCAAGGAGGATGAGAAGGGGAGATGGGCTGAGGAAACCAGAGGAAGACAACTAAACATGCACAGATGTGAGGGAATAAATATTTTTATATAAGTGATATAGCACAATAGTATCATGGCCCAAGAAACAAAATCAGGTAGGATAGTTTAGGAAATTAATAAATTAGAATTTCTCACTAGAGTACTAATATTATATTATAAATTATCTTCCGTGGTATTGTAAAATACTATTGTATCAGAGCATAAATATTATATGATTATACGTACATCTGTGTGTAATATATTTACAAATGGAATCTCATCCAGCATAGTTTAGCAGTCTTAAAATTGAACTAAAGAATGAATAAATCTGTAAAAAATATGTTAAATCCTTTCTTTAGTGGAGCTCCAAACTGAAATTTGTGGTGTAAAATATGGCCATTTATTGCCAGCACTGTGCTAATCAGACTAGCGGCTTTTGTAACACAACTAAGAAGATATTGTGTTAAAAATAATAATAATATCAGGTCTGAGATTATGTGTTTTTCCTCAGGTAGTGAGATACCTTATTTTATTTCTTACTAGATTGTCATTGCTGGCTAGAGATCATTATTAGACATCATTAGAGGTTATTCAAAAAAAAAAAAATCAAATATACCTTTCAAAATAATTAATGAGCAAATAAGAAAACAAAAAATTTATTTGTAAGACAAATAAATAGTAATGTTTTAGAAACAATCTTATGTTTAATAGATGACCGTTTACTCATTAGCAAAGAGGTCATAAACAGAAAAAATAAATCACATAAATAGAAATGCTGGCTATAATTTAAAAAATGTGCTTTCATTTAATGAGAAATTACATGTACTTTACATATACGTTTATGCAGAAGGCCTTTGCAGCCAGTGGATTTAACCGACTGCACAAGTGCCTTTGGAATACCCAATGCCCTACATATTTTACGTACATACGTGTTTTCCTCCTCTAACACACCCATTACTCAGGAAGGGTTGTTAAGCAGTTGATTGAATCAGGTGAAGTAGGAAAGCACTACAATGTGTAGAGCAGGGGTATTCCAGCATCAAGGGTGAGAACATGACCTTCTCTATGCAGAAGTACATTTTTATTTTTGCCCACACTGTATATTATATTATATAATACTACTATAAATAGTAGTCTGTAGTACTAAAAAAAACTAAGTTACCTAATTTAAACAAAATATATAGAGTATATATTTGGTTTGTCATCATTGCACTGAAGAAAAAAAAATAACAAAGGGGATGCCCCATGGGTAATCAATATTTAAATTGTAAACTGTAAAACCATAAAAGAACATTGTAGTGCATTTTTAAATAGTTACTATTTATGAGGTACTTCAGTTTTATGTTTATAATATTTTGTAAAAATATAATATTAAACATTTTAATTCTCATTCAAATGTACATCTTTAATCTTTTCTTTTTTTTTTTTTTTAACCTCTTCCCTGTTGTGTTGGACTAATGGCACTTAGTTATTAACCTAGTTAACCCAGTGTAAGTATGTATCCAATAATGTAAACTTTAAAGCACTTTTTGTAAGTCGCTCTGGATAAGAGCGTCTGCCAAATGCCTAAATGTAAATGTAAATGTAAATTTCAAAGAGCCGTACGATGACAAAGTTAATGATTAAGTTAATGATTCTGGGTGTCCTATATAAGCCATTAAGGTCATTTGATGTGGTATAATCTCCTTGTACTGTAACTTGTTTTTCTAAAATACCACACCAGCTGCAGTATCGTACTTTAAAACTTATCATCCCACCGCACTGTCAAATTGTCGATTCTAATTGGTGGATTAATTCATTTATTTTTATAGTATGACAGCTGCAGGGAAAATGACAGGTTTATATTAACGTGTTCATTAAAATATTTTATAGTACAACGTGCCATGCTTTACTATGCACATGCTGTTTTTGGTAAATAATCAACTTTGCCATGGTAACACATCACACAGACATTGATTAATTTCCTATGACAGCACACTTCATTGTGCTTTGTTCCTTAAATGATGTTTTAAACATCAACATAGTCTTTTTCTATGATTAACTGATTGACATGTCATTATAATGGTAGTTGGTAAAATAGGTATATTTCTTAACAAGTTTAACACCTTTTTTATAAAGTAACTCAACCAAAAATAAAAGCATCATACTTTATGGAAATAGACATTAGCATAAAATAAGTCAGTTCAAATCTTGCAAGTGTTGTAATGTTTTGCTTTTTTAAGCATGCATGGTGTTAATTAATATAATAATATTCCAGTTTAGTAGAACTTTTTTTGATGCAGCATTGTGTGTTTTTTGGCATGCTGTGACTGTTGTGTCTTCTCATTTCAGTTGCATCAAAGCTAATAGTGAACGAGAGCTCAAAAAAAAACAACAAAAAAAAAAAAAACACTTGTAACTTGTGAAATGAGATGCAGAGGCCAGGCCCCTAAAAACCAAAGCCAGGCCAGTAAAGCGTCCATGTGGCCCCAGTGTGGACGTTAGTTATCTCCTAACCACATCTCCATCTATGGAAATGGTGTGGACAGGGCTGTTCCCTTCACGGCTCTGCGCTCTAACTAACAGACAGAAACAGCAAGCTAAGCAATCTGCTGGAGTGTGCTGGCATTAACTATAGCACCTAACACATACTACGGGTAGCAATGGGGCCTCTTTTTAGCACCCAATTTCTATATTTACCTTTAGCAGCTATATACAAATGGATCATAATAAAATGAATACATTTATTACTGAATTTAAGTTTTTTTTTCATTGTGTTCTGAAAATCTGTATTCTGTAAACTATGGATGTATATAAAATTGTTTATATTACTAGAAACCTGTTTTAAACGTAAACATGTTAAAACTTTGGTAAAATCATCCTTTAGATTAAGGTATGTCTGGGTGTGTTAACTAAGCGAAATCCTGAGGGGTTTGTAGAACAGAAATGAAGGTTACGAGGGGGGGACAGGAAACCAGCACGTTCCTATTTCCTGTCAACAGGTGAAGCTACATTGCCTTTTCTCTTTTATTCTCCAACCACAGTTCTTGGGGTGTAGAGTATTTCAGAAAGTCTTTTTAAGAAATGGCAGACATTTCTTCATAGCTTACCTACTGCCATGTAAACACCTGATGCATAATGAAACAGTGCCAAAGTTTTGTGACATTGTCACAACATTGTGTTATTGCAAATGATTGAGTAAATTCACAAGGAAGTCACAATATGTAAAAAAAAAAAAAAGGCCTTGAGAGAACAATATGCAGGCATCACACTCTGATGCACACACACACCACACACATACGAAAGTGCAACACAATGAAAATTTTCTCCATATTTACAGAACGTCTCCTATGAATCAAAGGAAATTATGCTAATGAAGCATCTCATTATTTTGCACTTACAGAAAACCAATCTATGCAATAACATCAATAAAGGTCTATTTACAAACACAGACTAGATTTTTTGAAAAGCAAATTTTTTTTATTCCTTCATTTGATTGCTACTGCATTCTTTGATCATTGAAACTATCAGTAAATGGGAGTAGTAGGTGAAGGAGCTTTAGGGTGAAAAAAAGGATTGCACGGTGGGGCAGTGGTGACCATGCTGGACAGAGGGGCCTGCCGACCGTAGAACGATGAACGGCTCCTACAGATCACAAAGATCACCCACAATTGGTCAATGAGATTTTAATGTTAATAAATGTTAATAAATGTTAAAACATTGTACATTTTAGTTTTTTTTAAATAATCTAATAATCAGTTGTACAGTTAGTGACATTAAGCAATTTATCCTTTCAAGAGAGTCAAACCAAGAGACATGTATTTTAACAAGTCATTTACAAAGGGTAGAGGAACCAAAACAAAAATGCTTGTTATAAGCAGAGTTAAGAGGAAGCTCTTAAGGTGCTAACTACTCCTCTTTTTCTGCTTTAAGGGAAAGCTGGGAGGGCTGCTTTATCAGCAGAGGAAACAGATTTCAGAGGGCGAGTCGCTCTAGGAAAATGGATCTGGGTCGACCAAAAACCACGATTACCACCAGCAGCTAGAACAGCTCCGCTCTGGATATGGCCATCTGTGGAAGGCTTCTCCAAAAGCCGGTAAACCAGCTCTTTAGAGACCCTATTTAGGAAACACGTTTTCAACAAAAAAACAGTCCCTGGGTGAGGAGTTTGGTTTTCCTCTAGTGCCTCTCTTACACATTGCCTCCTCCTTCTTCCTCTCTGCTCAAGCTGCACATGGCTCGATCCTACTCATTCTGAAAGCTGAGGACGTTTTACCGTTGATGCTGACACTGAAAGGGAGGGAGACTGTTGACCTGACCTACCCCCAGTGTGGGGCACTCTTCAACATTAATGCTCATAGTGGTACTTTTACAGTTCCTCATTTTAATGATTTACAAGTTCCTTTTCCATCTATCTTCATCTCCTTATTCCACACATTTCAGCATGCTTTGTGGAGTGACAACCTCATCAATCATTGTGCATAAATCGTCTTTTGGTGCCTTAAATCTACTACATGTCGTCTGAGACTTCTTCATTAAATGAAGAGTTATGAATTTAAATATTAATTTAAACCAGCCACATAACTATATTAAGCAATACGTAACTAAAAGAAGTGGTATAAAAAGACCAATAATTATAGACGTCACAGTGGGGTAAGCGGTGAAACTAATGACCTAGGGCACCTACAGTAGTCCAGGGGTTCTCAACTTTTTTTCAGCCAGAGATACCTTTAACTGTGAAAATATTTTAGGGACCACCATTAGTACCAATATATATATATATATATATATTGGTGCTAATGGTGGTCCATAAAATATTTTCACAGTTAAAGGTATCTCTGGCTGAAAAAAAGTTATATTAAAAGAATAATTTAATTAATTAAAAGAATATATATATATATATATATATATATATATATATATATATATATATATATATATATATATATATATACTTTTTTTTTTTTTTTTACATAATCCAATTATTTAATATAATTATATATTATTTAATATTTAAATTGAACATTTACTGGAGCCAAAAAGCTTTTCTACTTCTGACCTATCTGTGTATTTGAGTCATTGAGGTTAGGATTCAACCCATACAACGCATGTGATCAGTCAAACAGGAAAATAAGTATCTTGTGGGTTGTAATTTTCACAACTGCAAGTAAAAAAACATGGACCCCCACAGTCAGCGCATTAAGAAACATAGATGTAGATGAAAAAACCCTGAAGGAAACAGAACTTAACAATGTGCAAATAGGAATGGGCAGAAGAGAGCCCTATGTTCCCTAAAGTTCCCAAAATGCCTATGCATCCTGTTATGTTTATAACTTTTTCAGACAAAGATAATGGAATCTATAAGAGACCAAGATAAAAAGAGAGGAAATGGAGAAAAATAAAGAGGTAGAGAGGAAATGGCAAGGAGATAACTGAAAAATCATCCAATATTTAGTATTTGTTTATTTGATTTAAACTATTATGATGACATAATCAGCAAATGCATTACTTTACATTACAGCTAAACAAGCTTTTTAATAGTAAGTTTGTGTCTCATTTGTGGCAGGTGCTACCTATCTTTGACACTTATTGTGTCTGTCAGTATAGCAGTGTGAATATATTGCATTGCTGCCATCTACTGAGATTACACAGGGTACACATGCTCGGCGAAGAGCAGTGAACATACGCAAGTCTTCAAGTTTGTTCACAAAATAAAATGAAAAGCATCTAACTTGCTAATATTTTATAACAGCAGAATTATAAGTTTAAATAATGTAACTCAATATTTTATTATTACATTATTACATAATAAGGCCATATTCTGTACAGCATAAAAAATATAATTGGCCACAGTATTGATGCTGATTTTTTTTTTTAAATGTTACACAGAACATTTAATACAGAAAATGTGTGTGCCAGAGAAGCTACTTCTGAAGTACAACAAGAAATTAACTAATATTGCTTCCCCAAAAAATAGCAAGTTGTTAACATTAGCCATTTTTGAGAAACTATTTAATATGTGCCGCAAAAATGGCCATTTTTCAGTGTTATACTGTCTCGCTTTAAACAATAATAATTTTACATGTAAATTATTTATATTTCTTATATCAAAATTGGTGTAAGCTTCTAGAAGCAAAAATTGTTGCTTAAATTGGTTAGTGGTGAGAGCTTAAAAAGCAAAAAGTCTGTAGTGTTCATACCCATGTCAAATTCATGTTGCAATATCTTAACAGTTTTGCATTTTAGAATAATACACTTTTTAATGTTTATGTCTTTTTATGTGAATAAGCCAAGTTTCCCCTTAAATGTCAATTAAGATCTTTAAAAGATTTGAACAAAAAACGTTACAGACACTACATGAAAGGGCATGAAATTATATTTAGTAAATGTGTTTCTTTTTATCTAATAAAAATATAAATGTGTATGGATATTTACAAAAAACGAAACATGGATCTGGAGATAAGAAGCATTAAGTATTATGAAATATGGTGCTACATAATCCGATCTGAAAACTCACCTTTGAGACACTTTTTAGCACCAATACCATGTTTTGGCAGAGTAACTATTTTTACTGAGTAACTATATTTCTTTTGAATATACCCAGCCATGTTTGAAACTGATTACTTTGAATAATAAAAAATATATATATATTTATGCTCCTTACAAATATAAACCAAGTGAAATAATTACTTACTGTATAAACTGCATAGTGTATATAGTAATTTAATTAGAATATTTACAAATACTATCTTATTGTTCAATAATCTATAAAATTTGTATTTATGTAAATATCTATCTATCTATCTATACAGTATAGATGTATAGATGGTATATATAAATTAGTGCTGGTACCATATTGCATATTTCAAAGTAAAATATTGTGTAGTATACACATTTTATATGTTAAATAAGTGTATGTTTCTACATTTATATGCTTTACACATCATTTGTACATTTAGGCATTTGGCAGACGCTCTTATCCAGAGCGACTTACATTATTATCTCATTTCACATCTGAGCAGTTGAGGGTTAAGGGCCTTGCTCAAGGGCCCAACAGTGGCAACTTGGTGGTTGTGGGGTTTGAACCTGGGATCTTCCGAACCATAATCTTGCCTTAACCACTGAGCTACCCCTGGCCCGTAGGTGCAATGTGTTATTTTCCACATATAACATTATACATATAACACATTATATAACACATATAACACAAAAAAAAAGAATATTGCATCTTGATTGTGTGTTATATTTTGTATGTGTCTTACCCTGTAGGCTGATAAGTGAGGATCGATGAAGGCTGGCTGGTGAGTAAGGTCTTTGGTCTGTCGTGTGGAGATTTTCCAGTGTAACCAGGCATAGTGGGACGGCTTTAATAAAAAGACACATCACATATAACAAATGCATAAAGTTAACTAACTGAAATTGCAGCATTTCGGGCCAGGGGTAGCTCAGTGGTTAAGGCATTGGATTACGGTTCAGAAGATCCCAGGTTCAAACCCCACAACCACCAAGTTGCCACTGTTGGACCCTTGAGCAAGGCCCTTAACCCTCAACTGCTCAGATGTGTAATGAGATAAAAATGTAAGTTGCTCTGGATAAGAGCATCTGCCAAATTAGGCCATATTTCATCCATGCACTGTACAAATATCCACTGCACACATACTGGGCTGTGGGAGTGTCAGGAGGAATGATGGTACGCAGGACTGTCAATGGAATGAAGTCTTTCTCTGGGATGTCGATATTGTCCATGTTCTCAGAGCCAATCACACCACTGTGCAGAACAGTAACACATAATAACAACCATGTTATATGATGTTTCAAATTTTTTCGTCTAATTAATATGAGCAAACCTTTGTAACCACTTACCTATATAAAGGTATTTGTCCTGATTTTGGACATGGGCTGGTGCTGTTTAAAAATGTAAAAATTAAATGAAAAATGAAAAAATGAAGAATGAAGAATGTGGTCGCATATTTGTACTTGTTTGAGACAGTTTGTCAGTTCTCTTAAAGTAAATACAGCTCGCTGGCAGAAAGTGAAGAAGTGAGAGAATATGTCATTTGACTTATGTAAAAGGGTTCAGTAAAAAATCTGCTATAGCCCATTTCACAGCTGTTACCGATGGAAACGTAATAAACAATTATGAATCAAATTACTTACAAACTGAAGGGCTTCTTCACATCATATGTTGCACGAATCTGATGCCTATTCCAGTGAGGTCCAAGAGTCTTGAAGAAAAACATGGAAATAAAACGAGCAGGAGAAAGGCCTATATACTGTATATGGTATATAGTATTGGACACACATGGAGCCACACATGTGCTTAATGAACGGAAAACTAACCTGCCAAATTTCAGGGATGCTATGGTATCTCTTTAAAGTGGAGCACTGGCTTACAGGGTCTGCCAAACTCAGTGGTGGTTTAAGACGAGGGGAAAACTTGTACCCACTACGAATAACAGAGCATCACAGATATTATGCATTGACTAAAGAAATGCAATACAGTACAAGTAATAAAGCTGTTTAACAGCACAAAGCTGAATTTAGTTTATAAATACAGTTTTATACAGGTAAATTCTCTTTTAGGACTTATTTACTGCTACTCTTAATTAGGTAATGAGATACAATGGAGTGTGCCAGAAATGGCAAATGGAAAAGACAATGCTTGCTCTGATAGGAAACTTCAGAGATCCCTAACCCTTGAGCTTCTGATGTGTAGATGTACCGCAAGTCCTTGTCCATTGATTTAAAAGGAACAGAGGTGCATGCATCCTAGATAGGAAAAAAATAAAATAAAATGAATACACTGATAATGCAAAAGATAAATATTATTAGGTAAATTATTAGGTATAGTTGTGTGCTACTAAATACAAACTAAAACTTAATGTTACAGCAGTGAGAGCTGCTCACATAAAAACAGGATTTATTGTGAAAACAACAATCTCTCAAATCTCCCACAAGACCTGAATCAGTTATCTAATGTGTTCTTGCTAGCTTGTTACAGGTCTGCTATCAGCTGGAAAAGAAAACAAAAATAAGGACTGTCACTGAAGGCACTAATCTAATCTAAATATAAAGGGGTGAGTTTCAACATGCTTCCTGAAAATCCATCTTGCATTACAACAGTACTGTGTAATTACCATTGCCCCCTCCACCAACCCCACCCTTACCCTCTTCAGAGCTTCACATCCCCGAGGACTGGTGTAACCTGGATCAGGTCCCTCCCTGCTGCTGTGGTCTAATAAGAGCAAAACATGCAAAATAAAATTAATGTCTCTGACAATTATGCACTTACGCCTATCTATAATGTTGTGATTGTATTAAGAAACATAACTGATAAAAAAAGACTCTGACATGTAATGTTAGAGAAAACACTTGTTTTGTTTTGGGTTTTTTTCCTCTTACATCAATTATTTATTCTTTCATTTTCTGTACTGCTTATTCTGTGTAGGAAAGAGGTCTTCATCTCCTGTCAACCACTCCTCAAGGACTGGTTTTGAAGGTTCCTGATGTAGGGTCATGGTTTGCCTGATGGCTCTCACATGGAACCGAGGGCATAAGGCTGGGGACAACCTGGATTGGATGCCAACCCACTGCTGAGCACAAGTGCACACCCACCCAGTCATACACTACAGACAAACTGGAAACACCCATGAGCCTACATCACATGTCTCAGGGCTGTGTGGAAACTGACGTACCCAGAAGAAACCCACTAAGCACAAAGAGAATATGCAAATTCAACGCACAAAACAAGAGATGAGATCCGAGCACCCAGAGCTGCTATTTTAAATTTACAGATTATTTCTTATTATATTATTCTAACAATTGCACTTTTTTCCCCCCAATGGCTTTTTTAAAAATTATACCTGGGTCATGTAGTTCAGCTATAAATCTTTGTTTATATGAATTGTTACTATAGAAACAGTAAGGTATTCGACTGAGTATGTCTATTTTAATATACACTGATCAGCCATAACATTATAACTACCTGTTTAATATTGAGTAGGTCCCCCCTTTTGCCACCATAACAGATGTGCAGTGAGATGATGTGCACTGTGTGTTCTAACACCTTTCTATCACAGTCAGTATTACCTTTTTTATCAGTTTGATGTACACTAGCACTTATATTGGCTCAGACTACATGGGCCAGCTTTTGCTCCTCATGCGCGTCAGTAAACCCTGGCCACCCAGGACTTTTCTTCCTTGGTTAACTTTTGGTATGGTAGGTTTCCTCCCACAGTCCAAAGATATGCAGGTTAGGTTGATTGGCGTTCCCAAATTGCCCATAGTGTGTGAATGAGTGTGTGAGTGAGTGTATATGTGTGTGCCCTGCAATGGATTGGCACCCTGTCCAGGGTGTACCCCGCCGTGTGCCCTAAGCCTCCTGGGATAGGCTCCAGGTCCCCACAACCCTGAATACAGGATAAAGCAGTATAGAAGATGAGTGAGTGAGTGAGTGAGCTAGTGTGAGAAGGGCCGAATTGTGATGGCTAGACAACTGGGTGAGAGCGACTTTAAAACTGCAGCTCTTGGGGGATGTTCTAGTCTGCAGTGGTCAGGACATACCAAAAGTGATCCAAGGAAGGAAAACTGATGAACTGGTGACAGGATCATTGGTGGCCAAGACTTACTGATGCCCATGGGGAGTGAAGGCTGGCCCGTGTAGTCCAATTCAATAGAAGCACTACTGTAGATCAAAATGTTTAAACGGTAAATGCTGGTAGTGATGGAAAGGTGCCCGAACACACAGTGCATTCCTGGTTTGGAGACCTACAGTACAGTCCACAAGATTAGGCAGGTGTTGGCTGATCAGTGTTAAGTTAAGCCTATGATTAGGTTTGCAGTACTGAAAAAGAGCAGAGTGAGGTGATCTAAACCTTATAATGGTATAATCCAGAGTAACCTATTACACCACATCTGCTCTGTAGGTCACCTGGCTCCATGAACTTGACTCTGGATGGCTCGTGGTTGAGTGAGTGTATCTGGGGGCGAGGCGGCGCTGATCTCAGGTCAGACCGAGAACTACACACAGGATACACAGGAGCGCAGGGACTCTTTCTGTCGAGCTCTCGGTGTCACAGCGCCCCCTTTCGAACGGTTCGCTCATATATCTGTGAGAGCACGTAGCCGTCGCAGCGCGGCTCTTCTTCATCAGGCCTTCTTAAACATATGTGATGCGCATTATTCATCGGAGAGAGAGAGAGAGAGAGAGAGAGAAAGCCCTGACCGTGCCGGTACGATGGAGCGTTACTGCAGTGTCATTTGTTGCTAGGAGACTGCGGTCGCGTCCGAGATCACGTGACTAGCCCTACACGCCCCCAGGTGCAAGTCTGCCAAGCGATGATAGGACTCGCGGAGGAAGTGATTACACCGCTATCAAGTGTGTGGGCTTATGCAAGCAATCCTGTTAAACCCTGTGTCGTGACATCACTTCGGTCTACCCTACTTATTCCTGTTGCATAAAAGATGAAGACAACTTTCGAGAACAATAGAACTGAGGAAGGCTTTTGTTTGTGCAAGTGTACGATGTGTCCACTAGGTGGCGAGCATGTGCCAAGGACAGACCTGTACTGTAGAGTCTACAACAGACAGCAGGACTCATGGACTCAGGCTTGTCTAGAGGCAAGTTTTCTAAATCATTGTTTCTCAAGCAAATGAAGGGGAAAATGCAATAATGTAATATTATGTTGTATTTCACTAAATCACCAATCAAACATTTATTTATTGAAAAACATTTACAACAGTGTTGTACAGAGGAGTTATGGGTGACAGGCCAGAAATGTTAACCCTGTCATAGTCCATTCCTTCATGAATGTGGGCAGTTAAGTAAAAATTAATTATATCTTTATACATAAAAATAAATGTTGTCCTACTTGTCCGTTTAACTGCTATAAAGCAAATAAGCACTGCGATTGCAGAACTTTAGGTGGAAAAATATCTAAATGTCTTACATACTGTATAAGGGTAAGAAAATGACTTGAATTCGGACAGGAGATATGTACTGTAATAGTGTAGCCTGCCATAGATTGTTTTCTTTCAGTCATTCATTCGGCTGATCCTGGACTTGTTCATGGTGGACCTGGGAACATTGGATCTGAATGCATCTTGGAAAAGACATCGCTCCACTACAGTACTGTGAACATGTGCACACACACATTCACTCACTAGAGGAAATTTTGGGAATGCCAGTTAGCCTAATCTGCATGTTTTTGGACTGTGGGAGGAAACCGGAGTACCCAGAGGAAACCCACCACGCACGGGGAGAACATGCAAACTCCATGCACACAGAGACGGGAATCAAACCTGGATCCTGGGCGAGATTACTAACCACTAAGCCACCACACTCATTTCAATACTAGGGCAATTTACCATAACCAATCCACCTGCTCTTGTGTTTTGTTGAAGTAAAAGGAAACCACAGAATTCAGGGGATATCCATGAAGAAACTGGGGGAAGATGGAATCAGTAACCCTGAAGCTGTGTTATGAGATATGTTAGTAGATTTCAAACTATGCAGAGCAGTAAAGTACTTGCTCAAGAAAGGCAGGCCTGGCTTTATGGTAATTTCTGTCTCATTGCACATTTACTGTACATTATCCTACTCTACATCCCACTGCTTTGCTAATGTTTCTGGCAGTTAGACATCAGTGCAGAAATATTTATACTTACACCACCTGCAATATGCTAAAACACAGAACACTTGTAACAAAGAAATGTTTGAGCATTACTTGAATGGAATGCAGATTTTATCAGGGTAGAGCTGCACCTTCCCTTAGAGCTGAATAGTTTTACTAATGTGGTGGGGGTGCTGATGCAATGAAAGTAGTTAACAATAGCACAATCTGGATTTTCTACATCCTTGGCCACTAGAATTATACTTGCTCGAGTATCTCTGCCTGATCTGAAGTCCTTCTATTGTGTAACCCTTTTTTTAGTTTTCTATTCATATTTCATAGGGTCGTTAGGTTATTTAATTTCCTAAAAAGTTATTTATCTATAGTTGCGTTACTTTATTGGTATGTTGACTCAAGTGTTTTTGAACTATTTTCGAAGGGAAACATTGAAATTAAAAAATAAAAATGTAATATTTCTATGACTTCTTGTTCTCTTTATCAGATTTTTAAATTATTATTTGTTAAAAACATCATTATGATAAGGTTCCCATAAAGGCAGCGACAGATAAGTTTAATGCCGTGACTCAGTGAATGCGGCACATCCCTGGTCGCATACTAAAACAATATTTTCCTTTCAGGCTGTTAAATAAACTGTAACTATGCAATCTACTGCCTAGGTTGTATTCCAAACATAAACCTGTTTATTTAAATAGATAAACATGGACATTACAGCTTATGATTACATATTATTCATGAGGAACAGGAAACAATGTTGGCTGCTACTATTTGCTATGCCACTGTCTCCCAGCTGTTGTCCTGGAGAACCACCTGTCCTGCAAGTTTTACTGTTTAACCTGTTCTACCACACCCACTTCTGTCTGTAAAGACTGTTAATTAGACAATTAGTTAAATCTGTGTAGTGTAAACCACTGAGATGTGCCACCTAGTTAGCAAGGGGAGATTTCTATAAGTAATGTTAACAATTTTTAACGAACAATAATGAAAAAGTGAGTTCATGCAATTCATGCAATGCAACCATCATCCAGTGTGCACGGTGCAAGCGTTCTAACCTGGGGTTGCTTCAGTTGGTCAATACATCAATACAAAATCTTGACCAACAATCAATGCAACTCTTTGACAGAAGTAAAAGTTATGACATTGTATAAGGCTATCGAAACAGAATCCGGAGAATGCATGACGTAATCACAGCTGTAGGCATTCAATAGAATATTACATTGTTTAGTCTTTTCATAGGCCAGGAAGTGAATGTCCACCGAAGTATATTTTTGATAACGGAGTCAATCCTGCTCTGTCTGTATACCAGGATACCAATTATTGTCCAGATGTCCTTAGACAAGTTCTTCCATTCTTAGACATTTTTAGCTGTTCTTTGCTGGTGGGGTTTGCCCCCTTTAAACTACTCCTAAGGTGTTCTATTATATACAAGTCCTGTAGCATACTTGGCCCAGTTATAGTTTTCAATTTTCTTATCTGTAAAAACTCTTGCACTATTTTGGCTGTATGGTTTGGACTGTCATCATACTGGAATCGTCTTCTTCTGCCAAGCTTCTGAAGACTGTGAGTCATATTGTCAGCTAGTATTTTGGTATATTCACAGGGATTCATGGTGCCATCTATAAATGTCATCTATCTCCCCGATGCCTTCTACATTAATGTAGCCCCATATTATTACAATCCCACCTCCGTGCTTCACTTTCAGGACTGTGCTTTCATTGTTATGGTCTTTGTCAGGTTCACTGCAAACATGCTGGACCTCATCTCTGCCAAACAATTATCTAGTGGTCTCATCTGATCAAAGAATGTGCTCCTAATATTTATCTGGCTACCTTTCGTTTTCTTTAGCAAAGTTTAATCTTGATGTTTCGTGCAACAGAGCAAGCAAGGTTTTTTTTCTTGGATGTTCTCCCTAGAGGCTGATGTTATACAGTGTCCTTCTCACTGACTGAGCTGTCACAGAAATTCTGATTTCCATTGATAACCCCTGAGCCAACTCTGAAGCACTTTCCCATCTGTTTTTCAGAGCTAGAGTGTGCAATAGTGCACTGTCCTTGGTGTCATTTTGTGATTTTGTGTTGGCATGATTACTGCTGCAACCGTGTTTTGACAGATTTGTGTGTTGTTCTCCAATCTTCCTGTATTCTTCTTCATCTTTGTGAAGTGTCACAATCAGATTTTCGTTTCTCTGGCATTGCACTCATGTGAAGCCAAAATGCAGACATCCAAAAAGACACAGCTTATAGATCCAAAATTTGAGAATATTTTGGTGTTTACATGCCATTTTTCTAACAACATTAATGAAGTTCAGCTAAATAGAAATCACAGGTGTCTCAGGTTTGTTTCAGTGATCACAAGTTAGAAATCCTTTGCTATAAACACGCTTAATTTGGCCACATAGAAAATTCAATGGAGCACCTTTTACATATTTAGCAGGAATAACCCAAAAGTTTAAAAAGACCCTCTGAAACTTTCTATAAAATTATAATTTTTATTTTCATCTCAAATTCTTCCATCGTCTCTCTGCTTGTTTATCAACATGTAAACAGTATATACATATACGTATACTTATTTATAGTTTTCACCATGCATTCATACCACCTGATCGTGTCACCTTGAACTTTTGCGTCAATGTATCCAATAAATGGATCCAATTTGAGTGTGTAGAGCATCCAGACTGGGACACATCTTTTGGAATCCAATCTGAGTCTGATTTGAAACCACCTCTGGATGTGGTTCAGATTATATTTGCAAAAATAAAAGATTAAAAGAGTTTTTTTTTTTATGTTTACACTACATGAAAGCAATCTAATTCCAAACTGATTCCAATCTGGATCAGACTTGGGTTGGCAGCCTAAACAACGCCTTAGTTAACTTATCATGCTAGCATGTAAATATTTTGTGATAGAATTCCATCCTTAAATAATTTTCACATTCAACAGTTACTTTATCCGTTCACAAGATTTTTTTTTTTGTCAAAAATGTTTGTTTACTTTTGTGTTATCCAATACTTTACAAATCCAATGTCTCATAATTATAAATATGATGTAAATGTTAAAACATACTTAACATAAATATCTTTTTTTATTTTTAATCCACCGAATGCAATTAATGTGAAGTAACAAGGGAGTGGGCATGTAACGCCCCCTCAAGTTAATTATGTTCATTTTAGCAGAGTGCTTTCTGTAGGGACTCACATTCAGGCTTTTAACTGAGTAATCGACACTCTTCTACAGCATCACACAGTTCCTGCGCTATGCACAAAGCTGAATAAGGCGGTTCAAACTGACCCTGTGTTCATTACTGTACAAAGCAAATGCTAGGTCTAGTGACTCATAAATGGAATCAGATTAATCAGGTGCATTTACATAACTGCTTTAGTACTTAAGGCATTTCAAATGTCTCTGCGATTGTAGTTCTCTTAACGATACACTGGCATGACGATTTGCAAGGCACAAATATAATTATTACTTTATATTGCCAGGTCCGGTTACAGCAGGATGAAAAACGTTATATGTAGTCAGGTCAATGTGTAGATTGATTCATCTCCAGTAACTGCTTTATCCTGCTCAGTGTCATGGTAAAAACAGGTAAACTGCAGAACACAGGGCATGAGGTGGGAGCCTCATCCCACTACTGGCATGTTTTGGGGTATGGGAAGAAACCAAAGAAACTGGAAGATAACTAAAACAGAATAAAAATTTAGTTTTTATTTTTATTTGCATAGTGCTTTTAATAATAAAATAATTTAATAATTTTAATTATTTCCAAAACAGCTTCAAAAATGAATAAAAAACAATTATATGAATAGGAAAGATAATGTAAGGAATAAAACTACAAATTGTAACTCAGTTTGAGTAACTCAGGTGAGTAGACTGGCAGTGATTGTGGCACAGAAAAAACTTTCTGAGATGAGAAAAGAAACCTTGAGTGAAAGTAGACTTAAAAGGAAACCTGTGCTCATTTGGGTGAAATCAGTTAGTATGACCATAAATTAATCACTTCTTTAATCTGCTATAAGATTGACAGGAAAGGTGTTTAAGTTGGAATGAAGTTCACGTTCACTAATTTTAGTCCTAAACTTTTGAGTGACTGCAGTTACAAGGAAAACCTACCCACATCAGGGCCAGGGGTAGCTTAGTGGTTAAGGCATTGGACTACGGTTCGGAAGATCCCAGGTTCAAACCTCACAACCACCAAGTTGCCACTGTTGGGCCCTTGAGCAAGGCCCTTAACCCTCAATTGCTCAGATGTATAATGAGATAAAAATGTAAGTCGCTCTGGATAAGAGCATCTGCCAAATGCCTAAATGTAAATGTAAACATCAGCCATCTTCATAGTCATTACGCTGAACTGTACTGCACCACCATCCACTCATCTACAACCTGAACATTTTCTTCCTGAATTTTAGACTTAAACAATGCTTGGTGTTTTTATTTTTTGTTTCTTTCTTTAAAAAACTCAGCAGAACAACTTAGACTCATTAGGATTGACCTTCCTTCAACATGAGGCATTAGTCTAATCCAGCCATCACCAATTTAAATTAAGCCCTGAGGACGCTTGCTGATTTATTTATTTATTTATTTTAATTCTGTATCATTCTCACAACTTCTTGTTGTAAATTCAACAAATTTAACCTGGACAAAAAGTATTGCATTGCATTAAGTCATTGAAGTCATTTCAGCAGTCGCATTTTTGTATTAAATTACTGCATGTAAGTAAGACAACAGTACTGAGACCAATAATGTTTCGTAGAGTGATAGAATTATTGTGATGGTTATGGTCATGCTGTATAGCCCTGGAGGTACAGGGTCACTGAGACAACCTTTTTCACTTTCCTGGCTTTGGGCAAAAATCCCAACAAAGTCATATATACTTTGTCGCAGTTAGGGCTTTACATAGACGCTTCATTAACATGAGAGTCATGTCAAGGTGCCTATGTGCATAGCAAAACACAACTCCTCACAACAAATACTCTTGTCAAACTACACACACTGCCAAAAAAAAATGGATGCATTTCAGTTTGTATGATTTCATTTTGAAATAGAAGATTTAATCACCAAGAAAAACAAAAACAAGTACTTTAAAAAAAGCCAGACCTTGCGTCTAGAATACCAGATCCTTCCTTGATATGACTTGATTGATGGCTTCACATTCTCTGTGCCTTGCTGCAAGAAGACTCATTCATTCATGTGGCAGCTGAACAGAGGCACTTCTAAAAGTTTGTAATGATTCCAGCCATGGTGTAAAAGCTCAGCTGGGGCAGGACTCGCTGCCCAGCTTCCCTCATGCGACAAATGATAACACTATCAACCAAGACTGCACTGGGCACAGTAGAACGTTTGTCCTCTGCTTTTCCTCTGTAGGTGACTTGTTTTTGGTTTGCATTCCTTTATTTAAAACCTGAGCAACCACATATATTATTTTCAGTATGATGACTAGGATTCATAAATTACCTAATACAAGTAGGAAAACAGTTGACGTTTATGGTTCAATGTGATATTTTTAAATCATGTTGATTACTTAAGTTTAAATCACGTAGCGTGACAAATGCAAGACATTGAGAATGCCACACTAAGATATATTGCATTGCGTTTTCCTCTGCTGCATGAAATATGCATAGCATCTGCTCATGTATAGGATCTGTGTGGCTGTAATTTGTGCTATTCTATTTCTCAATTCAATTAATGCAGTCGAAAATTCATTTGCTTATTCTCTCTCTCTCTCTCTCTCTCTCTCTCTCTCTCTCTGCTTAAGGCTCTTTTAGAGGAGGGGGACTTCTCTTAATGAATTATAATGTCTAATATTTTTGTCTTGGTATTTTTGGTGTAAGAAATAATGTTCTCCAAGAAGTGTGTCTGGCTAAATTCTGAAGCTATTTTTAATCAGCGGTCCCCACCTCTTTTAAATAATTTGCAGCATCTGAAATTTTCCCTGAATACAAGATGAAGCAGTATAGATGATAAGTGAGTGAAATTATTTAAATAGTTCTATATACAGTGCAGTAGGTTACTCTATGTTGTGTCCTGCCCCTACACACCAGGGGCAATGCACCTGACTTAAAAGAACCACAGATCAATAATTTAGATAGAGGCAGCCTTGGAGACCCAGTGATCTATATACTTTTAAGATTTTGCTTACTTTACTTACTTCCGTAGCTTATTGTTTAAATATCATGGCCAAAATACTGTAGGTCGGAGTACGTAGGGAGCAGTGCAGGCTCGAGTAGTGGAGTTGGCCATATTCAATAGGTGTGTGTGTGTGTGTGTGTGTGCTACAACTGTGCATATTACAGAAACATTATAGACAAACATGATTTATCTGTTCACTCCCTTTCCCTTTCTAAATTGGTTTATTCTTATTTATAACTCTATGCGACAAGCTATAGCCCTTAACTTTCGCCACAGTAATTATTCTGCTTCGTACATCTCATGCATTATTGCAATCGTGCAAAGCTGGTGTGCTTTCTTCTGGCCTGCTGGCTTTGTCCTTTAAAACCCTGAAACAGAAGTGAAATTTCAACAGGCACCTGAAGCAGCCTTGTCCTGTCAGGTCTTGCTCCAGGCAGCATTTACTTGCAGTGCTCCCCGCCTGCTTCTCGTTCTGAGCCTGTCACACTCAGTTAGCCGATTGGAGTTAATGAATTTACACATTTGTGCTTTCATAAGGGACCTGAGAAGAAGAGAGAAACCGTCATTGTTTGAAATGAGAGGGGTTTACCACTGCAAAACACACTTTAGCCTAAAGCTTCTTAAACGGTTAGAACACACCATAGCCTAAAGCTGATTTAATAGTCATAGCTGGTAAAGCTTCCTGAAAGCCCAGGGCGTCAACATTGCTACAAGAAAGTTTTATGTTTAATGATCAATTCTCAAGACAAAGTACATAATGCGAAATAGGGATGTATTATATGAAAAACAGGCAGAAAAATCATATCCTTCTACAGTTTTATTCTATCGAGTAAATTTAGGCAATCAAGGGTTAAAGGGAGTGCTGGCACCATTTCCAACAACTTCATTTGTATAAAATCAAGTAAGTTAGAGGTGACCTGCCCTGTTGCTCATACAGTACAAATATTACATGATTTGTTTTTACATCATAACGGTGTGCGGCATGGTACTGAGACCCATCTGCTGTGTAACCAGTGCCATGCCAGATTTCCTTATCATCGAATCTGCTCTAAAATGCATCAAACATTAGTCTTATCCATGGAACATTTAATACCGTCTGAAGAAATGAATGAAGTCTTGAGCTTTGTGATGATAAGATACTAGATTGGGCAGCAGATATTGGCTTGTATGTGATTTATACTTGGGGGGGAAAAATCCACTTAGCTCTTTTATATAGCATTGAATCATGTTTATATTACACTTAGTACAGTTAAGGTATTAAGATGGTATAGCTCATCTAAGTAAATCCCTCTCTGCTTGGGCTGCACCCCCCATCCCAACAGCGTTTATTACAATGCAGCTGGTGGAATGGTTAAATATGTACTGTGCAATTAAATAAACTTAGAACGTTATGTAATCCTACCAACATATGGTTAGACTGATATTATTTTATAACCCCCCTTTATTAAGTGACAAATTCTGCCCTAGCCTTAAATTACATGTCTTTAGCTATTAATTATTTCAGGCTAGAGCCCTGGATGAAAGTGGGTTTTGGTGTAATGTGCCCTCGCTGGAAACATCACCCTCATTGCTGCTTGCCACATATATTTTTAGTGATACCATTACCTGAGGTGGAAAAGACAGCCTCTATATTTGCACTGCCTGCTTCCTAAGCACCCTGCCAAACACACACACAGACACACAAACCATCCCCTCAATTCCCCCTTCCCATGCCATTTGACTTTCTCTGTCTTATAACACAGCCAACAGTTTCAATTAAGGAGTAAGAGGCAATATTAGGTAGGCAACATGTAGGGTAATGGACTTGTTCTGTTGCTTGAAAAAATGGTCTTGTCTCTAGAGATCCGTGTGTTTCCATTATTAAACTACTATGCAGTTGCACAGTCAAGCTGTTTTTATTTTCTTGGCCTATGGGCTGAAATTACCCGGAGCAGAGATGCTTAAAAGCAGCTGCCAAAGTCAATGCCGTTCTCTTAGCTCCTTAATTGCTGTCAGCTACCTGGGTGTTTTAGCAGTACCTCATTTAAACATGTCGAATCCACCTCTCCTTTCCTCCTGACACACCTGCTCGTTTGTGACTTTTGTGCATGTTTCCTCCTTTGTGGCTTTTAGGCATAAACATGTGTCTATTACAGCCCAGAGTACTTCTGAAATATCTCATAGGGACTATATGGTATGCAGAGTTTATAAAGAAGCAGAATAGCAAAAAACTTTTTGCCTTTTCTTTTAATGGAACAATGAAAAACACAAGATGCATAAAGGTTCACGAAGACTGAGAAAATCAGTGTGCAGGAAATACTTCCTACTATAATATTACAATAAATCAAATAATATATTAATAAACCAATTTCAGGACAAGAATATTTCCAGATTGAAATATGTCTAAAAATATATATTTAATGATCTTTTTGTTCGGTTTGTTGAAACATTAAAATAGGAAATAGTTTATAAAATAAAATCGCTCTAGTACAAGATACTTTCACGTGTTTGGACGTCATTGTTTGCAGTGCAGGGGAAATAGCCAGCATGTAACTTACATGTAAAACAGAAAATGAGAAACGAAGCGGTTTCTGTTAACATGACCTCGTGTTCAGACAGCTTGACATCTAGTTATGCAGACACCTGTACTGAAGCAATGTTCTTTCCCGAGCTGAACTTCACCACAGCACATTGTGTATTCAGGTCACAGCAGAGCAGAGAGCAAAGGCGGTTTCTCCCTGAGCACGCACTAACTCCGGCGTGGAGCAGGATGTGCAGGATTATCCTTCCTGCCCAATCACTCCCCGACAGAGCCACACACCAATCAATAACGCACACACACAGGGAGATGCAACACGCCACCATGGCTTACAAAAGCAGATTGTCAATAGCTACCTGCTTCCTCTGTTTCTGTCAAAAACGAACTCTGTGCCTATGTTTTCTCTCTCTTAATCACTTTGTTGGCTAGTTGTTAGGTGCTATCGTCCAACATGATTCAAAGATTTCACTGCTTCATCACACCTGTCAAACACTGAATCAATTGTATTTGAGTTAGAAAATCAGCCAACTTTGGTGGAACTCATGCCTCCAGACTTCTGCACATACCTGGAGGGGGTAAACATCTTTATAGCTGACTTTTGAGGACCAGAAGAATGTGCTAGTAAGAAGAAGGACAAGCCTATAGATGAAAATTACCGAAAGCATGTCCCAAACATTTATATAGTGTGCTGGATCTAATATTGTAAATATATTATTATCATCACAATAAATAATTAAATAAAAACTATCATCAATCTTTTTTTTTTTTTTTTTTTTTTTTTGTATGGCCTATCCTGTGTAGGGCCACAGAGGGTCTGGATCCTATCACAGGGAACTCGGGGTACACCCTGGAAGGTCTGCCAACCCATTACATTTACATTAATGGTATCTGGCAGATGGCCTTATCCAGAGCGACTTCCAGAGCGGTTTTTTTTTATTTTTTATCTCATTATACATCTGAGCAGTTCAGAGTTAAGGGCCTGGCTCAGTAGCCCAACAGTGGCAACCCATCACATCGCGCACACACACACGCACACACACACACATACTTACATGACAATTTAAAAACAGAAATCAGCCCACAATGCATGTCTTTGGACTGTGAGAGGAAACCCACCAAACACGGGGAGAACACACAAGTTGAGAGTCAAACCCCCAATGCTGGAGGCGTGAGGCATCAGAGCTAAACCACCTGACACCTATTGAGTAGATTAAAAGCAGCTACTGTATATTTCACAATAATAGGTGTTATTGATGTATGATTATTTCATTTAAAAAAACAACATATCATGTTGTTCAGGTACATGCTCTAAGGTATTATCAGAATTTTTATACTTATATTTTGAAGCATAATGATACAATAACATAGAACAATAATAACAGTCATTTTATTCTAAATCTTTATCACATTATTCTTAAAAAAAATACCACTGCTGGAGTATCAGACCTTATACGATTTGGTAAAAATGCATTTTTCTGAAAATTATATCCATCTCATTATTATACAGTATATCCATATCCATTGTTCTTCTTTTCTCAATAATGAACAATGCCACTGATAAATGAGTCCTCTGCTTCCGTATGAGCCTGCCTCTGCTATCCTTTTGTCACTTGCGGTAACATGGATTAAATGAAGCAGGGTCGGTAAAGAAAGAGAGCCTTTTTTACTCTTGCCAACTTATAAGTGATGTCCTGAGTCTGGAACACATTCATCAGTGTGCAGTTTATTCTTCAATCCATACTCTTAGTATCACCACAATTATGTTGAAAATTACTAAAGGAGTCATCTGAGAAAGTTATCTTTACTGTCTAAATCTATAAAAGCCTTCTTTGGGTCATTAAAACCGGTGAGATTGCAGACAGTGCTTTGAATAAACGCCGTACAGAGGAAATGATTCACTGTTCGATGCAATTGGACATCAATTTCGATGTAACTTATTTCACAGCAAATTCCCCAGTGTCGAATTCACACCTCGAGTGTGGACTTAAACTCTCCCAGAGTTCATTCGTGTTCCCCTGGACTTGCGTAAATACCGTAAGTGTTAATTCAGCACTGGAGACTTTTGCTGTGCTGGCTACATGCCATGTCCGCAGTCTTACTGCTTGTTAGGGGAAAAGTATATCGTTTGTTTGAGGGGGGAGGCGGGTAATCGTTTTGCTCTTCTGCAATACATCATTAAGAACTCTGTTTGAAGGAGGCAGAGGCTAGCTGGATGTTAGTACACGTTGGGGAACTCCATTTCAAAGTGGGAGTCTAATTTAGGGCATCCTTCCGGATATGTAGTCATTAGAGTTAGTGTTCTTAATTGGACTCTCGCTGGGTAGCAAACCAAGCACGCACCACCACTAAATCTGTCGAAATCCCCCGTCTCAATATTTTTTTTAAGTGATAATGCATATTTTATGGAAAGCAGATCAGAGGATAGAGTCATTAAAATTATGCTTGTAAACTGTTTGTTTATGGATTATTTTAAATTCCCTCTTTATTTTGTGTGATTTCTTTCACTTCTTGCCATTCCATGAAATGACCGAGCAGGCTGGCAAAATTGTCCATCTTTCCGACTTTCTGTGCAAGCAGAGGTGATGTTGTGTATTATTTAAAAGATGGTGATGGCTCAGCTTCAGGCTCAGCAGGTTGTGAGTTTACCTGAGCAAGCTGCCACTGCTGAACCTTTAAGCAAGGTTTTTAATCTGTATGTACTAAGTTCAAATGTGTGTAGAGAAAATTCATACATGCATGTTTCATGTTTACTCTCTGCAACTTACTTCTAGGCACCATTAGATAGATAAAAACTAGGATCCTGCTGCAGACCAATGGGCAACAGTGTGTGTGTGTGTGTGTGTGTGTGAGCCTGGCTTGTTCACACTATAATGCATGTGCATACATCTGAGTTTACTTCCGACCATCTCCAAGCTGGCTCTCAACACATCTCACACGAGGGATATTCTGGTTGTGTGTCAAAGTCAGTAACTGATATTCCAAGATGATATTATGCACGATGAGCCAAAAAATAAGATGCATTCAGATATGTTGATAATTACATTTTAAATCTGTAAAAAGTGATAAAGCCATAAATCATGATAGACATTCATATACTACCTAATGCAATGTCATTATTCTTTCATTCATCTTCAGTAACTACCGTCCTCTATCATGGTCATGATGGAACGTTCATCGTCAGCTGGGAAGACATCCATCACAATGCAAATTTAACTGAATTATGTATAATGATTTGATAATTTAAGTAATCTGTTTTAGTTCAGAAGGAAGTAATATAATAACGCATGTCCTATTAATAAGACCATAGATAAGAAATCTATTGTTGTACATACAGAGTTCTTAAACACTACAGTACAGTGTGTGCTAGATAAAAAGTGCTTTCATATCTGTTCATGTAGCATGTTGTTTATGAGTTTGCGATTATGGTTTTGCAGTGTCACGCTTGGATGAAGGTAAAAGATGGCATTTGGGATTACCGAAGTAATTTAATTTCTTTATTGCCGAATGTAGCTCATAATCCTTTAATATCACAACACCTGGTGTTGAAACATGTTGTCGCTCTCATTTTTACTGTGGGAAGCCCGATGTGAATTTAGTTTGAAGTCTTCTGTGAAGTAAGTTGTCAGGATTTCCACAGCCTATTTCTCAGTCATCCATCTATGAACATTGATTATTTTACAGCACGTCATTAGCAGGGGCTTTGAATCTGCTGAGCTACTTTGACTTTGGCAGGTGAGCAGGGCTTACACCCCATCATCCAGCTGCTGGTGCACTCGTTCAAACCTTAATTTAGTTTGAAGGGATTGCAAGTAGGCAGCAATCTTTCGTCAGCTGCAGCTGGGTTTAATTCAGACCTCAGAACCTAGATGAAATTGATTTATATTCTGCAAGAAAACAAAAGCCTGGGACAGCGCGCCGAGGTAACGCACATAACCAGAAAGCTTTAAGCCTTACATGTTAGTTAGTTGGAACTCACCGGCAGAACATATATCTTTTCACAGTGTAACTTGATTTATTTGAAACATGTAAACACAAATACAGAAACACTTCGTTGTTAAAATGCACTTCAGTCCAGAACACAAGAAAAAACGAAAATATAAACATCATAAACAGCTCCTATTTTTTACTCTTTAATTTGCTGAAATTGTTATCACATCCATTGTGCTGTGAAACATGCTGAGAAGTGTGTTTATCATTTGATTGCTGGCTACAGCTTGTCTTCCTGATGTCTGACAATGTTTTGCCTTCATCCACAGTGACAGCTGATTATTCTGCGTACATTCTAATAAGTACTGTAGCACTAAAGTCTGACCCTGTTCCATATATGACAACATATCAAAATACAGCAACTATAAAAAATATAATTTAACCGTAAATCAAAGATCCTCCTGTCTCTGTAATTTTATCAATACATATGTAAATAAATATCTTTTATTACACTAGTTAGAAATCTCAATACAAAGTTGATGTAGTATAGAATTGAATTGACCAACCCCCCCCCCCCTTGTCCTTTGCTCCGGCTAATGAATATATAACAGTACCAGGAACACAGCACTTTACATGACACCTTATGTCATATTTCAGGCTCTGCAACAGCATGGGGAATGTAGAACAATGTGGCCTGGCCACTGGCCCTTCTCTGAGGCTAACTGACAATGCTACTGACAGGCTGAGGTCAGATCGTGACGAGCTGTCACTAACAGTCAAGACAGATGTAATCCCCCCAAAATCCCAGCAGCGTGTATGAGACTCAGTGCTGCTGCTGCTGTTGGGCCGTTACAGAGCCCGGCTAGGCTGCATCCTCCTGACTGACAGCTGTCGAGGTGAAGGCTGGATGTGGTGTGAGCGGTAGGTAGCCCTAGCTTCGCTGACACTCGTTCCTGGTGCAGGTGGCCTGCCGTTCGATGCGCCAGGTGCCTTCCTCATAAGTGCAATAGCAGATGGTGCAGTCGTCAATCTTAACCTCGCGGCCCGCTGGGATCACCGCCGTGTCCGCGTAACAGTTAGGTCCTAAATGCACAGAGATGAAAAAAAAAACATGTCTCTGTTATTGCACATGAAGAACATAACCTGTAAACAAATGTTTGCTCACTGTGAAGAGGAATTCATTTTACACTAACCTACAGGCATTGCAAAAAAAGAAGACATATTAAACATGCATATGTGATGTGCAGGAAAAGGTCTACTATTAAAAAAAATACTGTAGCCTTTAAAATTTTGCTAAAGATTAAGCACATCAATATATTTTTATAAATGATGTGATAATCTCAAAATGATAGCAATACAATGTAGTGGGTGTTCAAGAGATATAATGGATTTTGAGTGTGTTTAATGTTGGAGTTTGCATGTGTTTGTGATATTTAACAGAAAGTTTTTTCAGGCTCATTTCCTTTATAAAAATAGAAAGAGAAATTGTCAGGAAAGTTGGTTTGTAGAGTTGTGGGTGAGACGCACTTAATAGTATTGAAGAGTCCAAAGGCACATCATCAAATGTTGAAAAAGTGCACAACCTGTGCTCCACAGACTGGGAGGCGAGCCACGGCACTAAAGTGTTTCTCAACCCTGATCCATATTCTGTAGATTTAGTCAAAAGCAATGGTGTGCCCAGCGTTTAGCTCTGCCCTATTTAGTGTGCGGTAAAATGGAATGCAATACAGTAAGAGTTTAAATGCAAATCTTTTCATACAATGATGGTCTTTAGAGACTGAGGAACATGAATCCATAGCCTAAAACATGATGCTGCTTTTTTTGGTTTACATTCTCATCAACAGCGGTACAGTCTAAAATGCCTGAATAGTGGTTTTAATGTACAATGTCCATTTTTCCCTCTTCGCCTGCTGATGTACATAAATGCAGCTTGAATGATCTCATTTGCCCGCAGTCCTTTTGTGTTCCAGTTCAACATAACCTCATACAGATAGCAATCAGCATGGAAATGGTCCTCTTGGGGATCTCGAAGGAAAACCATTACATGACAAAACATACTGCTCAGACACTGGAGACCTCAGCCTCCGGGTTTACATAAAACATTATCACATTACAATGTCGGACCAAAGATAATTACTAGGAAGAGAAATTAAGGTGTAAAGAATTTATAGACGTATAATATAAAGTCCCGTAGCTGTCTTATGACAGGATATGCTTAAAAAGTCAAATGTATAATGGCACTGAATTAAACACATTAATAATAAATATACAGTATAATGTAAACCCATAAGAATAATTTATCACTTTATACAGTACATCTTTTTGCAAATGTTTAGCATCGAGCATGGCACTTGCTTCTTTCTGAAAGGCACAACAATGACTGAATTTAGGCGATAAAAGAAGAGATTGAGCTATTGATGAGACAAAAATATGAATTTTAGCTCCCTTGCCTGGCTACCGTTGTAAGACAGATTAGCTCTGATACCCCTAAGACTTTCTGTACGGCTGAGTTAAAATGATTCAACGGAACTAGCACATGGGCTGCCATTTTATGATATGTTGACCTTTTAGGGAAAAAAAATATATTTAAAAAATGCATTTTTTTCCCTCTTGTAAATGACACATTCACAAGACGCATTTTAATCGCCTCTGATACTGGGTCTGTGTAACATGGATTTCTTTTTCGTTTTTCAATATATATTTATGTTTTTTACACTGCAGACTAATATACACCAAGCCTAGATATTAAGCTTTTCAGCCTCTACAAAGGCATTATCATAGGCAGAAGTGCTGCACTCTCAGGGATGTAGGTGCATCAATCTGCATGAATATTTAGTTGATGCTGTCAAAACGTCAGTGCAGTTGTATTTATAATCATTTCAATCTGAGTTTCAGAGTCCCTCCTGAATACCAAGTCTGTTTATGGAAATGACACTGTCATTGCTTTTCCATCAAGAACATTTGCATCCCACGCTAATCTGTGACTCTGAATATTAGTTAATGCGACTGTTTATTTAACTGTTTACACGAAAGAGGATTTGTACGCATCATACGTGGTGATAAACACGTGGAAAGGAAAGAAGAAAAAAGGAACAGAAGAACGATGGAGAGTAAAATACACAACAGCGCAAAATAACATCACTACATTTTTTTCACACCATGAAAGAGATACATGGTCTTAACCCTTATCCTAAGTACCAAAGTAGCGGTGTCGGGGATAAACTAAAGGGAAATGCCATTAGACACTCTTTGGTGCATTCAGGGATAAGCTTCATGTCCCTGTACTTCAGCAGTAATTGAGATAAAGAGTAAAGGAGGAGAAAAGCTTGAACCCTGAAAATGGTATGATCTTTTATACCTCATTAGAGCTCAGACTCTTGAAGAGAGCCCAAAGCATGGCAAATGAACACTGCACTCAGAATCACAGCAAAAGATCTCCATCTGATGCAGTCTTTCAGCACACATGCATTATAAATGCAGCTAAATGACCTTGCTTTGTAATGCTGGAGGGAAAATGAAGTTTGGTTGTCTTCTTTTGGCAGTGTGGAGCTATGGGAAGTGAGCCATGTTTTTGCTAAAACGTTAATTAATTAAGCTATTATCATTAAAAGTCATATGTTGCTCTGGATTTTCGTTATCAGTTAAAACCAATTAGCATGCATGGCTGAGGTAAAAAAAACAACAACTTCTGTTTGTCCCTTATAACGAAATGCAATGAAAGCGAATTTAGAATATTGCTGGATACATTGTTGGAAACATCGCACAGACTATCAGAATAATTTACTCTTCATTGTAATGAGTACTGGATACAATTTATGACACCAAAAGCCCCTTATAATATCCTGCCATAAATATTTCCCACAATCGTCTATATATATCATTTGAAAACATGATAGCTCCTAATCCTTCAGCATTGTGGCCTCTCTGCCTGCCATTCCACAGTGTGAAGGGCTTTCAGCTCTCGCTCGGCCTGTTTACTGCAACCCGCTTGGCTTCGTGGCGACCCCAGTGTCTAAGCTCTTCAAGAAAAGCGCCCGTTTTTCCGTGTGTTGCCAAGGCAATGGGCTTGTACGACGCAGGGTCGCCAAAACAGAGTGCACAGCAGGGAAATAGGCAGCGTGTCCATGCTCTTAAAAAGCTTCAACAGCATCATGCTGTGAGCTCCTGTTTTGGTACAAGAGAAAAGATATGTTCTGCCTGTGAGGTCACTGAGTTGAAAAGCGTGGTGGCATCTGATCTGAAGGTATCTTGTTTGAAGTTGCAAAATATTTGCAAAAAGTTTTTCTATGTTTGACTACTGTAGATACACCCAGATATTCAAAATATTAGATTTCCTCTTTCGAAGACTGAGTACTGTAGCCTGGTACTACTGTGCTGTGGCTTAAATGAAGGAAAAATGTTTAATGTCAAGTCTTGTATTTAATGACAGCCCGTGAGTGACTAAAAGCACAGCTTGCATGCTAGACACGATTGTGTGAGTGCGTTTGCGCCTTCGACTCCCAACGATGCTGCCGCTCGCAGATGTTCTTTGATATTCATAAACAACTGCCTGTGGTGGATGTTACCAATAGCACTCACTTTCATCTCAACCCCATGGCACTTCCTCAAGTGTCTCCCAGCATACCGCCCCAGCAACACATCCCAGGCACTGCACATAATGCTTTATTCAGCACTCCTGAAAAAGACCTAAACCTTGCCTCTTCATAAACAACAAATGGAGACATCAATCCCCTGGACTGCTTTCAAAAATCTCTGAGCTTTTCATGTACTAACACCCACATTAAATTAATGACATTTAAATGAATATGATGCAATGTGCAATGCCATGACGAATGCTTTCAGGAGGTGTAAACTATGCTTGGCTTTTTTATTTTTTTTTATTTTAGTCTCAACTGACTATAGAAGAAATAGAGAAAACAATAAAATGGCCTAATAACCGTGAAAAAATGATAGACATAATGTATATCCCCTTCAGGGTACTGGCCTGAAATAAGCCGGCCAGACTGCAGCCCCACTGGGTAAAGTGTACTCAGCACTGACTGGGTGCATGATTATGATTATAGGAGAACTGCCAGCATCCGGTTTATTTACTGATTCTCCACAGCGCTTTCCCATTCTACGTCAAATCCATGATCCAAAATGAAGATGACACCTCCAATTTCTTCTTTTTTCACCAGCTATTATCATTTCATTCAAAGTGCATTTTTCTAAGACCCCAGACTAAGGGCTCTCTTTCTTGTAACAGACCAAATCAGTGTCAGTCGGATGAAAATGGCCTCTTAATAGATCCAATTAAACAAACACACTGATTCTGTTTTGACCAAGAACTATGCCACACAAAAGATGTGAAGAAAGTAAGACTTAAGACGTCAAAGTCAGGGAGACATCAATTTATTAGAAGTGCAGACTAACTTAGAGCTGCGTTACAAGGCACCCATCCTCTCCTGTAGTGTCACAGAGCAAGGCTTTGAAGTCTTACTTCTGATGTGTGTAAATCTCAGGAGGTCTTAGCATCTGCCTAGCTATCACACCACATCTGTTCCAGACACTGTACCTGAGGCACCTGCAACAAGAGCCCTAACAGTAATACTGCACTTACGAAACACTCCTAACATCTGGAAATGAAAATCTTTCACAGCCAAATCTATTGAAATTGAAAATAAAAATTATGAATCCTGAATGCAAATAACTCTTCCCAGAGTGTTTGAATAAAATGAAACATTAAGCCTACTCGATTTCAAAACAAAAAAGAAAGGAATTTTTTAATTATTACATGTATTTTGCTAGCCTATTATACATGTACCTGATGCATCAGTACCGATTACTTAAAAGACAAAATTATTCTTTGGCTGTAATCTTTTCCTAAAGTGCAATTCATCCCACCTCTGAATGTCTTTAGATCTTTTTTGGGGATTTTGCCACGATTTCCTCCTTAATTTAGTCCTCCCCCCCCAACCTCTCACCTCCAGAGGGAGCACGGCCAATCTGATGTCTTTATGTCTTTAGATCTTATTACAGAATCATGTAGTGAAAAAAAAAAAATTAATAACTAGTATCTAACTATTCGTAAGCATGTATTCATGTATCACTGAAGATCCATGTGTGTATGAGACAAATTCTGGCCCTTTGCTTATAGCTGTTTACTTTCTGTTGCTGTGGTCTGACCCTGGAACTTATTTTTCATCCTTTTTCTCTATCTCTGCCTCCTCTAATGAATGTGCCAGTGGTGTTGCAGGAGGTGAGATGTCCTTCACAATTGACTGCAGTCTAGCATCTAAACCTGACCACATGTTGATTTTGGCCTGAGCACTTTTCACACTGCAATCAAAAAAAAAAAAAAAAAAAAAATCTACCCAAATAAGCAGTACAACTAGGAAATGCGTCACACTGCAACACTGCAGAAGAAAAATGCATTTACGTTTTCATTCCGCCTCACCTGGTAAACCAACTCAGAAATTAGGTGGTCTTGTAAAATATGGTAAAACACCAGCAACTGCAATTCTCTGCAGAGGGGAAAGACTTCCAACTCATCTTAAAAGCATAAATCCTCACTGCTTGAGTGCACACACTGGCATTTGTTCTGCTATGTTTGGTGCTTCAGTCTTAATACCAGCCCTGTTCCCGTTGGCATTTGCTTTTCTGTTTCATGGGCTCTATGTCAATGTATTCAGATATTCTGTTCATCCAAGCCAGGCTTAAGAAAATTCTTCTGTAATTCATTTAGATGGCCTTCTTAAAATAATGCCATTCCGTCGTTTATTGACAACTGAGCGGAGAACTTTAGTTGCCAATACCGAGGATCCATATCTCTGAGTTGTCATTCTGTTTTGCTGAAGAAAGCAACGTAGCTGAAGGTGCCATGTTAGATTAGGATCAGAGAAGAAGCGCGAGGAGCCAGTATATATTGTGTGCTGTTCAAAATGATCTCAGTTTGCTATTGCTCCAGGTAATCTGTGATTCTGCAAACTTTCCCCCAAAACACAGTAATGTGTTCTGATTCTGTAATGCACATATTCACTCATTTTTATGCAACGTTCAGGTTTTTTACCCAATTTCAATAGTGCCAAATAGTGCCGGCAGCCACAGCCCAGCGAAGTAAAAGTGCAAAGACGAATTTTTCATTTAGCACTGATCAGACAGAATCCCAGCAATGCAGGAAATGAAGTCTTTTCTATTTTCGGCGGTTTCCTGATTGAGTGCTTTTTCTCAGCCCACTTTACAGTTTTTGCAGACAAATAAAGTGATAACATTGTTTTCTGTGCAAACGTTTAATCATCAGTGGCCTTGGGCTGGTGAAAGCAGGCACTGAAACACCTGCTGGAGTTAATCACCTCATCTCACCTTCATAAATCAGGAAGAGGAACTTTGATGGTTCATTAGTGCAAGTACTGGTGAAAGAACGTCTCCATTCCCTTAATGTTGCTAATGGAAAACAGTATCAAGCCATTTTAAAACTAAATGCATCTGCACACATTGGCCCTATTCAAGTTATTCATTGTCACGCAATGAAATGATAGCTTACAAAACACCTGGTGTTTTTGCCACCATTATTTTGAATACTGCTGTTGCGGGTGATGGGGAGGAAAAAGGCAAATGGCTTTGGCTGTTTACTTCTGAAATTAAACTGTTTTTTATGCTAAGAAGTTAATTTTTTTACTAGCTCAAATGCACTTTAAGGAAAAAATCTGTGGCAAACCTGTTAACTTAAAAAAATTTGACATCATGACAGTTCACAAAAATCTTTTATTGTTTTGATAAAAATTCTAAACCCGCCATGTCACCTCAATGTAAATGTTCAAGTTGACAATGGATGAATGAGATGAAAACGCATGCAAAGCCCGCTCATGGTAAACACATAGACTTCTCTCATGCTGTCTTTCTGGTTAACTGGGAGGGGGGGTAATTGAACATACTGCAGGCAAGTCACTGCAGTCACTTCTGAGAAGTGATTTTCACTTTTCTTATAGGAGACAGGGAGACTCGTAGGGGGATGAGTGGAGAGAGGACGGGGGAAAGAGACAGACCAAGCAAGATTAGGACAAACTGTGTAAAAGAAAAAGAAAGAGGAAGGGAAGGGGGGGTGGGAAATAGGAGACTCACCACTCTTGCAAACTGGGCAGCACTGGTCAGGCTCATAAACAGGATCCACACATTCTGTTTGGGGGCAAGCTGACACGGAACACAAAACCTCCCCACTGGGTTCACACCTGCATTTCTCACATGGAGACACCTAGACACATGAACATTAATATTACACATGTATACACAGCAAAATGGATATACACAGTGATACCACATTATACATTAATCTGGCAGAGACTTAATGCATGATGTGTTTGTTTGTATGTATATATATATATATATATATATATATATATATATATATATATATATAATAGTATATGGACTATGGCCATCATAACCATATGTGTCCATTCCAAAACTACGGTTATTAATATGTAATTGGTCACCTCATTAATATTATAGTAATACTACTACTAATAACAATAATAATAATAATAATAATAATAACCTCCCTTTTTTTTTCTCAAGGTTTTGGGTTTTGCATTAGTGATGTCAGGCACTGATGCCTGTAGAGAAGCCCTGGTACACAGTTTAATTTCTCCCTGTGGTATTCAGTGGGGTTGAGGTCAGGGTTCGGGCCACTCAAATCCTTCCACTCCAACCTTGGCAAACCAAATCTTCATGGAGCTCGTTTTTGTGCACAAGAGCATTGGTATGCTGGAACAGGTCTGGGACTTTTAGTTCCAGTGAAGTGAAACAGTAATGTTACAGCAGACAAAGACATCTTATACCACTGTGTGCTTCCATCTTTGTCGCAACAGTTTGGAGAGGATCCCCACAGGGGTATAATGGTCAGATGTCCACCAACCTTTAATTTGATAGTGTTTGTGTATAGTGTTTTTATAGTGTATATGCCATATACAGGACTCACGTTTAGGTCCATAAATATTCGCACATTGGCAAAGTTATGGTCTTTTAAGCTGTCGATCATAGTTTGTTGAAAAATAAATAAGGAGTAAGAAGCACAAATCTGTGTCAACAATTTACAAAGAACTGCACCACAGTAAGAACAAATGGTTTACTACAAGATATAAGCAGCAAAACAGAAACTTTGCAAATGCCTTTGCAGCTATGAGACAACATTTAATGGACAGATGAAACAAAAATCAGCTTGTACCAAAATGGTGGGAAGAGAAAAGTGCATCAAAGGGAAAGAAACCTCATGATTTACAGCATACCACATATTTCATGGTGTGGACATGTACGCCTGCCACTGGAGCTGGGTCCCTTGTATTTATTGATTATCTGACTGCTGACAAAGGCAGCCGAATGAATTATAAAGTTTATAGGGATATATTATCTGCTTCGACTGTACTTGACAGTGCAGATGGACAATGACCTGAGGCATAGTTTGAAAGCAACCAAAGGCAAAGGTTGTTTGAGGCAAGGAAGTGGAACGTTTTTCAATGACCAAGTCAATTACAAAGTCAAGCATTTCACTTGCTATTGGTCATAAACGAAATGTCCGGTGATGTCTGTGGTTTCCAGACATCAGGGCATCCGGTGACTGCGTATACAGTGGAACCTCGGCATATAAATGCCTAGTCGTAGAATTTTCACCCTAAGTATTTCAATTTTGCAGAAATTGCTGAGCATTTTTATCATATGAACAAACAAAAAAAGAGCTGAACCAAACACCAGGTAAGTTGCACATACGTCTGGGAGCCGTTCAAAACTTGTTTGCGTCAGTGGAAAGCCAAGCAAAGGGAATTTACATATCTTTTTTTTTTTTTTTTGGCATTTTGTGCAAGATTTAATTAAGACAAGGATGGTAGCAAGAACAAAGGGGAACCATATTTAGTTTTGTTTTTGAAGTAGCCAGTGCCAAGAGAAATCATAAATTAAGGTGAGGTTGAATGTCTATTTATAAAAAAATTTTCTTTATTAACATGTCTTTTCTTAATGTTTTGACTGTTTTATATGCAAAAATATGGTTATAAAATATGTAATAGGTAAAATTGGTAATAAATAATAAATATGAAATTTCACATTAAGAACTTTCCTTCGGAATAGATTAAATTCATAAGCTGAGGTACCACTGTACGGGACATCGCACCCTATCAAAACTGAACAATTTAATTAATGATTGTGTGGGTTTGTCTTATTACTTTTGGATTCTTAAAAAAGGGAGGATCGCACTGTTATTCCTATGACAGTTAGCAATTTTGGACATTGATTCCCACAAATTAAAGCTGACATTTAGAAGCTTAACTCCAATATACTGCGATAGATGGCTACTAATACAGTTGGTTAACCTGATGCACCTTTTCACCTTCCTAGTTGCTATGTTTTGTAGATAGTTTCTTGATACAGAAGCCAATTCTCCTTTGCATAGATAGGCTTATACAGTGTTTTGCTAATGTATTGTTCACAAATCCTTATCCAAACACCCAGAAAAAAGCAAGTATACTTAGTAATAGGTTATGCCCACTACTCTTTTATTTTCCAGGCACAAACGCATGAGTATGTCTAGCTGAGAGAACAATAGGCAGTGTGCTACTCTATTTCTGCCAAAATAAAAAGGATTTATTTATGGCAACTTGTTGAACATGAACTAGTGACATATCATTTACACAGAAAACGTGGATAAATGTAAAATAGATAAGCACACCTTGCCTCCATAAGAGAACAGCCCTTCAGGGTCTTAGCAGACATTATGCCGGGTTAGTTACCACGGCCAAGACTCTAATTGTTAATGTTGCCTTTTGCATATGTATTAGGAATACTAAATCCAGCCCCTAGATATTAGCACTCTTTGTAAATAGACTTAATTTGCGTGCGCGTTGTGTGTGTGGTGTTGCAAAGGTCTCCGATGATAAGGAGAGGAAGGGGAGCGCATGAAAAACATAAAAGCATGAAAATGAACAGAGATGTAACAACAGGTAAAAACAACAAGCAGGTACAAATCTCTCTCTGAAGAGCGACTCACAGTTAAAAAAAAATAAAAAATCATTTGTAGACCTAATACTGCTTCTCATCTGACAACACAAGTGCTGCGTTGGAGGAAGACTAGTGACTAATCAGTAAGCACTGTCATATGGATAACCACCAAATTGTGTCCTTCTTCTCATGATTTGCATCTAAATAGCAGCTCTGGGATTACTGATGCCACTGACACCAGGGAATGAAATAATATCCTCTTGCAACTATGGGGTTAATCCAAATGGACGAGGGGTAAGATTAAAAAAAAAAAAAAACTTTGATAGATCCTCTTATTGAGAGAAAAAGAAAAAGTATGAACAAGAGTACAGCACCTTTTTTCTGTTGCAATCAATAGTGAATCAAGGTACCATGTGCACATATTAGATTATTTCAACTTGACTCCACCAGAGCACAAAAAATTCATTTCACCTTCGTAATGAACAGACATCCAGGGAACCAGTGGTGTGATGTCATTGGCACTTGAGCCAACTGTCCTTTTTTCTACCATAAAATATATTATAGATATGTCGGGAACAAAATAAATCAATGTATATTAATTGTATTTAATAAATTTACCAATTACTTGACAGGATTGCAAATTTTGGTGGTAAAATACAAGCAAATGACTGTTTACAGTACATACTAGTTACACTGTAGAAAAACAGATTTAAATGTTAATAAAAATAATAAGCTTTTTTTTAAACATTGATACAGCAAATGTAGTCTAACCTTGAACTCCTCCAGTGATGTGTAGGTCTTTCCTCTGAATTCACAATAATTCTTCTGTTCTTTACACTGAGGACAGCACTGGCTGGTGTCCACGCGCAGACAACGAGGGTGAACTTTTGGACAATCTGGCTGGTCACACAGGGGCCCCTCTTCTGTGCACAGGCAAGGGCATGTGGAGGGTCCTGGAGTGAACTTCTCACCAATGGCAAACACAAACCCTGTCTCGTCCATGCAGCCCTTGCCTCTATAATCAGGGTAGGCATACTCATCAGTGGTGTCCACCGAGGCATTGGCCTCTCCCGTTGGTTCTTCATCAGTTTTCTTTACAGAGTTCTGCTCAACCCAGACGTCCTGTAGCTTTCCCTGAAGTTTGGATCCTCGTCTTAAGGAGCTCCAGGTGGGTTTCATTTTGCTACTGCTTGTTCTGTTGCCTCCTCTCACCCCTTCCAGTCCTAGATTATCAATCTCTTCCAGACGCTGCTGGCCACCGGGATTCACCACACCCTGCGTGGAATGGCTAAGTGCCTGCTCCAACCGCTCCCTCTCTGCTGCCTCGGGCACTGGCACAATGGGATTGCCCCATGCACTCGTCTGTATGAGCCAGGTTAGAACGATAAGTCTTGTTGTCATGGCAGTGGAGCACAGCATTTCTTCTCCCCACCACCCGCAAGGTGGGATGACACCTGGGCTTACATATCACTTCTCACATGGCAAACAGGATCAGGCTTATCTGCAGCAAAAGAAAACCTTCAGCTACTCACCTTTGTAAAACAATCATAATGAAACATGATGGACATCAGCACCATGGATATTGCCCAAGTTAATTGCACTCCCCAAGGTCTGCTATAGGCGTACTCAGCAAGAACAGCAAAACAGTTAGCCAAAATCAATAACACAGTAAATGAATAAACCTGAAGTATTAATGCACTTCCCACAGCAATCCAGAAGTAATAGAGTGCCCTCATTCAAGTCACCTTTTATCGATTTTACTGTCCACTTACTGGTTGTGATTATGCTGCTTGAAATTGTTTCTGTAGAAGTTGTTTCTGTACATACAACATGAAGCAGATGAAAATGTGTTAAATTTGACAGAATCGAGTGCAATCGCACATGGCGAAAGCAATCTTCCAGTCACACCTCTACACATTGGTGAGAGACACAAAAGTAAATTGCCTCAAAGATTGGAGGGCTGGATCATCAGCTTCTTAACCCTTTTCACCAATTCTTTACTCACTGTCATCCACAGTCAAGGAAAGAAATTAAAGCGAGTTAGGTGAGCAGAGAGGTTAACTGGGGACTGGACCTGAATCACATTCAGGCAGAGGTGACAAAAAAAAGGACATTGCGATTTCTACAGGGTGTCTCCAAAATCTTCATACATAGGAGGAGAATGTATACTTTTTTTTTGTTGTTAATAACTTTACTAAACATGCTTTACATAATTTCTTTGTAAACACAGTCATGATGAATTTAACTCATCTGGTGTTGTGCGTCTAAGTGCATCCATGCAATCAAAAAATGACTAAATTTTGTGGGGGAAAAAAAACAAACATTTAATGTACACAAAGAATGCAAATGTAGGAGGAATTGTGTAAATCTGCCCTGTGCATGGAGACTTCTGTGGCATCCTGTAGTAGGCAGAATGCCTGGAATATCAGCAACTGATGAATACAATTGTTTCACAGTCATGGTCATCAGGTCCCCTTGTTCCACACAATTCTGACTCGGTTTCTCAGCTCATCAACAATCCTTCATGAGTCTGGATTTGTGCAGACCTAAAATCTGCAGTGCAATACACCTAAAAGCTCCTGTGCAACACAGAAGAAGGGCTGGGTAACAGATAAAGAGCCTGTTGATGCCACACACACACACACACACACACAGGTGCATAGACGGTTTGGAGCGTCGCCTAAAAGCCTCATCATACTGAAGAACAGCCTCAGCATAACTCATCTCCCAGACTTAACTGCAGTGGAACAATTTAGAGCGTGATTCCACATGAACATTCCGCTATCCTGAGCACTTTGCGGCTCGCCCACAGACTTTAAAGCGTTTTTAGCAGCTAAACTACTCTTCCATACAGAAGGCTGGGAAAGCTCAAGCAGTGCTGCTTCTTCTCAATGCGCATTATATATAAATATATATATATATTTCTGTTAAATCTATGTGCGGGTGCTGCTTCCAAGAAGAAGAAGAAGAAAAAAGTAATACTCTTTAAACGAATATCTTTTTTCTTTCTGGCGGTGAATATATTCCCTAATTAAGCTGTTTTTTTTTCTGACTCAGGATGAAATGCGGCACATAAATCACTTTCACACTGAGAAGTGCGTCCCCCTGTATGTATATTTAACTTAACTGTACCTTTTAGCAAAATAAAAACCATTAGTACTCTAATATATAATAAACACAAACACCACGCTACTGTATGTTAGAATTCCGAACGCCAATACCTGTGCGCCTTCCGAGAAAGCTTTATTAAAGCCGGCTGGTCCGAGGGTTTAATCCGCGCTCCTCCAGTTCAGGTTTGTGAACATCTCCAGACTGCCTCACATCTCCACACTGCCTCACATCTCCAGACTGCCTCACATCTCCACACTGCCTCACGCCTCCAGCGCCGCACACTGTAGTGCACGCACACAGCTCCGAACTGCGCGGAGCGAACGCTGCCCAACGTACCCAGCATCCAGGGTTGCCAGGTTGTTCCGAGTAGTGACCGCTACAATCCTCCATTTTATGCTTTCAACGCTGTCAAGTCAGCCTCGAAGAAAGAACTATATATTGTTATAAGATAATTATTAATAACATCGCATAGCGCATAACTTGTTTTCAGTTTCATCCGAATGCTATTTGAAGGTAAACACGTTTTCGTGTAAAACCCCAATCTGGCAACGTTTTAACAGTCAAGGGGTTTTTTGGCTGAATGGCTGCCTTGAGCAGTAAGTTGAGGCTGAAAGCGAGAGGGACAATGCTGAAACCATGGCTAGGTTTCAGAGCTCATATTAGCGTGATAATCAAATGTTAGGCTGCTTATAGTGTGGAACACATTAGTACAGTTTTGGATCTTGGCCCACCCATGTCAGTCAGCCAGCCTGGGTGGCTGTTGTATTTTTGTTCTGTTAAGCGACTTCTTTCTACCTACTGAAAATATGACACTGTAATTGAGAGGGAGTTGCCCTGCAAAGTACACACACTCACTCATTCACTCATCGTCTATACTGTTTTATCCTGTATACAGGATCGCGGGAGCCTGGAGCCTATCCCAGGAGACGTAGGGCACAAGACAGGGTACTTCCTGGGCAGGGTGCCAATCCATCTCAGGGCGCACACACACACACATTCACACACTAGGGGCAATTTGGGAATGCTCATTAGTCCATGTCTTTGGACTGTGAAAGGAAACCAGAGTACCCAGAGGAAACCCACCAAGCACGAAGAGAACATGCAAACTTCATGCACACAGAGGTGGGAGACGAACCTGGCCATGGATCAAACAGTGCAAGGCAACAGTGCTAACCACCAAGCCATGCCTGCCATGTACTCTATATGAACAAAAGTATTTGTCCAAACCTGCAATGACTTTGTATTTAAATACAATATTCAAGACATCAATATGGAGTTGGTCCCCCTTTTGCAGCTACAGTATAACAGCTTCTTAGAAGGCTATCCGCAAGATTTTGGAGTTTTCCTGTGGGCATCTGTGCTCATTCATAGATTAGGCACTGATGTTCTAAGTAAAACTCGTCAAACCATGTCTTTATAGTCCTTGCTTTGTGCACTGGGACACAGTCATGTTGGAATAGAAAAGGGCCTTCCAAAGTTGGAAGTATAGCATTGTCCAAGATGTCTTGGTATGCTGAAGCATTAAGACAGCCCTTCACTGGGGATAAGGGACATGATTGAAACACCTGAATTCAATAATTAACAAGTTTCGCCAAATACTTTTATATAGTGTATTTAAGTTCCATCCAGGGTATATTCTCATCTCACACCCAGATGCACAGCCTGCCAGAAGAGAATTGCACTAGTCCATTCTCAAGATGACAAAGGGACTGAAGTGGCCTCCATGAATAGAAATGGCCTCTCCTTCTGTTGTATCAAGTGAAGTACAAAAATTTGGAACTGGAAAAAGCTATGTGAACCAGACGTTGTGTATATGAATGGGTGTGTGGGTGCACAAATTCCAGCTGCCAAATGGCACATTCCCCAACTTTTTTTTACTCTTTATAATTCTATTTAACCTATAAATATAATTACTATATAAAGAAAGGGGATATTATGCAGAGTTTTATATGTAGTGACAATGAAAAGGTAGTCTGGATATGTTTACTTAAATAGAAAGGTGTGTAACTATGATTCTATGGACACTGGATAAATGTCAGTGGCAGAAAATATCACTTTGATGCCTACATACCTTGTGCACGTAGAATTACATACATATCAGAAAATGTCACCCTTTCTGAACTTTATGGATGGTAAATATTACCTGGGTGCGCATAAGGGTCTACAGCAGTGAGATCATTATAGTGGGGAACTACAACTTTAAGATAAATGGGAACTTGACATGGAATGACAGAAAAGCCAGTCAAGGCTTCTTTTTCCGGTGCACTGTATGACATGAAACATAGTCAACTGTGAGTCAAGACCCACTCGTTAATGGAGTCCAGCTATACTTTACAAGTTCAGTGGTGAAGGGCATGGTACTGTATTCCGAAAGAGGATGACTCAAAATTTGCAGCTGACTCACCACAGCTGAAGATCTGATAATAGATAATAAGAGTCTATGGAGGAACAACAGCTGTGGAGGATACTGTATCTTACAAGTAGTCACAAACCATTAAGCAAATAGCTTCATAAGATGTGCATGAGATTTGATGTGTATGAGGTAAGAAAAAGAAATGAAAATATGACTATAGTATAATGGTATTAACTGTTGGTATTAAATATTTTCATTCATCACCGTATGATATTAGTCTCAGCATGTGTGCACAGACACAAAAGAAGGTGGCCAGATGATATCCCTCAACCCTGAAAGCTAGGATGGGTGTATTTTGTTCCTAAGCTGTGAATCAGAGGTAGAGCTAAAGAGGATGCCATGCACCCTTGCATACAAGAGGACTGTTGTGCCTTGGGTGAGGTGATTTACGTTCTTTAAAAAAAAAACTCTGTTCCTATCTAGCACATATCTGCATTAATGTGATTGATTTTTCAGTCTGTCACAATCATTTCCACAAGGCTGCTCTGATGGGGTGAGGCGGGAAAATCATTAATTCAGCATTAAACAAAAATGTAGGCAGAGAAGCATTTCAGTGGTACTCGGGCTGTTTGCTCTGGTTTTTCTTTCTTACAAGGATGAGCTTCTTCTAAAAATAGAACAATCGATTCAGTACCTGAATAATGTTCCGGTCTTAGTGTGCAGACTCAATTCCAAAATAGGTAGATTTGGGGTGGGGTTGTGTTTTGTAACTTGTCTGTGAGTTGTGTGTATCACTCTTGTTACATCAGTGTTAAATAGGTTCAATACTGGCTGAAAAGAAGACAGGGGGCCTGAACTCAGCAAGTGACAGTACGGTAATGGTTTGTTCAGAACAGATGATTATATATGGAACCAGTGAGAAAATCTGTTAATGCAGTACCTGTGAAAAAGCCTTTTCATGCCTAGATAGGGGAGGAGGTAAAATAAAGTTTATCCCACAGAGACATTTGTTGAAAATCCATTAAGATAGAGCCATTTATAAAACATGACTAACATTGCAATATAATAGAATACACAATAGTAGCTCTGCAGTCATTGTTATATACACAGTACCTGGAATGGCACATAATGAAAGACATGTTACCATTTTGAATGTTTTGTTATTCTGGTATTTACAAGGATCAGTCATTTGGATGCATCAAATAAATAAATGGTGGAAATGTGAATCCTGTGCATCCTGTGAGTGAAATTTTTTCGCCCAGTTTGCAAAATTATTATCGCCCAGTTCTGGCCCACGTCTACCACACTGATCTGGCCCACATCCCTCAGTCTGTAAACCTGCCTAGAATTTGTACTCTTCAAAATGTTGTTGGCTGTCTGTCTGTCTGTCTGTCTGTCTATCAGTACCAACAGAGCCATATTTTGCCAAAAGTGGCCCACATCCAGGTGCTATCTGCGATTCAAATACATTTACTTATAAGACATTCACTGTTACACATTGAAAAACAAATTGTCCTTGAGGACTGTATAGGCGTATAGACCTTATTTCTCATTCTTTCATTTATTATTAAAGCAAGTAAACTATAGAACTACCACTGCAGCGTCAGCAGATGCTATGTTCGTAGAAAAATTCTAAATTCCAGTAGAATTAAAAACTATTTTTTTAATTAAAAATATCTTAAAGGCCTTTAAATGTCTGGGAAAATGAAAATTTTGAGAATAGAGGAGAATATTTAATATAAGCTACTGCACAACCATTGGGCGTAACCAATACACATATTTGAAATGTCTTAAAGAAGAAAGAAACCACCTGTGTATTGACAACCAGACATTAAACAGGCCTGCCAGGGAGAACAGCAGCAGTTGCTGACAGAAACATTGTGAGGTCTATGAAGTAATACCCTAAACCAACAAGCAATGAAATGAAACTTCCATAGATCATGGGGTGAAGATATTACATTCCACCATCAGAAATAGACTGCGAGAGGAGAAATATAGAGGCAATACCACAAGATGCAAACCACTAATCAGTAGTTAGTATCGAAGACAAGATTAAAATTTGCAAAGAGATATAGAGAAGTTCTTAAACCAAGATGAACCTCTGTTAAAATGGATCTACTCATGATCCACAACACAGAAGCTTATCCATTAAGCATTGTTGAAGTAGTATCATTGGCTTGGACTCGCATGACTTCTTCCGGATCTGGCTCACTAATCTTCATTGATGATTTACAGTCAGATGTTTACATACACTCAATATTAGTCTTGTAATTCATTTGAACTGATCTTTAAACCCTCAAAATTTTGCAAAACTTGTAATTTATTTTGTGTTTTCAGAAATCATTTTACATACATACATGGTCAAAATATAAATACAGCCCACATAATACATGGATGAATGTCCCTAATCAAGTTTCACTTGTAGCAGACCCTTTTAAAAGCAATCAACAATTTTCTGGCATAATTGCAGTTGGAAATTTGACCAATGTTCTTTTCAGTTAAATCTATTGACTTCTGGACACAGACCCAACTTTTATGCATGGATCAGAAATTTTTTGATAGGGTTGAGGTTCTAAAAGCTTGATGTTATCATGCTTTATCCTGTCCACAACCAGCTTTGATGTGTGTTCAGGGTTATTTTTTTGTTGGAATACTCAGCTCTGTCCAAGTTTAAACCATCTAGCTTAGGGGTTTTTGACTCCAGTCCTGGAGGGCCAGCTTCCAACACAGTTTGGTGATTCTTCTTCTCAAACACAGCTAACTCAACTAATTTGTTTAGGTGTTGCTGAATTACAAACTGTGCAGCAAAACAAGTCCCAAGGGGTGATGCTAGGACCACCATGCTTAACAGCAGGTACAGTCTTCTTGCGGTTGAATTCCCTGCCTTTATTTCTTCAAACTTTCTTCCAGAAATTCTCTGCTAGTGTGGTCAGTGAAAACTTATTTAAGCTTGAAGTTTTATTTTTTTGGTGCAGAAGCTTCATTCTTGGATGACAGCCTTTAAGTTCATGGCAGGCCATGACATTCATGGTCATAAAGAGTGTATGCAAACTTCTGACTGCCTCTGTAACTCAGAATTCAGAAGTCTCCAGAAGCATTTCAGAGAAATCCATTCAGTCAAATTGGGGAAAATTTCATCATGCAGCAAGACAATGATCCAGAACACACTGGCAACACAGCAAGGGATTTCATTAGGGGAAAATGTAAAGGTCTAAGACTGGCCACATCAATCACCCGATCTTAACCATAAAGACTAGAGAGAGTGAGAACCTTCCTCCCACCATCCCCCACCCCAGTACAAGCCTGGAAATCATCACAAAAAGAAATGAGAACAAAATAATTAGGTGGTGTTGGCTTGATGCAGTTTTGGATTTAAGGCAAGCAATGGATATGTGACCATATTTATGTGCTATTTGCCCTACTTTCATTTACTTTAAGATGAGCCCTTCCTATATTTTTACTTACCTAAAAGTTGGGTGATCTAACAACAAAGGTGCCATGTTCTTAAGTTGTTCAACACATCTTGACGTAACAGGACATGAAAGCTGAAATTCTGATCTATTATTCCATATCCTTCTTTTGATCTCAAATTCAAATGTTTTCAGTGCATAGCAAAAACAAAAAAGAGAGAACTGGCCTTTCTGTTCCAGTACCTTTGTAGGGAAATGTGCTTTACAGCCAAGCAATGCGGAGACATAAATACAAATAACAAAATATTCCGTTCTGTTCTGTACTTGAATGGCAGCCAGAGAACAGAGGCCAAGACAGAAGGCATCTGTTCCATTCTTTGGCGCCAGTCAAGAGCCAAGCAAACTAAGTTTACTGTACCTTCTTAAAAAAATTAAGTTTAGAGCCAAAAATATGATTTTGTCAGGGCACCAGCTTCTAAACTTACAGCTAGCATTTAAAATCTGTAAAATAGACAAAGAAATTGTATAGACAGACATTTTTTACATTTTTATGTGTCATCAGCAACCAAATGGTAAAATGTTTTATTAAAAAAAAAAAAAAAGTACAAGAGAACAATATGGGACCCAGGAAGGACGTCTGAGGTACTGCACTGATATTGTGTTTTTAACATTTTTCACATTGTTTAGTGCTACATTTACTGTATACAGTAAGCAATAGGTGGGGAATTTTATAAAAAAAACTAACACATAAAAAACATCAAATAGAGATTATGAAAATACATAAAACAATAAATAGACTAGTCATAGTTATTTTTTTCAGTAAAGTTTAGTAATGTGTACAATTTTTGTTCTTTAGTAAAGATTACATTTTGTCAATTTACATATAATGAATAATACTAAAAACTCATGCATGGCTTTGGAGTAGTTCAGAGGAAAAATGAGATGCTGCTGCATTTCAACATGACTAAAGAAGCCCCAGGCTAGCTACTACTACATAAAGCCAAAGAAAAAAGTACACCATCGGGACCAAAGGACTACAGCAAATTGCTACGGTTCATAATACTTAGAACACAAATATTACCCGTTTTCTGCCAGTGATGCATACCACCTCTGCTCCATTACAGCCTTGGTGAAAAACTAAGAGTTTACATTTAACTGAAAACAACAGAAGCATAAAGAAAATAAACAATAAAATAACAAATAACCATAATACCATGTACTGTACAAGTCACAAAGCCAATAGAGCTTACTTCCTCACGTCACCACAGCCATAAATATGTTGCATAGTTACATACTACAGTATGGGACTAATATTTTTTTTTATTAATTCAAATGTACATTGTGTTTTTTAAACAATTCGCACAGATGATACATTTAATACAAGAGACTAAATCTGACTATTTGAGACTAAGTAAAAAAAAAAAGAAAAGAATTGGTTTAAAAAGATCATGTACACTGCCTGGGCAAAAAAGTCACATGCTCTAAGATTTTATTCAATCATCTTTAGATTTGATTACAGCACACACAGTAGTGGCCAGTTCGTTCACAATTTAAGTACTGGAATATGCCTGTGCCGTCAGGGAAGAACAACTCTATTGATAAACTGCTCATTCAGTACATTCAGGTCATCAGCTGAATTCTATACCATTGATGAGCCTAGATTGGACCAACTGAAGCGACGACAGATCATATCATTGCCCGCAGAGGCTTGTACATTGGCCACTATGCATGACTGTATCACTTCACTTGCTTCCCTACTTACCCTGATGCACCCATCACTATGGGATATGGTCAATCTGAACACATCAAAAAGCATGACCTTTTACAATTCCAATTAAAGCTCCAAAGTCCAATGTTTTATGGTTCATAGCAAAGTGGATACTTTTTCTGATTAGTCTCCCTAACCAGTGGTTTACTTATTGCCACATAAATGTTTAGTACTAATCCTGTGAGTTCACACTGTGTATGGAAATGCTTTTACTTGCACTATGAATATAGATATGTTTTTCACTGTTGATTTTGTTTTTTACCATGCAACTTCATCAAGTGTTTAAGTGATCTCTATTAAGGATTCTTTTCTGACCACAAGGTTGAAAGTCCAACAATATCCTTCCAGGTTTTGATAATGTGTTGAAGGATTCTTAACCCAGTTCTAATAACTTCAAATCTCCTTAGTTGTTTTCTTTGCCAGTGGCAGCCCAATAATTTAACCCTTCTTTTGGCAGGAAGTATATATGCATAAATGAAAACTGCATGGAACTGACTATCTTTAAAACCAACATTCTGTAACTATAATTACATTGGTTATGATTATAAAAAGAGGGGGAATGTCAGAAAAAATATGGCTTGATTTCACTAATTGAAACATTTCTTAATGAAATGCCAAAGGAAGTGCAGTGTGAAATGCATGTCATTTATGTCCTGTTCATTTGCATAGTACTGTTCAGAAATGCACAAAAGAGGGCAAAATCTCCAAAGTTGCCAAAGATGCCTCAGAAAACATAGCATGTAAATGAAAGATTGTCAGTGGTGATCAGTAGGGGGCAAACCTTTGATGCTCAGATTTTTTGATGCTGGTTGAGGCAGGGATTTTTGTGGTGTAGGGTGCGAGACCCGGTGAGGCAGCAGTGTGCACAGCCAGCACAGGCACAGTTTTCATGCCAAGCAGGCTGGAGACTGGAAGAGCATAGTGGGTAGTAGGGATGGTCGGGGGTGAGTGGACATTAATGGCCGAGGGAGCAGCCAGCATAGCTGCAGACACAGAGGCAGGAGAGGCAGACTGGGAGAAACTCAGGCCGAGGTCAACGGTAGTGCTGGAGGAAGAAGAGGCAGCCTGGATGCTGAGTTTAGCCATCTCTAAACTGCAAACACAAACACATACCCACACACATTCCACCACCACAGGGCAGGGAAGGAAGGAGGAAGGCAGGACAATGTTAATAGTTAGAGTAGGAACAAAAGAGAGAGAAAGGATGTTAAATAGGAAAGAAAAAGAACGGGGGGTGAAGAAAAAGAAAAAGAAAAATCGATAATAGGAATGTTATGTGTTACAAAGAGAAAGAATAACTAGGATTTCACATGCTTTGATAAGTATTAATAAAGCTGAGGGGTGCCAATATAGGTGGGATTAAACAAAGGATGGAACATGAAATATTTCATTATACTCTCATTTACTCATCATCATTACCGCTTAATCCTGTATTCAAGGTCTCGGGGAGCCTATCCCAGGAGACTTAGGGCACGAGGCGGGGTACACCCTGGACAGAGTGCCAATCCATCGCAGGGCACACAGACATACACATACACACACTCAATCACACACTATGGGCAATTTGGGAACACCGGTTTAACCTAACCTACATGTCTTTGGACTGTGGGAGGAAACCCACCAACCACGGTGAAAACATGTGCACACAGAGACGGGAATCGAACCCGGACCCTGGACGTGCAAGGCGACAGTGCTAACCACTATACCACCGTGCCACCCATTTCATTACAGTGATATACTAAAAATGGCAAATCCTTTTAAGCTGAAAATACTGTAATACCGGTTATATCTGTAAAAGCCAGAGGGCTTGTGTTTTGGCAGTCAGGGCCCCTCATACCTGGCACTGATGAGGTATTGGGCCAGGCAGATGCTGGCTGGGGAGCCAGTAATGGTGACATGACGTACTGCTGAGCCATCTGTGGCACTGGCTATCTTGATTTGGGCTCCGGACATCTGGCGAATTTCATTGATTTTAGCGCCTTGTCTGCCAATAATGCAGCCTATGAGCTGAGAGAAGACAAGGGTAAGTGACACATGGCATGATTTATTGGGATTCATTGTAATTACTATGAAGATATAGGCATTGGAAAGAGTGAGAAATGGGAATGTGTTAGCCATTGGTCAGTTTAATTAAATACTGATGCTTTATTAAACAGTGATCCTTTGTTATGGTCCCACTAATGCCACTGTGCTACTGTCAGAGATTAAGGTCTCTCTGGTGACAGCAGCAGTGAAAAGGGACAAAGGCAGAAGCTTAAACATCTTCTGTACCTCTACTGGTCTCACAGCAGGGTCTTATGTGTCACTGAGGTCATTACTGAAATGTGACCTGCCATGAATGCTGACAATCAGTCATATTATGCCTCAAGCAAGTCTAAAGGCTAATGCATGCATTTCATGCACGGTATAATTGTGCTATCAAAGAGACTCACCTCATTAGGTATGCTCAGCTCATGAGTACTTGGTGATACTGACATATCCAGACCTATTTAGGAAATAGACAGGAAAACATTCAACGAAGCTGCATCAAATATACAGCACTAATTGGTCTACTTTACTACACAACTGATTAAACTAATGTCAAATTAAAGCAAAGTTAAGAACTCTATTTTACATCATGTAGAAACCAGTAGGGCTTCGCAAGTACATAGTGGCTGAAAAAAAAAATCCTAATTATATTTGGACTGCACTATATAAACTTACTTTTCAATTAGACAACTACCCGGAGGTGATCTCTTGCAGAGTAGTGCCTTTTTATTATAGCAGTAATCATGACTGGCCTGTTGCAGTATGTGTGTGTGTGTGTGTGTGTGTGTGTGTGTGTGTGTGTGTGTGTGTGTGGCTGGCTGGCTGCTGCAGAATACAGTATGTGTGGTGAAACAGATGGGGATAATGGATACTCTGGTAGACTGATCAGGTCAGAGGTGATGTAAGGGTACATAAACAGTGGCACATGAGAAGACCAGATCACACAGACCACACAGGAAAACATCCGCAACCTTAAGAGCTGATAATATGACAATAAGCCAAAAAGTCAACTGAGTCATGAGAAATTATTTCAGCTAGTGAAAGATACATATGAATCACAAGCAGTCTCATTACTTTGATGGCCGTAAGATGAAATGAATTTCATTGCCTTTCCACGGAGTAGGAAAAATTAAATCTTAGCATAATTGATAGTGATGAATAACACATGCAGAGAGACAGAGAGAGCGCACGAGAGAGAGAGAGAGAGAGAGAGAGAGAACAAGAAAGAATAGTGTGGGGAAACAGAAAGAAATAAAATAGACAAAGATGAAGAACAATGGACAGAGTGACAAAGGGAGAGAGAAAACTTCCCCAGGGATTCTTTTGGGTACGTACCAGGGAAGGTGGGGTTGCTCTGCCCAAGGGAGGTAAAGGGGATATGCTGCATAGCCAACTGGTGAAGCTTGGTCAACTGCAGGGCAGGAAGGGAGGTTAGAACTAACCAATCATATGGAATTATTTCAGAGGAAAACACATCTACAGACAATACACAGGCAATATTCATGCTCATTATTAGAAATGTTACTATGGCTTGTTAGAGCTTTACTCAAAATAACCTGGCATCATGACCATGATCACACCTGATTCTATTAACACATTTTTTGTGACAACACTCAAGGGCATGGAAATAAAAAATGGAAGAAAAGGTGTTAGTAACACCGAGCATTTGTTATACGAATGCATGGTTCTGCATAAGAATAAAGTGTTAAAACACTTTTGTGCATTCAAGGAAGCTGCTATGTTAGTTCTGGTCCCTTTGTCAGTATTTCAAGGAGAAAAGCATTGAGATTTATAATGGAGTACACTGGTATGGATGTAGTGGTAGAAAGGGCAGAAGGTGGTTTGGGATAGTGAAGAGATGACTGTAAGGAAGAGATCTCTGATCAACATCTCTGATAAGACAGCAGTAATAACACTCACGTCTTGGGGAGGAATGGTGTACTGTGCTGGAACGGCAAAAGTCTACAAAAAAAAAAAACATCATGTTTTGTTTTTTGTCTTTGACTGCAAGAGAATAAAGTCAGAGAGATTTGTGAGTAGCAATCTTGTCAGAGTATTAACCACAAGAGGTCACTGTATTAATATGTCCGACAGCCACCTGGGCTGGCTCATTTGAACATTTCAGTACTGCAGATCTAAAATGACTAAAAGTCTACACGCCCCTTACTTGATCAACCAGCTTGCCATGTCAACCTTTAACACCCCTCATTTTAATTAATTACATAAAACCTTTTAAACAACAAATGATGTCAAAGCATCATATACAGTATGTATACATACACACACATTGATCACTATTATCATGTTCTGAATAAAAAAAAAACCAATATAATACAACAGAATGACAAACAATGATTTTAAAAGGCCTACAGAGATTCTGCTACTGAACTGGTCAAAATAAACCATCCAGCAATTCAGCAAACCTTATCTACACGTCTGAGAGCACAGAAGCAGTCCACATACCACTGTGCTGGCTATATTACTGATGAAAACTGAAGAAAAGATTTAGTCGGCCTCAATTTTAAAAAATAATTAGCCGAAATGTCCACACTCATGGCGCCCCACTAAGAATGCAAATACGCAACCATTAATGATTAACTTGAGCCACTGAATGTATAAAGATGATGAATTCATAAAGTAATATTTTCAGCTCAGAGAATCTGTGAAATAGATTGAAGTACTCACAGGAGCTATGTGTTGTTGGGATAAAACTGTGGAATTGCCACCAGAGGATGGCTTGGGCCGATATGGTATTGTTGCTCCTTTAGGCGGTGACTACACATAGAAAAATAAGAAAAAAAAGAAAAAGTTAATTCAACAGAAAGACAGAACATCTTTTTTAATGCATAGTATGCATTACTCTGCCAGGAAGCCCCAGAGTGGCAAAACGTACAATGAGCATCATGAAATAAAATGAAGTATGTAGATGAAGATTATATTAGACATTTTGCATAGTTTGATAATGCTGAAGCATAGGGGAAATCATCCAGCTCTAAGTGATGCTCATGAAATTTTTCCATAAGGTGCAAACTGTCTTATAGGTAGTCCGTATGAGACAAAATATAAAAACCTATTCATACACACGCACCTCCAACATGATGGTGCAGATGTGTCTCACACACTGCGTGATGGCATTGGGGGTGCCAGAGATGGTCACTGCTCTTTCAGTAGATTCCGGCAATAAGTCTCCAGCTACCTGCACCTGTGCACCTGTGGTCTAACACACACACACAATGCAAATGTGTCACATGGAAGGTAAATATGTGAGATGGCAAGAACAAAAACTAAAAACTAAAACAATTGTATTACTTACAAAAAAAAATTCAACCTCATACTGTCATGCCATGGTAACATTCTTTAACTGCTTTGCTTTATGAGCACACCACATAGGTCCACTGCGGACCGCAGCACAGTCCAAGTCTTGATTGGCCATTGTTATGATGGGTGTTGTTATTTAGGCCAACCTATTTAGATACTTCATATAAATATGAATCTATTTTTGCTTTGGAGCCTCATCATGTCCTAGGCATTCAAATCGACTGGGAATTCAACCAACCAGTTCAGCCGCCTCAGCCCTGAATAGAGAGGACAGCTAAATTTATCCTGTGAAATTCACATTCAGAAGCACAATTCTTACAACAAAGTGCACTGTTCTCCTGTCAAATGTTAATACATTGAGGAAAGTAATGCTGCTTCAGGGGTTACTACTACTTCAGAATTGCTTTCCTCCTAGTCAAAAAGTGAACAAAAAAGTGGATAATTGAAAAAAAAAACAAAGATATATTTGGAGTTTGAAATTGAAGCCAAAAAGGGCAGCGTGTATATCTGTAGATTTAATGGAGCAGCCCTTAGCTCACAAACACAAAAGCCCTGTTTTGATGAGAACAATTAATCACGTTGAGCCAAAGTGTTCCTGCTGGGCATGCAGACAAAGAATACCAAGTGTCCGACAAAATGACCATGCCATGAACGTTCGTGACTCTTTCATAACTTGAATTCTGTTCCATTGGTTTGGTGTCAGATGAACGATCGTATCTACCTCTCTGATCTCTTTGATTTTGGAGCCTCCTTTGCCGATAAGTGAGCCACACTGACTGGCAGGAAACACAAGGCGCAGCGTGACAGGCGGTCTGCTTGCCACTGTGCTGTTCACCATGCAGGCCAGTATATCCTGTAACAGAAGCCCAATGATGTCACATTCGCTTCCTTAAAAGTTATTCCCTCGACCTTGCATAAAATGGGGCATCTCTGCTATGCAGACAGAAGCTAATTAAAACTATAGAATTCTATAATGTCTGGGGAGCTACAGGAAGTAAAGATAAAGAATTTTTAATTACCGCCTAAACCCATTTAGGGCAGCATGGTGTGTATTGTAATCCAATATCAACTGTTTCTATATACACCACACGGTTTCTTTAATAAAGCCTTAATAAGTGTTACTTTCAAATAAAATTGGAATCATTTGTGTAATCACTACCAGAACACTACAGCAGAATGATTTTAAGAGCATATAATCATTATTTTATTTTGTTGCTGTTGTTCCATATGAATTCCTGCACCTCCTCAAACTTCTCCGCAATCATGGCAAAAGCTTTGAAGATGACCTCAGAGGCACCAGTGATGGTGACGATGCGTTCTGTGCTGGAGCCATCGGATATATTAATTCGCGCTCCACTCTAATAATTAAAAAAAACATAGACAAGTTATTGACCTTATTCCAGTGCTGATTAGGGCCACTTTATTCTGTACAGGGTTCAATTCTCTACACAGTCATGCATTCATTGTACAAGTGAGACACAAAGGTATTCATTTTAAATGGTTATTCTGTATCACTTTTGTGGGGGTTTTTTATTCTGCAATGTATTTATCCCAGCCATTCACTGTAGCGCCGTTAAACTAAATCTCAATACCTAACAGTTTCACTATAGTACTTACCTCTTCTCTCATTTTCTTGACAGTTTCCCCTTTCTGAGAAAGAGAAGGCAGTATTCATTTAAAAGGAAAAAAACACACTTATAATAAAAGTAAGTACAACAAGTAGGTGGATTAGAATTAGAATATCTATACCTTCCCAATGATGCTGCCCACTTCCTGCAAATAAGAAGAAATCCACTCATAATACAGAAATATAGCAAAAAAAAGAATAAATATTATCGATGTTAATTGATATTATTGATTAGTTGATTGAAGTAGTAACATCACATGTAGATCTTTGTGTCTTTCCATTGCTGATCTAATGTAACAATATCTTCAAGTACACATTTATACTATGAAATAAGTGTGGTCAACACCATACAGTACCATACAGTATAAATAGTGTGCAATTAGACTAACATAAAGGATGAAAGTCATATTATAATTTACTTACTAGATGTTACTCGTGTATGTGTATTACTTGAAGCATAGCTTGCTTAGGTTAGCATAGCACTTAGGTATATGGCAGTTAGATACATTTCTGTAAGACACTGTGACTCGTAATGAATTACTGCAATAGGATCCACTGTGATTTCAGCTGAATTAGCAGTTACACAAACATTTCCAATGCATGAGTTTGCAAGCCTCACCTTTCCATGCATTAGTAGGCGGATCGTGAGGGTGACATTTAGCCCTCCGTCAGACCACAAAGCAACCTCTTTCTCATTCATACTTCTTGATGATCTGGGCACTTTACAATCTTGGACAGACAGGCTCTCTGCAGACAAACAGATGACAATGTTAGCAATTCAATCATCCTAGCAAACAGTGAAGCAACTGCCGTTCAATAAGCAGTCTCAGCGACACCTAATTCCAATCTCTACATATTTGATTATTTCAGTAAACCCTTCGGCTATAAAACAGAATCCTCAATAGCTCTTAAAAAATATTCCATTGCAGACTTGTCAGTCCACTCATGTAGTATAAGACTTAACTGCTGCAGTTTTAGTAGTATTTACACACAGGTCATTTTTAACAGGTACATACTTTTTTTTTTTTTAAACATAAATTATTTGGTATGTTTTAAAAGCTTAAAAAAAAAACTTTAAAAGCTTTTAAAACAGTTATTTGTATTCTTTTGTGAGCCATTGGATCTGGGAATGGTTGAGATGCCTAAGAAGAGTGTCGTTAATTTATTACTGTTATCATAGTATATTATTATAGTCAGCAGTGCTGATTTATTCCTATATTCCTCTGTGTATGTTCAGGAAATATCTCTCACTTTTTAAATATCTAAGGTCATGAGGTCATGTCTGACAACTGCAATAAAAAAGGATTTGTATTTCCAGACACGTCTGAAAGTGCTTTTGAAGGTCTTTTATGAATAATCTTATATAGTAATATTTATTGTGCAGTTTTGCAGTGAAATTGATACCACACATGCGTTTTTGCCGTATAAGTCCTTCCAGGTCACAAAATGTGTTTCATTTGAATTTTAGGTGGTACAGAATAATAATATTCCTGTTCTTTATTGTTTAGATACGTACATGAGATATGAATTAAGCAGACCTCTCTCTCTGTCGCCATTTTACTCTTGACGAACTGGAAAGAGAGCGTACACATTTATTAAACTGACAAAACAGACAGAAAGACACGTGTTTCTTAATTTGAAGTTTAAGAACAATGAAGGTAACTGATAATGAGAGGTCTGGATCAAAAAAGGTGGAATTCTAAACTAGGCTTCAGTCTTCTGCTGGTCCATCAGGTAAACACATCAAACAAGCAGCAACAGCCTTGCCTAATCCTATAGGCCAGGATTTATTTGGCTAATGCTAAATCCCTTTTGACCCATTTCTGTCTCCTCAAGCTTGTCAGCAGTCCCCAGACCACGGAAACCACTCTATTATGCATAGCAATAACAGGGCCAAATGCAATGTTCATACATGCACTGTTTATATTTTTTTTACTGATCATCTGGTTCTCAGAAGACACCAAGAAACTGTGATATTAGCATGCATTTTTGTTTCTCAACAACTTTTACGTAAAAAAAAAACTTACGTAAGTGATTTTTAAATCTGCTACTAGAGAAGTGAACCCTGTTAACCAATCAGAATTTATATTGTAGTGTTTAAGTAATATTTAATACATTTTCAAGAATTCTTAAATAAGCGTTCTACTGATAATTGTTTATTTTACTTTATTTTATTGTCTGTAAATTAAATTGCAACAGTCACTGGCTACGATTTGGTCATTACATGTAATCACTGTATAATTAAACATTTATGACAATAGGCAAAGAGTGTGACGTCTATAAAACGGTGTAATGGACATAGCAGGAACACTTACGGTTCATACATAAATCAAATTCAGCGCTATTTCAATAGAAAGGTTACCGCCTAAACCCATTTAGGGCAGCATGGTGTGTATTGTAATCCAATATCAACTGTTTCTATATACACCACACGGTTTCTAAGTGTGCTAGGTTAAATGCATAAATAAACCTGTTTGGCATTCTGTAAATGTGGCAAGCTGCAAGTTAGTAAACTAACCTGCTAGACTGATTGAGGCAGGAGGTTGGTATCAGTCAGTTGCTTTTCTCCTCTTGTTTGCCTTGTTTCTCCAACAATGTGAGTGAGTGTGTGAGTGTCCAGGGGCTGTATGGTCCAGTAATGAAGAATTGCCCTCCTTTGTTGTCAGCTGTATTCAGAGAATAGACAGATGGCCATGTGCCCGTAGCTCTGCCCAACTGAGACTAGCTTGACTGTTTTCCCCCCACTGTATTAGTCTCAGATAAGCCCATACAGCAGGGCAGGCCAGCTTGGAGTTCCTCACTTAATACAGTTGGGAGCAGTGAAAGCAGTAAAGTTAGAAAGAATGAGTTAGCTTTGTATGAAACGACTTTGGAATCAGGTCATGCTCCTAAATTATATCAGCATTCCTTATTTGTAAGCAAAACAGAACAAAATCAGTGAAGTCTTGACATGTTAGCAATATATTTGATAATATTGCCAAAATAATGATAAAAGTAAAAAAAAAAATTATCAACGAAAAAAATATGTAAACTGATTGTGCCACATCATTATGAATGGAGAGACAAAGAGAAGAGTCTGTCATCCCTTCCTCCCAACCGAGCCATCTTCTTCTGCTAATGAGACCAGCTCTATAAAAACAATGTGGCCCTTCAACAAAAAGAGATGCATTCGGTTTGATGGCCAAATTATGGAGTGAGGGAATCAGTGAAGCAGAAGTGACATTTAATTACTGCCCCTGTTTGACATGGAAAGTGATAATGGTACACAGACATTTCTCAGATTTATCTTTCTTTTAACCTCAAATCCACTCACAAAATTACAAATGTTCAACTTAGTGTATATAGCTTTTAAAGTATTTCTGTTAAAAACCTCCTGTCCCTCACACCAGATATTTTCACATACAGTATGAGTGGCTGAGCATTACAGTTGAGGCACGTAATATGTATCCCATTTTTATTTTGATGCAAAGGTTCAGGCCTTTTTTTTTTTTTTGCTACCTGTTGCACGATATTGTCAATATACATATTTATGTTACTTTTTTGTTAGGCCTTTTCATATCTTAGGTTCATCAAGTATGGGACACTGATCTTATTTTGTACAAATTGTTAAATCAATTTCTGATCTGACATGTGGAAAGTAGTGGAAAGTAATATTTTATGAGAAAAAGACAACAAGTATGCTTTTTTTTTCCATCCAAGCCATGATGATCTATGTATGACTGTCATAGCCAGAGGTCATTGCTGTAATTGCTCAGAAACCAAAAGGTGCACACACACTCCCAGTCATCTACAAAGGGCAATTCGAAAAGACTATTAGCCCATAACACAGATCTTTAAACTGTGGAGGGAAGCCAGAGGACACAGAGGAAACCCACCAAGCACAGGGAGAATATGCAAACTCCACACACTGACCACAAACAAGATTCAAACTCCTAGTTATTAGCCTGTTTGACTGGTTTCTTGACCGGATATAACTAAAAACATGTACAACTACAGTATAAATATTTTCAGTGTGGATCTAGTGTGTTCTGTCACTGTAACTTTCAGAAACAGAAATCAATATGAGCAGATATATACTACTGTACCTATTCTAGTTATTCTATACTAATAGGTATATTCCATCCATCCGTCTAGGAACCTCAGTAGTCCAACTAGCTACCATGGAGGTCAATGGTGATTACCTCCATGGTAGTTAGTTTTTGAGCAGCAGGAGCTCATCCGCTGCGAGTTCTCCAGGATCAGAGGTACAGTAACCTACACACACATGCCTTCAACTGGAGGCAACAAAAAAGGTTTCTCTGGTAATTTTCTTGTGGAAGTTGTTTTTAATAACTGACAATACAAAAATTGTAAACACGCGCGCGCGCACACACACACACACACACACAAAGCGCACGCTATCATTAATACAATGTTTCGGCCAAAACATATTTATGATCTTATTTATTTAGTTATTTTTTTATGTTACACCTACAGCTTATACAGAAAATATGTGTGCCAAAGAAGCTACTTCTGAAGTTACTACTGCATGGAAGTGACTACTCTTGCTTCCATAAAAAAATTCAAGTTGCTAACTCGGAGATATGATTTTATATGTGCCCCCCAAAAAAGGCCCTATTTTTAAGTGTTATACTGTCTCGTAGTGTCCGTAATCATGTCAAATCCATGTTGCAATATCTTAATAATTTAGCATTTTAGAATAATACACCTTTTCAGGTTTACAGTATGTCTTTTGAGTTTCATCTGAACGGCAATTAAGAATATTGAATTATTTTAATTCCAAAAGGCACGGACACTACATAAAAGAACATAATATTGTATTTAGCAGATGTGTTTCTTTTTATCTGATAAAAATATATATGTGTATGCATATTAACAAAAGCATTGATCAGAAGATGAATTAAGCATTAAGTATGATGATAAATGGTGTTCACTACCAATACCGTGTTTTGACTGATTTCCCATTTTTACGACCATGGTAGGAGCCCTGGTCAAGATTCACACACGTCGAGCAAATTGGGAACGCCACTAATGCATTAATCTGCATGATTTTGGACCGTGGGAGGAAACTGGAGTACCCGGAGGAAACCCACCAAGCACGGAGAGAACATGCACACAGACCCCGAGATGGGAATCGAACCTGGACCCGGGAGATACAAGGCAACAGTGCTAACCACTAAGTGTATTATTGGATCATTAATTTAATAAATCTTTACTGATAGAATTCAGTTTAGAGTTATTGGGGAATTTGGCTGAAAAACACAGTATAACCCTTGGTTTATTAGAGTAGGACATGTTTATGTGTAATAATCTTACAGCAATCTTAAAATCTGAAAAGTCAGTCAGTCCCATTGCAGCTGAGTCACACACCCAGTTGTGGCTTCGCCTTGTTTTCTCCGCTCAGATGTGGACTTAGGACTTCAGCTGCAGCCCGTCAGAAAAGTTCATTTACCTCAGACAAAATGTCAGCGACAGACTGGCTGTCAAAGAGGCTGACATTTTGACATAATGGAGGCGCCTTCGAGTGAATTTAGCCGCCTGTGCACGTTTGAGAGCTTTAAGGAAATCTGGCCTTATTACAGTTTCGGGTTTGAGCAGCAGGAGCTCATCCGCCGCGAGTTCTCCAGGATCAGAGGTACAGTAACCTGCACACACATGCCTTCGACTGGAGGCAACAAAAAAGGTTTCTCTGGTAATGCTTTTTCTTGTGAAAGTTGTTTTTATTAACTGACAAAAAGGTTAAACACACACACAGAGAGAAAGCGCACGCTATTATTAAGTTGTGTTTCATAACTGGCGTGTTGTTTATGGTGTGTGTTTGTGTGGAGCGTCGCGCCCTCTGCTGGTCAGCGCGCAAGAAACAGATACGAGAAACTTGCTTAAACTTTTTTACGCAGTAATTTCCTTACGGTTAAAAACAGAGAAAGAAAGATAGTCTGGTCCTAAATTACTGTCGTGAGTCGCCCTGAGAAACCTGTATTTTACAGCGCCGGGATAGAAAATCATGTTAAACACCACGACGCCCTACTTTAGGCATGAAACTTTTTTTTGTTTAACGTCATTACGCTTCTGTAACACTGACTACAGAGCGTACACTCGTAAGTACAGAATAACTGGCTCGTGTCCTAACATGCACACTACAATACACACGGTGCGGCCATTATTTCTCTCTTTATCCCTGAGTGTGTGCAGTATCGACTCTCAGTCACAGGCATGAGATTAATCCGCACAGTGTGTGGACCAGGACGCAGCACAAGCCATGTTACTCAGTGTGCTTCCGCAGCTTAGCATAGCACAATACAGACGAAACAGATCCAAATAGTTAATTAATTTATGTACTTTTTATTTATTTATTTATTTATTTATTATTATTATTATTATTATTATTACGAAATTTTGCACTGTTTCAACCCAGTCTCTTCACACAGTATTAATCAATATTATTACTCACATCAATATTATTTTTAGGAGGTGACTTGTTGGTTAGCACTGTTGCCTCAAAGGTTTGAATCTCACCTCCGGGCTGTTTGTGGGGAGTTCTCACTGTGCTTGGTGTGTTTCCTCCTGGTTCTCCGGTTTCACTCCAATTAGATGTGTTGTAGGCTGACTGGTGTTTCTAAATTTCCTACTGTGTGTTTGTGTGTATGTGTGTGTGAGTGGGTTTATGCGCCTGTGCTCTACGATGGGTTAGCACCCCATCCAGGCTGTCCTCCCTTGGGTAGGCTCCAGGCCAACACAAACCTACACAAGATAAGCAGTATGGAAAATAAATAAATGTTTGCAATGATAGGCATACTTAAAATACAGTACAAATTAAATTGATATAACTATTTTATATGTTTTTGAATAATTAAAGCTATTATAACTACTGTTCATTTGATATTCCTCACACAGATATTACCTACCTTGATCATGCGGGGGCAACTTTATTTGCTGAATCCCAGGTCAAGGCATTTTATGAAGATCTATCCAGGAATGTGTACGGTTAGTATTTTTTTTTTTTTTTTACTCTTAAATCAAATGCCCTGATCTACAGTAGGGTCTAGATATGAGTGTGTTACTAAAGCTAATCATTTGTTTTAGGTAACCCTCACAGTCTCAATCCCAGCAGTAAGCTGACACATGATACAGTGGAGAGGGTCAGATACAGGTAGTCTATTTCTCACTTGTCACTGGATTTTTTTAATTAATATTTTACAGTGTGTACCACCACTGAGGCATTTCTTGGTTCCACAATAACCCCCATGCCTTAAATTGTATGTGTAGCACTTCATCATGTACACAACCTACACATACCACTCTAAAATATACTGGATGTACAATAATACAGTTATATTAGCAAAGCTGTCATTGATCACGAAATTCATTGTTGTGTTTAAAATGTCTCAGTGTAATGCCAGTTTATCAGGCATGGGCAGGTTTTGGATACAGGTTTAGGGCAAAGGACAAATCGGAAATTAAAGTTGTGCTTCAGGCAATGGTTCAGGCATGTAAGTCGACAGACTAGACAAGTCAGTCAACAAGTTTAAACATTAACAACTGAGTCGAGGTAGTTGTCTCGTGATGGATAATATGACTGGTAGTGTTTTTTATGTTTTTGCAAATTACAGAAATGAGATTTACACTGTTTACATAAACTGTTTAACAAACACAATTAACATACAATTCTTAATTAAAATGTTACAAAGAGTAATTCCGAATAAATTGTGAAAGAATATTTTTCATGTATCTTACAACACAACAACACAAGGGGGGCTGTTTTTTCGCTCAACCTTCTGGGAATTCTCATCAAAAAATATCCCAGCTTCTTCAGTCAATTTCATTTAAAAACACAAAATGTTATTTACATTTTTTTTGTACAAGACTTTAAAATATTATGTAATATTGTGAGTTGACAGCCTCATGATGCAAATACTATGACTAAATGATAAATGAATCCTTGTGCATAAAATAATAAACTGATATGTTAAATTGGTATGTTAGGTCATTACTTCTCCAATATTTATCTGTTAATAGTATTTTTTTTTTATCCTTTTAGGATACTGGAGCACTTTAACACCAGCCCTGAGGAATACTCGGTCATATTCACTCCTGGCTGCACTGCAGCTATTAAATTAGTGGCTGACTCTTTCCCTTGGATGCCTCATTCTGATAAACATTCAGGAAGTCAATTCTGCTACCTCACGGACAATCACACATCAGTAGTGGGCATTCGGGGGATAACCAGACCTCAAGGAGTGGGAACAATGTCTGTCCTTCCTCAGGAAATAGAAGCAAGATCCAAAACTAGTCAAGTCACGACGAGCACAGAAGATGAATGCTTGGTGGCACATCTTTTCTGTTATCCTGCTCAGAGCAATTTTTCTGGCCGTAAATATCCACTGAGCTATGTGAGAGGGATTCAGTGTCAGCACCTCTACCCAGCGTGCGAGCACAAAGGTCGATGGTTTGTTCTGCTGGATGCTTCTGGTTTCATTGGATGCTCACCACTGGACCTGAAACAACACCCAGCTGACTTTGTGCCCATCTCTTTCTATAAAATGTTTGGATTCCCCACTGGGCTTGGAGCCTTGCTGGTGAGGAATGAAGCAGCAGGGCTGTTGAAAAAGGCGTATTTCGGTGGAGGGACTGCAGCAGCTTATCTGGTGGGAGAAGATTACTTTGTGCCCAAATCAGACATAATTAGCAGGTACTCTGCACTACAAAACTCACTTTTCTACGCTTGAAAACATTATATTGACCTGTTAGTAATTTGTAACTTAATATTCCTCTGTGTTGTGGTATATTTAGATTTGAAGATGGAACCATTTCTTTCCTTGATATTATTTCCCTACACCATGGGTTTGATGCTCTGCACAGACTGACCGGTATGAAATTTACTTCTTTATTCTTTTGAACAAACAATACAGTTTTACTTAAAACAAACTATTTATATTTGTATTATTCCCAGGAAACATGATGAACATACAGCATCACACATTTGGCCTAGCTCGTTACACCTACCTCATACTGTCTTGCCTGTGCCACAGCAATGCACAGCCTGTGGCTCAGATCTATTGTGACAGTGAGTTTGAAAATGCAACAGATCAGGGAGCAATCCTCAACTTTAACTTGCTGGACTCCTGTGGCCAAGTGATTGGATATTACCAGGTCAAACTTCTATAAAACAGAACACATTCTCTAAGAGTGCTGACTTCTAACAACTTTGCATTAAAAAAAATAATTTCTCAAGAATCAGAATTTTCAACTGCTTTCCTGAAAAGGGCACATTAATCAGTTAATTTAAGCCTTGTGATCAAAAAGCAACTCTTGTTTTACCCTCAGGTGGACAAAATGGCCTGTCTGTTCAACATCCATTTGCGCACAGGCTGTTTCTGTAACACAGGTGCCTGCCAGGCATATCTAGGCATCAGTAACCAAGAGGTGAAGAGTAACCTACAGGTGAATGTGATCTTTTTATGCATGCAGTATAAAAAAAATTAAATGTTTCTTCAATCACATTCATTTTGCATATAGTCCACTCTGCACTTTTTAAGCTAAGTCCAAGAGATCTAAGAGTTTTATACACCTTGCTTCAGTTAGAGAGAAATTACAATATAGCCACCAGACTTGAGAATTTGCAATGCTGTCACAGACTGAAAAAAATAACAGCATTTTGTAAATTGTTTGAAGATGGATTGTAGCATTTCGTAGTTGGTTCATAGATTTCATAGTTGGTTTGTGCATCTTTGCAATGCATCATATAGTTCAAGAAATGCAGAATCCCCTGTTTAGCCACTGAAATGGCAAAATTCAACCCTGTATACTGAACTAGTAAAATGTATGTTGTGCTGGAAATTGCACGTTGTATGGTGACATTTAGTATGAAAGTGCAAAGGCAGGTTCATACTTGCTGTATTTCAATTCAATTCATTTTTATTTATATAGCCCTTTTAAAAATGGTCATTGTCTCAAAGCAGCTTCACAAAAATGAAAATAAAATTTGAAAAGTAAAATGTGTGAGAAACATGGGTCTAGATAATAATAAGATGTCCCTGATGAGTAAGCCAAGGGTGAAAGCGACAGTGGCAAGGAAAAACTCCCAGGGACGACAATAGGAAGAAACCTTGAGAGGAACCAGACTCAACAGGGAACCTGTTCTCATTTGGGAAATGAGGAAATTATGTAATATCATGTGTATTATGCAGCTGAAAGTTCAATATAACATAACATAAGTTATTTAAATTAACATAAAGTCCAGTTCAGCACAGGGATGAGTCAGCAGGTGCAGAGGGCAGATGGGGTCCGGGTCACTGGAAGCACAGGAGCAGGATGTGTAGCTCCAACCATCATAAAGCAGAATCCAGCTGGAACTGGTCCTTCTCTGGATGCCTCAGGATCCTTGCAGGGTTGCCCTTTGTCTACTGAAGCTGGCACAATCTGCAGATGCCTTAGGATGAGTAGAAAAATAGAGAACAGGTGGAAAGAATTAGCGTAGTTGCCATTCAGAATAGAGGTACTGGAGTATGAGGTTATGAATTAGATGAAGAGATGCGTCTTGAGTCTACTTTTAAACTGGGAAAATATGTCTGAGCCCCGAACACTGTCTGGAAGACTATTTCAAAGCTTTGGAGCTAAATATGAAAAAGCCCTACTCCCTTTTGTAGATTTTGATATTTTGGGAACTACCAGAAGTCAGGAGTTTTGTGATCTACTGTAAAGGAACGTGGTGGATTGTAATGTGTGACTGGCTAGATATGTGGGAGCTAAACCATTTAAAGCCTTGCATGTAAGTTATACTGTTTTGTAATTAATTCTAAGCTGAACAGGTACCCAGTGCAGGGATGATAATATAGGTGTTATATGATCATATTTTCTTGATCTAGTTAAAACCCTGGCGGCTCCATTTTGGAATAACTGTAGCTTGTTTATTAAGGATGCAGGACAACCACCTGGTAATGCATTACGATAGTCCACTCTGGAGGTCATGAATGTAGCACTAAGATCAAGAAAGACTAGTATTGAGATGCAGCCTTGGTCTGAAGCTAAAAACAAGTCATTCGCAATCTTAACTAGTGCAGTTTTTGTACTATGATGGGGCCTGAAACCTGACTGAAATTCTTCGAGGATATTGTTTTCCTGCAAGAATGTGCATATTTGAGCTGATACTACCTTTTCTAATATTTTTTATATAAATGGAAAGTTTGACATCGGACTGTAATTTGTTATTTCATTCCGGTCTAAATTAGATTTTTAAAGAAGAGGCTTAATAACTGCCAACTTGAATGGTTTAGGGACATAACCTAGATATAATGGATAATTAGTAACGCATAGAACCGGCTCTCCAACCGTATGCCTCACTTCTTTTAAAAATCTGTTGGGGATTGAATCTAACAAGCACGTTGTTGACTTAGGCAAGGTGATAAGTTTATACAGCTCTTCCTGTCCTATACCTGTAAAGCACTGAAAATCTAAATGTGAAGCTTTAGACTGGACTGGATCATGAGATGCTATTAGAGTTTGAACCTCCGTTATTTTCCTCCTAATATTATAGATTTTTTTCATTGAAGAAGTCCAGAAAGTGGGATGGGATACTTTCTGCAGGTATCATAGGTTTTGTTAGGCGAGCCACTGTACTAAATAAGAACCTGGGATTGTTTTGGTTTCTTGCTCTCATTCGGCTCAGATGTTTGGCCCTAGCAGCTTTTGGAGCCTTTCTATAGCTGCACATACTATCTTTATATGCAATTCTAAACTAATTTGGTTTTTCTCCACTTCCGCTCGAGGTTACGGGTTGCGCTCTTAAGGGCGTGAGTATGACTATTGTACCGTGGTGCAAGTGTTTTATCTCTGACATGGTGCAAGTGTTTTATCTCTGATAATCTGATGGGCTATCTGTAGTCACAGGTATCATGTTATTAGGTAAAAAATTATTGAAAGCTTTGTCGATTTGCTGTGAATTGTCAAAGCTTTCAATGATTTTGTACTTTGTAGGTAAATCCTAGACAACTGAGTTTGTCGTTTGTGGAGTTTGTGATGTTCGTCTTGATGTTTGACTGGTTCGCAGCAATATTATATGTGATAGCATTGTAATCAAGTTAAATGTGGCATTTGATAGCTAATGTTTAGCCAATTCGTGGGAGATTACAGTATGTGACATCACAGGAACTATCAAGATTTATAATTTAAAACAATTCAGCACTAAATAACTCACAAACAGTTTGGCAATGCAGGAAATAGGCTTAAATCTGTTTATTAAATGTAGAAAAATAACCTTGCTGTATTTAAAAGCTGTGTTGTATTAATTTTAAAGGCTGGCCATATTTGTGGAGACAACATTGACCTGATTGATGGACGTCCAACAGGATCTGTCCGCATATCCTTTGGGTATATGTCAACGTTCGAAGACTGTCAGTGTTTATTTAAGTTTATTGTTGACTGCTTTGTGGAAAAACCACTAAGACTAGACCAAAAGAGACTATCAAGGTTAAAAACAGCTGGAATGGCAGATACCTCATATTCAAATGAGCTGACCTCATTACCGATCGAGCGACCTGTGCCTGTGGTGAATGGCCTAAATATTTCTCCTGCTCATGTCACCAAGACCTCATCACATGAAACTGTTTCAAAGAAGAATAAGAACAGTACAGATGCTTATAAACTGAGCAATATTTACATATATCCCATAAAGTCATGTGCTGCATTTGAGGTAAATTAAGCATCAAGCTATTTTTTATTAAACTCATGCATCCAATTAATATATTTTATTACAGTATTATTTATTGCACTGCATTCTGCAGCAAAAGTATTTAATATCATTTCTTTTTTGGATATACTTCTCTGTTTGTAAGTCAATACATGTCTTTGGCAAGTCTGATCAAGAAACCTTGATCCTGTTGTGTGGAACTCTACAGGTGACAGAATGGCCTTTAGGGCCTCAGGGGCTCTTGTACGACCGCATGTGGATGGTGGTGAATGAGAATGGAGTATGTCTGAGTCAAAAAAGAGAACCCAAACTATGTCTCATCCATCCACAGATCTGCCTAACCTCTAAGACACTGTGCTTGCAAGCCTCAGGTCAGTGAAAGTTTCCCAGTGTTGGTCGTACTTAACAAGCAAATCTTGCAGTTTGAATGCCTTTTAAAGCAGTTAAGATGCATGTTTTGGGAAATTAAAGTTGAAAGGAACTAAAAAGTGAGTTTTACTATTGAAAGAATAGGTATGGAGCCGATTACTCTTCCTCTGGAGATCAGTAAAGAAAAGCATGGGCCTCGAACATGTCAAAGCAAAGTCTGTGGTGACAGGTGAGTCTAATACTTACATTTTAATTTGATTTCATTCGATTCATAAGATAGGTTTATCCATTAAATTCATCACTATTACATATTGCAACACTAAAATGCTTTATACTGTAGTTTGCAATGATGGAGACTTTCTTTGATGGAATACTCTTCAATCTGAGCCGACCTGACTCCAACACAGGAGGCTACTGCTCCATCTCAGGAGTTCTTATTTCTAAAATGAAACGTTACTGTGTTTCTGAAGGCCAGTAATAGAATAACCAATACGCTTATCTGTTGGGTGTCAGGGTACAGACTGTCGACTGTGGAGAAGAAGTATCAGTTTGGCTGTCTAAATTCCTGGAAAAACCTTGTTGTCTCATCAGACAGAGTCCCAGCTTTGTCCGGGATATGAAAATGGGCACAGGAAAAGGTACAGCACTCAGCATAGCACAAGCACAACATATTAACCAGTACATTATCAGTGTAGCAGGGATTGTGTGTTTTAGTAAAAATTTCATGCAGGTGATGTGGGATAAAAACATTCTTTCCAACAATAAGGCAGTACATAAACAGCACACTGGTTGTTCCATTATTCAAATAAAAAGCATAAAATAGACAAAATTTATCATATATCACTAAAGTCAATAGTACTTCAGCACCGCATACATCACTTAGGTAATGTAATAAATTTTTTGTCAATTTAAAGTGTCAGCCATGGTACATGAGCATAGAGCCCTGTGTCACGTACAATATTGATACACAACACAGAATTAATGAACACATCTAAACCTGATCAATTGGATTATTAGTCTGGATTTAATGTGTGTATTTAAGCAATCATGTAAACATAATGTAAATCTGCAAAACTGTATGCTAGTATGTGTGATTTGTGCTCTGTAGCGCCCTGCCTTCCCGAACTCTCTCTGGTGAATGAGGCTCAGTTTTTGCTAATAAACAGAGCCAGTGTGGCTTTTTTGCTCAACCGAATCATTAACAGGTATTGATTGCTACCTTTTACATCAGCATTCATTTATATGTACAGTACATCTTGCCATTCCACGATTTGGTCTGATTATATATTGAGTTGGTTAAAGCCTGAATCCTGTGTTAGTTCTCTTACACTTTGGCTTGTTGCAGGCATGACAGCTCAGATAATTGCACCTCTTTCGACATACTGCAACTCATCAATCGTTTTCGGGCGAATCTCGTTATCTCAGGCTCAGAGCCGTTTGAAGAAGATGATTGGAGAAGTGTAAAAATAGGAGGCACACATTTTCAGGTTTGCCAAAATCTTTAAAATAACCAGATGTTTTATGAGCACATGCAGGCGAGTTTTGAAAGAGTTTCATTCAAAGTGTTATATAGAGTATCTGACATCAAGTGTACATCCAAATACACCCCATTAATCATCTCTTACTGGTGTGTTGAAGGTGGCAGGCAAGTGTAGTCGCTGCCAGATGATTGGAATAGATCAGACTTCTGGTGCTAAATCGCAAGAGCCTCTCAGATCTCTGTCTGATTGCCGGAGTGGAAAGGTTAGTGCAAATTATAACTTTTCCAAGGGAGTGAGACTGTTAATATGAGTAGCGAACGAGGTGGAATTCTGGTACATTATTGTCACATTGATGTAAATACTAGCATACTCTAACTATAGATAGTATAGTTCAGTTTTACTCTGCTACATGAAAAAAAGTTGTTGTTTTTTCTTTTAAATTGTGAAATGCCTTATTCAGTCATGCAGATGTTAACTGATGTGTATAAAGTATACAAATACAGTACATTTTATTATTTAATAAAAAAAATTATTGTCCTAGTTTAAACCCTCTTTTTTCAACAACAATATCAACAAACTAACAAGTTTTATGGGTTTTTTTTTTCGTTCTAATTAACAGATCACATTTGGAGTATACTTGAATCACCTTTTACAGAGATCCAGTATATATCCTACTTTATCTGTTGGCTCCCATTTAACAGTTGAAAATGACAGCTGACTTTTAGAAAACTTGAGGTCTGTGTATAAAACTTAGGCTTCATCTGTTGCTGTATAATTTTGTGACTGTAAAACTGTATTTTACTGACAATAAAACCATGCAAAGTGAATTTATGATGATTTTTACCATCCTTAACACAGCAAGGTCTGGCTCCTACAAAATTGTGCAAAATCTAATGCAGTGCTTTTCCCCAAAGACTACAATAGTAAGAGTGAGAGTGCTTTTTCTGAACCTAGAACACACAGAGATAAAATAATTGTTATTGATTCTAAACTCTCTAATGGATTATCGCTGCTAAGTACATTATGCAAATCTTTTAATGCATGTTAATGAATGTTTCGTGCTGCTGTTGTTGTCTAAAACATGCTGATGGCATTAGTGTCGTTTAAACTGAGGGGAGAAGTAAACATCAACCCTTCACTTGCACACACTCCCACTCACTCAGTCATTCTCCATACTGCTTATTCTGTATAGGGTTGCAGGAAGCCTGGGGCCTATCCCAGGAGACTTGGTCCAATTTATCACAGTACTAACCACTACAGCATCTCAACCCATCACATCTGTTCAAAACAACTAAAAGAAATAATAATAATAATAAAACAAGGCACAGTTATTATACTCTGATTAACACAGTTAGTTCTGCATAGAGAACTGGTATTTTAATGTAAATAAGAATTATTATGTCTATTGCTGTCAGTTCATTTGGCATAAGAAAATGTTGCTAATAAACCATGTAATAATATCCTACTGTGGGAATAAGTATGTTATTGTGGTCTGCCAGGTTATCCTTTGGATTTTTTTGGGATTGCTACAATCTGTATTCTATCGCGATACAGTAGTTGAGGTACAAGATTGTGTTTAATAGCCGACCATGTGATATGGGCAAGCATATAGAGTACTGTGAAAAAGGATTGAGGCAGATGTAGTCTTGAGGAATAATTCTCTAGGGTTTCTGAACTCTCATCAGAGTCCAGTCCCAGTAAGTGACCAGTATCAGATTAATGTTTTTGTTTGTTAAACCGCACAAATAAGTGCTTGGAACAGATAAGAGGGAAAAATTGTATCTTTGCAGCCTGTTACAGTAAATCATTTGCTGCTATTTCTTTAATTAAAATTATTTCATTCTTTTAATTTAACCTGAAGAAATGAGGGGTGGCTCAAGACGTCAAGACTAGTAAAGTGCTGAAGACTAAGTATATACTGTAAAATCTATGCTAGACGGCAAGGATGCTAGAAAGGATATACAATGTCAGACAAAACAGGAGATTCGTAAAAATAATAAAAAAAGATTAATAACTTAATCAGAGACTGTAAGCAGGATGGAACTGTCACCAGTTTTATTTATTTCTTCTCTGTGACTGGCTTTTGTCTAATTCTTCAACGTGTATCTGCATGTCATGTGCAGTTAATAAAACCATTTTCTAAATATCATCCTGTAAGTTCTGTATCAATATATCACTAGGCAGTGCAAAAATCAAAGAGGAACTAAAATATTAATGATAACATGCTTTCCAAAATTAATATGTTCATTCTATTGATCATGTTTCATCGCTAAATCAAATGAAAAGGATCGAATTATGACTTCTTCATCCTTCATTGCCGAAGTCCATCACCTAAGGATGAAAAACTTTACAGATATTTCTATATAGCTATATTTCTCACTATTTTAATTTAATAAAAGTTATTTATAAATAATGTGTTCCTCTCTCAGGCCTAATGTTCCCACAATATGCTCTACATTCACAATGACCCTGATCAGGATAAAGCAGTTACTGAGGATTATTATGATTATTATAAATTAATGAATGAATAATGCACATTCATAAGCTCAGAATTTAAGACACTGAAATGTTTGAAAAGGGTCTGAATTAAGGTTCCAAATTTTAATAAATCCAAAGCATTGGTCTTCCACCCTATAATAATGAGTTTAAAGATTAGATGTTGTCATCCATTAAGAATGTCAGTGAAGCTTTGCCAAGTATAAGGGGATTATGGAAATAATATGCAGCAACTGGCATGTTAATAAAGTAATTTATAGGAGCAGATATCTAGCAGGCACTTTTATTAAATGAGAGGTGATGGCAGGGTCAAACTGTCATGAGAATGGTGGGTAGTGAGAAGTGGATTTAGTCATTTAGATAAAAAAAAAATAGGATCAATTTAAACACAAGGTTAAGAAATTCATCAGAACTTCTTCAGGGTTTGGGAGTAGATAGATTAAGAAACTACCTGGAATTCATAAGATTTATCTAATGCATGCTTGGCATTTGATTGATTTTATGTACCATCCATCTCGCTTTCTAATCGAGGTTTTAAAAAGGGTTTAATCAGTCTGCCATCACATCCATCATGCACTTTTATTCACCATGATCCCTATCCAGCCTCAGGACAGAGCCCTATTATAATTTAATAAACAGTTCAGACAAAATGTCAGTTATATTGTTCCTTCTACAACAAAGACCAAAGATTATTTTCCACTGCAGCTTCATTGATGCCAACAAGGAAAGATCTTGTCATTACTGTACTTGTTCTTTAGGTATGCAATTTACATAATGTTTTAATGTTTATATGGTTTTTGACCCAATGTGACTACTGTTAAATGTTGTAAATTATATTACATTAAAATGAGTGGCTGCAATCTTGAGGCTAAAATCATTTATATGATTTTCATGATTTTCATTGGCACATAGCTTTGTATTACACTCACCTAAAGGATTATTAGCAACACCTGTTCAATTTCTCATTAATGAAATTATCTAATCAACCCATCACATAGAAGTTGCTTCAATGCATTTATGGATGTGGTCCTGGTCAAGACAATCTCCTGAACTCTAAACTGGAACAGAAAGATGATTTAAGCAATTTTGAGCATGGTTGTTGGTGCCAGACGGTGCTCAGTTACTGGGATTTTCACGCACAACCATTTCTAGGGTTTACAAAGAATGATGTGAAAAGGGAAAAATATCCAGTATGCAGCAGTCCTGTGGGTGAAAATGCCTTGTTGATGCTAGAGGTCAGAGGAGAATGGGCCGACTGATTCAAGCTGATAGAAGAGCAACTTTGACTGAAATAACCACTTGTTACAACCGAGGTATGCAGCGAAACATTTGTGAAGCCACAACACGCACAACTTTGAGGCGGATGGGCTACAACAGCAGAAGACCCCACCGGGTACCACTCCTCTCCACTACAAATAGGAAAAAGAGGCTACAATTTGCACAAGCTCACCAAAATTGGACAATTGAAGACTTTTCTTCTGTTGAGACATTTAAATGGTAGAGTCAGAATTTGGCGTAAACAGAATGAGAACATGGATCCATCATGCCTTGTTACCACTGTGCAGGCTGGTGGTGGTGGTGTAATGGTGTGGGGGATGTTTTCTTGGCACACTTTAGGCCCCTTAGTGCCAATTGGGCATCGTTTAAATGCCACGGGCTACCTGAGCATTGTTTCTGACCATGTCCATCCCTTTATGACCACCATGTACCCATCCTCTGATGGCTACTTCCAGCAGGATAATGCACCATGTCACAAAGCTCAAATCATTTCAAATTGGTTTCTTGAACATGACAATGAGTTCACTGTACTAAAATGGCCCCCACAGTCACCAGATTTCAACCCAATAGAGCATCTTTGGGATGTGGTGGAACGGAAGCTTCGTGCCCTGGATGTGCATCCCACAAATCTCCATCAACTGCAAGATGCTATCCTATCAATATGGGCCAACATTTCTAAAGAATGCTTTCAGCACCTTGTTGAATCAATGCCACGTAGAATTAAGGCAGTTCTGAAGGCGAAAGGGGGTCAAACATCGTATAAGTATGGGGTTCCTAATAATCCTTTAGGTGAGTGTATATCAAATAGATTTGTAAATTTTGTAATCCTTTGAATGAATTTGTTTATATGTAAATGTTAATGCTGAGCCATTATATTTCTTCTTCTTCTTTCTTTCTCATTATTTTTATGAAGCATGTACTGCCATGTTCAAAAGTTAGTACCCCTCTTTTAATTACTGTATGTTCTTTTGTTTAAAAAACATCTGAGTGGGTTTTAGTGGGTCTTGGTATTAGGCAAACAAACTCTTCACAGTGCCATTGTTTTTGTAATAAAAAAAGACTAATTATTAGTTATTGTGTCTCCGTCTGCGTCTTACTCATCCTCCGATTATTTACTAGCTATTGACAGATGAGGACAGCTTATCACTCAAACAGGTCATGTGTCCAGTTCGGGATAATTCCAAGTTAACTTAAAACGTCAAACTCTCTCTTTCATGATATTTAACATGATATATATAACAATTTGGATAGAACAATTTTAAAATTTTAAATTTTAATGGCACACAAAACTGCATATTTAATCTTTGCCCACTCTTTTTTGCAGAACTGACTATATATACAGCTCTGGATAAAAAATAAGCGACCACTGCAAAAAAAAAAAAAATTGTGTATTGGCGAGATGAACAGTTTTGTTTCATTTTTTGTGAACTGCTAACAATATTAGTAATTCTATTGTTATTTAGAGTGTATATTTAAAGGAAATGACATCATCACAGCACATTAAAATAACCCAAGATCATGCAAGAACATGCATTTTAAAAACAAAACTCAAATAATTTATAAACAACATGTGTTAACTCTTTGGGTAAATAGCATTAAGAAATCAGTATTTGGTTAAATAAGCCCAAATTAAAGTTTTTGTGCATGTTGGCATGCTCTCCATCAGTTTTCCACATTGCTGTTGGGTATACCACTCTTTTTGCAAAAGAGGAAACAGCTCAGCTTTGCTTGATGGTCTTGATGACATTCCAGAAGTAAATTGCAGTGGTCTCTTATTTATTTATTTTTTCCAGACAGATTACTATATATATAGCTCTGTAAAAAATGTAACAGAAAACCAATCAAAATGTCAGTTTGGCCAGTGTAGCAGACATCCCTCACCATAAAATATTTTTTATCATATTTGACCTTTTATATCATAGCGTGAGGAGTGGCACCGGGTACCTACAGTATACATGCAGCATATTGGCTTAATGGTTAGCACTGTAGCCTTGCACCTCTAGGGTTGAGGGTCCGATTCCCTCATGTCTGTGTGCATGTTTCCTCAGGGTACTTCAGTTTCTTCCCACCGAAAAAAGACATGCTAATTGGTGTTCTCAAATTGGCCCTAGTGTGTGACCGTGCTCTGTGATGGATTGGCACCATTGAAGTCAATTGTTATTAAAAAATATATAACATGGGGAAAGCATTATGATAAAAAGATTGAATGGAACTCCGTATGGATTTTTTTTTTTTTACAAACATTTCTGAATATTTCCAAAAAGTGAACCTAATCATGTGAAGAATGATGATTGAAATATAAATGGAAGAAACATGGCTGACACAGAGATGTAACGGAAAAGCCGTAAGCAAAGTGTAAAAGATTCAGCACATTTTAATCAGCAGAGCGAACACACCACTGCAGCCTGCAGGACGATGGAAATCACGTGACTTGATTGTTGTGTGATAGTAATAGTGTGCTACACACTACATACTGTAGATTTGCATAAATAAATCTTCGGCGATACTTCCCGTTTCGTGCCACATACAGCAATTTTCGAAACATAAACTTGACTTTTGTATGCTTGTTTGTGTTTTACATTGTGTTTATTGCGTACTTATTTCGCAGGGTCACAAAAAAGGAATGGTATGTATGTTATTTCATGTAAACATGAGCATGATAGCTTGTGTGGGTGTGTGCGCAGGAGCTGTGGATCTGCGCAGAGTGAACGCACCCACATCTGACGCAGTTTTTAATGACAGGAGGCTTTAGGATCCCCACCCACTGACCCTTCCTACTTCTTCCCGATCCAAAAACTCTTACACAAGTCATTCCGCTGTTTAAAGACTTTGCCAGGTTTACACGATCACGTAAGTACAAAGATTTGCAACACTTGCTTTGTTTCGCTTCTGAATTCTTAGGCGCGTACGTTATAATGTTAGCTGGTGTGTAAATTTAGCAGTAAAGTGGTGCTAACTGCCCTAGCCTGTTTTTATTTTCGCTTTTGAAATGCTGAACCATTCAACTGTAAACTGCAACTATCTGTGTTGAATTACATCGAGTTGGGCAGCGCGGTGAAGTTGGGTTGAAGTTGGACGTTGGATATTCGAGCTCCGACTTCCAGAAACCGATTTGTAGCGGAGATTCGGTAACAGAGCCGAAAGCGGCTCGCCTACTGCGCGAGTTAGGGACCGTCTGCAAATTACTGTCCGACTGAAGTTCGGATAATATTAATATGATAAACATTCATATTTGAAATACATAAATGAATGTTGTTACTGTTATGAATATTGTTACTGTGAGTGTCAATGTGATGCATGGCTCTGCATATTTATTAATATTTTTAAATATAAAATTTAATGATTTTATTTCAATAACTTCCACGTCATGTGACCCATTGGCTCAAAATCTATCCTTAAATGTGTGGTCACCTGTCCTGCAGAGGGCACAACAGTTCTTATTAGTGGTGCTTGCAAAGCATCACTATTGTTATCTTGCAGGCTTATTATTAGTGGTGCTTGCAAAGCATCACTACTATTCTCTTGCAGGCTTATTATTTTTATTTTTATTCTTCTTCCGTACAAAAGTTCGGCGCGTAACTAGTCCCGCACCGTTTGTCGTAGACCCATGGGTGAGGTGTCAAACCGTGCGGCCTATACGGGAATGGGGTGCTATGACTTTTCTAAGGGGTGGGCGGTTAAATGCCCCCGCAGGGGGCAATTAACCGCCCTAAAAATCCCATTGACTTAACATTGAGACCAACTTTGACGAATTATAGCGCAGAGAGTGAATTTTGTAGAGACGTCAGATTTACCACATTTGAAGAGGTTTGCAGCCTGTGTCAGAAGATACCCGGCACAGGGGGATAAGTTCGACCCCCGGGGCAAGAGAGGTCCCCAAAGTTGCCCCATAGAATTTGAATGGGGAATTTGGTGACTTTGCCCATTGACTTATAATGGGAATTTAAAAAAATTACTAGTCCCGCACCGTTCGTCGTAGACCCATGAATGAGGTGTCTAACCATGCGGCTTATTCTGGAGTAGGGTACTCTCACTGTTAAAAGGGGTGGGTGGTTAATTGCCCCCGCAGGGGGCAATTAACCACCTACAGACTTAACACTGAGAACAACTTTGACTGAGTCTTGCACCGTTTGTCGTAGACCCATGAATAAGGTGTCAAACCGTGCGGCTTATTCAGGAGTAGGGTACTCTCACTGTTGAAAGGGGTGGGTGGTTAATTGCCCCCGCAGGGGGCAATTAACCACCCACAGACTTAACATTGAGAACAACTTTGACTGAGTCTTGCACCGTTCGTCGTAGACCCATGAATGAGATGTCAAACCGTGCGGCTTATTCGGGAGTAGGGTGCTTTGACTGTTTGAAGGGGTGGGTGGTTAATTGCCCCCGCAGGGGGCAATTAACCACCCACAGACTTAACACTGAGAACAACTTTGACTGAGTCTTGCACCGTTCGTCGTAGACCCATGAATGAGGTGTCAAACCGTGCGGCTTATTCGGGAGTAGGGTGCTCTGACTGTTTGAAGGGGTGGGTGGTTAATTGCCCCCGCAGGGGGCAATTAACCACCCACAGACTTAACATTGAGAACAACTTTGACTGAGTCTTGCACCGTTCGTCGTAGACCCATGAATGAGGTGTCAAACCGTGCGGCTTATTCGGGAGTAGGGTGCTCTGACTGTTTGAAGGGGTGGGTGGTTAATTGCCCCCGCAGGGGGCAATTAACCACCCACAGACTTAACATTGAGACCAACTTTGACTGAGTCTTGCACCGTTCGTCGTAGACCCATGAATGAGGTGTCAAACCGTGCGGCTTATTCGGGAGTAGGGTGCTCTGACTGTTTGAAGGGGTGGGTGGTTAATTGCCCCCGCAGGGGGCAATTAACCACCCACAGACTTAACATTGAGACCAACTTTGACTGAGTCCCATGAGTGAGGTGTCAAACCGTGCGGCCCATCTTCGGGAACGGGGTGCTGTGATTTTTCTAAGGGGTGGGTGGTTAATTGCCCCCGCAGGGGGCAATTAACCACCTACAGACTTAACATTGATTTAACTGTGGATCTGACTGTCGTAGAGACACTCTTTTGCATGTATCATCATGCTCATGAGCCACGCCTCCTAGCACCCTCATTAGCATGCTGTTAGCATGATGCTAACGCGATTAGCATTTTGCTAGCATGATGCTAAGAAAATTAGCATGTTTCTAGCTTTATGCTAATTTCATCTGCACATCGCTAGCATGATGCTAACGCTATTAGCATGTCGCTAGCATTATGCTAACTTTTCGCTAATCACATGTATAGAATGGTCCTAGCATCATGCTAGTGTAATTAGCATGATGTTTAGCTGATTAGCATGGTGCTAGCTTGATGCTAGCTATATTAGCATGTTGCTATCAAGATCCCATTGTCGTAGAGATATGGAGGGTCAGAGTTTCGCCACGGCAAGCACCACTCACATTTTCTTCAGGAAATGTACCTCTCTAGTTTTTATTATTTTTTTTTTTATTCTTCTTCCGTATGAAAGTTCGGCGCGTAACTAGTCCCGCACCGTTTGTCGTAGACCCCTGAGTGAGGTGTCAAATCGTGCGGCCTATACGGGAATGGGGTGCTATGACTTTTATAAGGGGTGGGCGGTTAATTGCCCCCGCAGGGGGCAATTAACCGCCTTAAAAATCCCATTGACTTAACATTGAGACCAACTTTGACGAATTATAGCGCAGAGAGTGAATTTTGTAGAGACGTCAGATTTACCAGATTTGAAGAGGTTTGCAGCCTGTGTCAGAAGATACCCGGCACAGGGGGATAAGTTCGACCCCCGGGGCAAGAGAGGTCCCCAAAGTTGCCCCATAGAATTTGAATGGGGATTTTGGCGACTTTGCCCATTGACTTATAATGGGGATTTAAAAAAATTACTAATGCCGCACCATTCGTCGTAGACCCATGAATCAGGTGTCTACCCGTGCGGCTTATTCGGGAGTAGGGTGCTTTGACTGTTCGAAGGGGTGGGTGGTTAATTGCCCCCGCAGGGGGCAATTAACCACCCACAGACTTAACATTGAGACCAACTTTGACTGAGTCCCATGAGTGAGGTGTCAAACCGTGCGGCCCATCTTCGGGAACGGGGTGCTGTGACTTTTCTAAGGGGTGGGTGGTTAATTGCCCCCGCAGGGGGCAATTAACCACACACACACTTAACATTGATTTAACTGTGGAACCGTCTGTCGTAGAGACACTCTTTTGCCAATATCATCATGCTCATAAGCCACGCCCCCTAGCACCCTCATTAGCATGCTGTTAGCATGATGCTAACGCGATTAGCATTTTGCTAGCATGATGCTAACAAAATTAGCATCTTGCTAGCGTTATGCTAATTTCATCAGCACATCGCTAGCATGATGCTAACGCTATTAGCATGTCGCTAGCATTATGCTAACTTTTCGCTAATAACATGTATAGAATGTTCCTAGCATCATGCTAGTGTAATTAGCACGATGTTTAGCTGATTAGCATGGTGCTAGCTTGATGCTAGCTATATTAGCATGTTGCTATCAAGATCCCATTGTCGTGGAGATATGGAGGGCCAGAGTTTTGCCACGGCAAGCACCACTCACATTTTCTTCAGGAAATGTACCTCTCTAGTTCAATATTATCACTTTGCATATTTATTAATAATTAATATGTAATAATTTTGCATTTTATTTCAATAAATATGCAGAATTATTAATAAAGAAAATCATTTAAAAACATTCTATAAAAATATAAATAAATATGCGTGAGTGATAATGAGTGATAATATGCAAAGTCATTATTATTTAAAAACATTTTTTTATTATTATTATACTACAAAAGATTGTCACATGACCTGGAAGTTATAAAATCCAGAATTATTACATATTAATTCTTAATAAATATGCAAAGTGATAATATTGAATAAAAAAAATTGTACCCTCTGCAGGACAGGTGGATACATATTTTAGATTAAAATTTGAGGCAGTAGGTCACATGACCTAGGCATCATTGACATAGCTATGATGTCATAACTATGATGTCATAGCTCATGTTGGTTGGTCTCAATGTTAGGTCTATGGGACTTTTTGAGTCAGTTAATTGCCTCTTAATTGCCCCCTGGGGGCAATTAACCACCCACCCCTCAGAAAAGCCATAGCACCCCATTCCCAAATAAGCTGCATGATTTGACACCTCATGCATGGCTCTACGACAGACGGTGCGGGACTAGTTATGCGCCAAACTTTTATACGGAAGAAGAAGTAGCAGAAAAGAATAACTAGAGAGCGAAAATTTCTGAAAAAGTTTTAAGTGTGCCTTTGCGACGGCTGGGTGTATGGTTGAGCCTTTCACAAGCTTCACAAGCACCACTAATAAGCCTGTAAAATAACAATAGTAGTGCTTCGCTTTGCAAGCACCACTAATAAAAATGTGCCCTCTGCAGGACAGGTGACCACACATTTAAGAATAGATTTTGACCCAATGGGTCACATGACCTGTAAGTTATTAAAATAAAATCATTAAATTTTCTATTTAAAAATATTAATAAATATGCAGAGTGATAATATGCAAAGTCATTATACACCACCATGCATCACATTAACAATAACAGTAATAACAATCTTTTGTTTATTTCAAAAATGAATGTGTATAATATTAATATTATCCGTATTTCAGTCGGACAGTAGTTTGCAGACGGTCCCTAACTCGCGCAGTGGGCGAGGTGCTTTCGCTAGACTTTCTTACCGAATCTCCGCTACAAATCGGTATCTGAAAGTCGGAGCTCGAATATCCAACGTCCAACTTCAACCCAACTTCACCGCAGTGAGTTGGGCTGGGTTGTGTGACATACAGTAGCAGTTTGGTTACAAAGTTTTTTTTAAATGTAAGTTTGTTTATAAATCGTGTTTGAAGTTAAAATTTGGGGCCTGTAATGTTTTGCGCTGATGACATCACAGAGAAGTGGGTGTGTTCGGTTCACTCACTCACACGCTCCACAGCTTTTACATTCATAGTACAGTAGTGCCTCTACTTGCCTGCCAGGTTGTGATTCTTCTTCTTGTCTGATCACACTGGATCTGATCTCCCAGTTTAGTCAATGTCGACTTTGTGTGACATTTGCACATTTTAGTGTTTGCAGAGTAGAAGATCCTCCGGCAACTCCGGAGTGGTTGTGAAACACTTAAGTAGTACATATAGAGCTGTATAAGTGAGTGTCGTTTTTCAAAATTCTGACTTTCAGGCGTGTTTCCATGTACAAAGTTCACCTATTCACCTGAATGTTTGCTCGCCTTCAGCTAGATTCGGCAGTTTATGACAGGACAAAAGTCGCCTCTCGACCCGTCACACGGTGGTTACGTTGGGTTGGTGAATGGAGGACTAGACTAACAACAGTACTAGGCTTTCTGTATTCACATGGCTATAAAATGCATAGTAACCAAGTTTACTTATGTGCTTTGTTTCTCTGGACGCTCCCATTTATCTCGATAAAGCATGTAAAAATAACCATGATACCAATGGAATGGTATGTGTGCTTGATATGTCCACAGGGGCTGTGATTATGTGTTGTCATTATGTATGTGTTTGTTTTTAACTTAAGATGTTAAATCAGTTATGATGAGAATGGATGTGGTTCTGTGTCATACTTCAGGGAACCTGATAAGTAATTTATAGGAACAAACAAAACACAACTACTGCAGATTTTATTTGTGCTTCATGTTTAGGTTAAAAGTTTCAGTATGGTTATCATTGAAAAAAAAAAATTGTCATTTTAAAGCATTACACTGGGACAGAAATTTAGATTTGATAAATAATATATATTTTTATGATAAATAATATTAATAATAAATAATAATACTTGATTTTATTTGTATTATTTAAACTCTGACAATACATGATGTCAGATTCAGTTACTTTTTTTTTTCCAGTTAAGGTAAACCATGCGTTTGTTGATAAGCTGCTTTTATGGTAGAATAAATTCAGCCGAAATTCAGATTCATAGGAGCCTTCCACAACTGTAAAAATTTATGTTTGTAGTTAATGAGGTTAAAAAATTAAAAGCAGTATTATTAATCATTTATTTTGTGTGTTTTTTCTTTTCAGGTAGTTATCTAATTTTATTCTCAAAGTACATTGTAAATATGGGAGTACAGTAATAACAGAGTTATTGTATGTATTACATTTTAGTTTAGTTAAATTTTATTTGTATAGAGCTTTTAATGAGAGACATGGTCCCAAACAGCTTTTTAGAAATATATAATTTTTTTAGAAATATATACATTTGTTTAAGCGTTGTTTAAATCCTCAAGGGTGTGGTAGCATTCAATAAAGCGACATGAGGATGATACCTTGGAGGGCCAGACTCAAGAAGGAACCCATCGTTATCTCTGGGTGACACCTGACCGTGCAGGGATAAACAATTGCAGTTGTGTAAAGAGGAACATAGGAAAATTTAAAAGTATGACTCATTTTTTAATTCATTTCAGTTTTGATTTGAAGTCAGTTGTGTTGGAGTTAACATCTGTTAAGTAATGGAGACTAGTGTGGAAACCCTGTTTTTTAACAATTACAGTCCTAAAGCTATACAGTGACCATCAGCCATTCACAGCTGTTTGAATGCTGTCAGTATGGTTTCTTTATGGAACCATCCACATTTATCTGATCCTTTATTTTCAGCAGCAGCAAGTAAGTTTTGGGTGATTAGAACTCAATCCAGAAGTAGGACATTTGAATAAATGCGACTCATAAATCTATGCCCATGAACTCTCCAGACTGGCACCTATATCCTAACTTTTGAAATTCTATTTATTACTTTTTTTAGCTTACATTTTTTTAGGTTTACAAATACTATTTTATCATTAATTTTAAAACTCTAATGCTAACTGTGATCTTCAGCCTTTATTGTTTATTGTCCCAGTAAAGACCCTGCACCTTTTAATTGAAGTGGGTGTGGCAGTTCATAAATGACCAGAGGTTTGCTTGGATATTGTAGCCAGAGACCATATAGTGATTTTTAGGCCAGGAGTAGTATCCTAAACTCCATGCAAAAGTTGACTGGGAGCCAATGCAGTGTAGATAAGATAGGGGTGATGTGGTCATATCTTTCAAGAAAAAATGCTTCTGCTTCTTTCTGACTAAGTTCCTGCCCATATTTTTTTTAGTTTTTGCAGAACACCTTAAGCAACCTTTACTTTTACTGTTACTACACCTCTTTGCTTCTGCAAAAGTGGCTGCTGACTGACCTGGTTAAACATTCAGTACGTGTACATACTGTACAGTACACAGTTACAGTTATAGTTTGACTAGGCCATTTAATTGACCTACTGCTTTTGCTCCATTATAGAAGCATGGCAGGGGAATGGTTTTATGTCTGTCTCCACTACGATATATGCCCCCTTTCAGCTTGTTAGTATTGTATTTAATAAAGCGGTGTGGAAGATGAGTGAGTGAGTATTGTGTTTGTTAGTATTGTATGGTATCGTGACCTGTTACAGTATGTCGCACACTAAAACAATCCTCAAACAACTTAGCTTGGGGCAAACTGGTAACATGTGAAACGGTGATGACATTGACAACTTAACAGCACTGAACATTTTATACATGCTGTATATTTTATTTTAAATACTAATGAGATGCACACTATCTGTTGTGTTTACTTAATGAACCCAAAGGTCCAATCACTGTACAATGACGTGTTTTTTTATCTGTGGAAAAAGAAACTGTGGAAAAACTGTGGAAAAAAGAAACTGTGGAATTCTTAAAGACTGGAAAAACACAATGTGTATATATATACAGTACTGCAGTTTTAAAAAAACAATACAGCTCTCTTCAGGATTTTATAGACCACTAAAGGCCTTTAACTAAAGTTGTGTCAGACATATAGGAGCGTCCCACAAGTGTAATAATTAATTGTGTCAATTAATTGTGTGTCAGTAGTTGAACTAACCTGTTTTTAAATTTCCCAGTTTTAGTCGGACTAGAACAATTAGTCAGACTAACACAACGTAATGTAAACATACTGACTGACTGATCATTATTCACTGTCATTTGAAGCAGTGTAGAGATGTGTATTTTGGTCACCTCGACTGTCAGTTCAATTCAGCTGTCAATCGTACATTCATTCATGGAAGCCCATTGTGATTGTAAAGCCTTATCTGTGTGCGCTATTAAAAGAAAATAATAACAGAACATCTTTGGCTGATCTAGAACACCGGCTGTGTTGTCTCTCTCTCTCACTTGGTTATTTTTTCACACCCTCTGTCATCACATCTTTGTTTTCTCACACCTTTGTTTTCTCATGCATTTTATTTCTGTTTGTATTAAAAGAGATACGTAACAAGTTAAAAGTTCATTATAGCATTACAACCAGAATCAGGTTGCTGCATGATCATTGTTGCTGAATGTTTATATTTCAGAAAAAAATGATAAATGTTTTTTTATTTATTATTAATGAAATTTTTTGGAGGTGATTTTTAGTTCTTTTCAACCTTCACAGTTGTTCTGTAGTTTTGTTGTTGTTTTTTATGCACAAGATTTCTGATAGTCATAGTAGTATTTATGTAAAACAAATTAAAAGCAAATTTTATTCTGTCTTCATTCTAGAATTAAAGATGAGTTATCCAGGTTATCCCCCTCAGGCTGGTGGTTATCCCCCTCAGGGTGGTGGTTATCCTCCTCAGGCTGGTGGTTATCCCCCTCAGGCCGGTGGTTATCCCCCTCAGCCTGGCGGCTACCCTCCACAGGATGGTGGATATCCTCCGCAGCAAGGAATGTATCCTCAAGCAGGCGGGTATCCTCCTCAAGCAGGAGGCTATCCTCCTCAGGCAGGGGGATACCCGTCCCAACCAGGTGCTTTCCCAGGCCAGCCAGGAATCTTTCCTCCCCTTCCTTCAGGTAAGTCATTCTCTCAGTAACAGGGCGTTATTTAGCCCAAACTGCATTGCTTAAGTTGGCTCGCTATAAATAGCACAACGTCAATGGAAACCTCTGTTAGAACATACATGACTCACTCCCTGTGCTAGTTTGTAAGTTTGCATGTGGATGACTGACAGCTGTGTGTATGTGTCATCATATGGATTTAACAAAGCAGCTGTGTATTACAAAACACCATCGAGAGGAAGCGAAAATGTTTCTCCATAGGACTTCAGAGTTTCTTAACACAAGGGTGTATATTAATTCTTGAAGTTGCGTGACAGGTTTGTATACTGAGAAATGGGCGTATGCACATGAGCTTTTTACAGTATATCACAATCATGAGTTTAATTTATATTTAAAGTATTAATAAATTTTTAAATGCGGATTTTTTTGAGGCGTGTGTTTTCTGTTCAGTTTAAACCTAGCTCATTATTAATTCCAAAACACTTTACTATCTTGTACTGTGATCATCACTGACTGGGATCACTGAATTCAAACCTCAGTTTAAGTTTGTGGTTCTGGTTTTGAGGTGACGGAAGTGAGTGACCACCTGGCATCAGAGGTGTGGCTTGTTTTCCATACTTGACTACCACATCTTTTAAAAGACCAGCACAGGCAGAAGCTGTTATTCTTTAAAGAGATCTCAAGCGCTAAACAGAGTGTCATGGACAACCAAACCTGTAATTCTTTTCCTGCTTATTTAGAGTAAATATAGGCTATACTAGTTTAAAATGTCTTTTTTAAAATGTATATATATTTTTTTTTTCTTTTTCCTTGTGTATTTGTAGGTGGATGGGGAGCTCCTACTGGTCCTGGAATGCCTGGGTTTAATCCAAGCAGCATGCCTGCAATGGTAAGTTTCATCATAGGGTTAAAATGTTTTGAAATATCAATACTGCAATTTATTTTATTTTTTTAAATAAATTAATTTATTTTAATATATTTATTTTAATTTATTTAATTAGTGTAAGGAACAGCACACAACAGTCTGTTCTGTTATATGGAAAAAATCCATATGTGGTGTGGTTCAATACAAAGCAGTTTGTTGTTGTTTTTTTATTACACCCTGATGTGAACTGTCTGATCTATGCTGTTTTAATAATAAAATTAAAACAATCCGCAATCTTTTAGCTGCACTCTGGTATAGTTGTTACTAATGCATTATTTTCTCTTATAAATTTGTTCTATACCAATGTTACAGTAAAGGCGCCTTAGGAAGAATTAATGCATCAGTTGTCATATTGTTTGTTACTTGTTAATGCGTGATAAATGTTATATTTGCCATACTCGTGTTTTGCAGAAGAAATTTATGAATTTTAAAAATCAGTCTGGTTTATATAAGTCATAGCAAGATCTCAGTAGAAGGCAGTACATTGTGTGTTAATTTACCTACAGAGCCTTTTTTGCATACCCATGTTCCCAAGCTAATCGCTTATTATTGGAAAAAATTTATGTTAAACAGCAGTTTAAAGACCAAATATACAGACTTTCTCGCATTTTCAATTAAAGCCACGTCTGCACCTACTACTTTTATTCTCTTTGCATTGACGCTGCTTTTAAAACTATAAATGAGAACATGCACTTTCTGATCAAAATAAAAAGTTGCACACTCAAATATTACCATTGACCGACTTTAGTTTTGATTATGGGACGCATTATTCAATTGAATATTATTTGTATAGCGCTGTTAACAATAGTCGTCATCGCAAAGCAATAGAAAATTATGGAAATGTGTATGAATCAAAACGATTAGATTGTCTATAATGATCTTGTATTGATGTCAGGAGAGTCAAATCACCATGTAAAGTCTTCTCCATCAAATCCCAAAGACTTTCAGCTGGGTTAAGGTCATGTCTTCATGGATATAACTTCATGTGTAGAAATGATCCCTCATCCTCCTAGAACCCGTCACAATCTGAGCATGATGAATCTTGGCATTTTTGTCCGTGCCATCAGGGAAGGAAAAACTTAATTGATAGAATAACCTGGTCATTCAGTACTTTTAGGTCATCAGCTGATAGACCTGACCAATTGAAGCAACACCAGATCATTATACTGCTTCCTGAGGCTTGTAGTAATTATTCAATCAAAGACTTAAGTATTTAGTTATTTAAATCCAAACTGTAATATTTCTTTTTTTTTTTTGGCCAGGTAGTGTACTAATACTTCTTTTGTCTAATTGAATGCAGAATCCTTACTTAATTTGAAATGTACTAGCATACAGTATCTAGTGAAATTTTTACGACGGACAGGCATAACTCCTGTTTTGCATAAGGTGATGATATATATATTCACACATACTGTACAGTATATATCAGTGCTGATATTCTGCACTTTAATTTTCAACCCATTGTACCCCAAACCATGATAACCATGTTTCCTCAAGTACTGGGGATCTGGATGTCATGTATCCTATCGTAACCATCAGCCTTTTTACCTATCCCCCTCAGCCAGGAGGAGCCATGCCTCAGGCACCAGGGATGGGATATCCAGGAGGGCCAGCTCCAGGCCAGCCCATGCCAGGCTACCCACAAGCCCCATCACCTAATCCATCCATGCCAGGCTACCAACAAGCCCCAGCAACCAACCCATCCATGCCAGGCTTCTCACAAGCCCCAGCAACCAACCCATCCATGCCTAGCTACCCGCAAGGTCCGACTCCAACTCCAATGCCTAACTACCCAAATCCACCTGCTGCCAATCCGTCCATGCCCAGTTATGGAGGAGGAGGAGCTCCTGTAGTTATTCCTGCTATAAATGTAAGACTTTTTACAGATAAAAAAAAAAACTCTTTTTTTTTTTTTTTTTTTTACAACAATTTGCTAACGAGTCAGTTATTTTTGATTAATCTTGCATTTTGTATTGCTTGAATACTTTTTATTGTTTCCGTGTTTAGCGTGGATTCAGAGGAACCATCGCAGATTGTCCTGGAGCTGACCCATTAAAAGATGCAGAGGTTCTTAGGAAAGCCATGAAGGGCTTTGGTGAATATCTTAACATACATTTTATTTTAACTTATATTCTTGTGCACTGTTTGATCCGTTGTCGAAAATGTATTGTACATTTAGATAATCAGGAATTTTGTTGCGAAAATTATACAATTTATACCTCTCAGTACTGTATGGGGTAAATACAGAATTTTCTTTTTTTCTTTTACAAATTCTTTTTCTTTTTTACTAATTTGTTCAAGTGTACGTTTCCAAAACAGGAGGTCATTGTGTTCTGAATTTGACATGTTTCAACAGGTACTGATGAGCAGGCCATAATTAACCTTCTTGGAAGTCGTTCTAACAGGCAGCGTGTCCCTCTGCTGATTTCATATAAGACTTCTTATGGCAAGGTAACTCTCAAATCTCTTGTAAGAACGTTCTGTATGCTTGTATAGCATTTATTACTACTCCTTCATTCATGCTTAAATGCCCTTTCAGTTCATGCACTGAATGTTTAAAATATTTTAGTCCAACGAAAGAAAACTGTGATCTGGGGGGGCGGTGGTGACCTTCTAGCTCCTTTTTCTTTTATTTTCCCATCTCGCAGTGTTTTTAATTAACTAAATGTAGAGTGATTACAGCTGCAGTTGATCATTCTCATTTTGTGTGGTGTTTTTTTTCCAGGACCTAATTAAGGATTTGAAGTCTGAGCTTTCCGGGAACTTTGAGAAATTGGTTTTGGCCATGCTGAAGACTCCTGCTCAGTTTGATGCATCTGAGCTGCGAGAAGCCATCAAGGTGTGTAAATCATTTTACAATTAAAATGTGGTGGGAAAAATTGTCATACTACATTAGTTAAATTTTATACCCCATCATTAATAAACTTTTGATTCTGATTGGACAGAATGTTTCTGTATAATGTTCTATAAAAAGCTCTGACGCTCATTCTGTTATATTATAGTTGTGTAATAAAAGCTCATATACAGGGACTTGATAAAGGATTTATCATTTAACCTGCGTCTCTTGTACTGGACAGGGAGCCGGCACTGACGAGGCTTGTTTGATTGAGATCCTGTCCTCTCGCACCAATGCACAGATAAGAGAAATCAATCAAATCTACAAAGCTGGTTTGTTCTCATACAGTATTACACCTCAACATGCTAAATGCGAATATCTCATCATGCCCCCGATACGTTCTTATGAGACCTAAAACTGAGCCAGTCGATAAATTTCAATGTTTTTACAGAAAACAAGAAATCACTGGAGGATGCAATTAGTGGAGATACATCAGGACACTTTCGCAGGCTCCTCATCTCTCTTGCTCAGGTACACTTGGGGCTGTTTTCCCCTCGCAAGTCTAGAGAAAAAATCTATAAAATATGTTTTATTGACAATTAGTTTGAAATAATTTTTTTAGCCGGATTTTTATCTTAATAATGTTAGTAATCACATGCTCTATTTTACTCACATTTAAAATACAACATACATAAATACATTACATAGTAATGCATTACATAGTAATGAAATATTACTGACATTATCTTTATATCATTTTAATATTACTTTTTTTTTTAAGGGCAATCGTGATGAGACAGAGACTGTGGATATATCATTAGCCAAACAAGATGCTCAGGTAAAGACTGGCTTTCCTTTAGTTCCTCCCTTTAAATGACTTTACTGTAATGTTCTGAATGTTTATACAAGAGCTAAGCACTATACCTAATTTATACCTGATGTATACCTCCAGACTCTGTACCAGGCTGGGGAAAATAAACTGGGCACAGATGAGTCCAAGTTTAATGCCATCCTGTGTGCTCGAAGCAAACCTCACCTTAGAGCAGGTACAGTAATGTCATCATTCTGAAAATGAAGGAAAATTATTTCATATTAAGAGAAATAATCTAATACAGAGTCGTTATTATTTTTGAACAATGTGAGTCGTTATCCATAAAATCACGCTCTCTTCTTGACATTGAAAAAAACTTACCAAAGTTGAGTCTTCACTAAGAGAAACCACAATCAGTTTCTATACTGTCCTGGTGAGAGTGCTGGGTTAAATGGAAATGGAAAATGATGGTCTGTGTGGTTTAAAAAAAAGATCTTTCTGTTTGTGTGAACACTCAGAATAGCATACTGATTGCCACACTTTGTTTCCCCCAAAGTCAAACCAGTTTTTTAAAGCCACAAAAGAACACTTTCACAATAAAGTTTTTCCCATGGTATTAGGTGGGAAAGTTTAACTTCTGAATTTTTTTATACATTTTTTTAATAACTTTAAAATTTAAATTTGTGAACTTTTAAATTCTTCCATTTAAATTTAAACAAGGAGTTGTAAAGCTTTTATTGTTAGTACAGCTTTATACTGTACATGTCAGTGATGTTCATGTCTCTCTACATCCTAGTTTACTCACAAGCTTAGGTTAGCCAGTCCGGTATCACTGGAAGGTGTTAATATAATCCTGTGTACAAATTCGATTTTAAAGCTTGTTACCTTATATCATTTATGACAACAAATTTAGAAATGTAATAAAAAAATAAAACCTGATTATTAATGGCTATGATCAGATTTCCTTTATCCAGTTTGCTTTTAGCGGATTGAAATTAGTCATTGCTTATAAATGATGATATCCATACAAGCAAACAATAAACTATATCCATACACAGCTGTGTACAGCAGTTTTCCATAAACAGTCACTCTTTTCTAAAAACTTGGCAATATTCAAACACCTACACACAACAGGTAGTACATGCAGTGCCGAGTGTGTTTGTATGATGCTGTTGTTCCATACCTGAAATTTAAGTGCCGTTCACAACACTGTTGCTAAAACAGTTTATGTTTATTAATTATCTAAGGACCGGCATGGTGTCAGGGTTTTCAATAACATTGACAAAATTATAGGTTTGTTGGATGAATTTTGTAGATACAGTCTTATCTACAAAAGTGACACAATAATGTTTTTTTTTTGTTTTGTTTTTTTTATTTATGCCATATGAAGTAACAATGCATTAATGTTTTTCCATTTCCAAGAGAGACTGTTTTAACATTTTTTCAAATTACCAAAATCTGTTATTTATCAAGCGGTGCCCAAACTTTTGCATAAGACTGTATTAAAAAATGGCATTGAATTTTACTCTCCAACAACGTTTGCTAAATACATTATTAACTGTACTTAAGTGTTTAAAAAGTATTAACAGTATAAAGCTTGCTGCCGTTCTGTTTCAGTGCCATAATAAAAGCACTTTTTTAAGAACATTTCTCTTTCTCTCTCGTTCTCTCTCATTTAAATCTCTCTCTTTCTCTCTCATTTAAATCTCTCTCTTTGTTTTTGTTTTTTTTCCAACAAGTTTTAAGATCTATATGCATGTGTGTACAGTGTTTCAGGAGTACCAGCACATGTGTGGCCGAGACCTTCAGAAGAGTATTGAGAGGGAGATGTCTGGAGATCTGGAGAGTGGCATGCTGGCTGTTGGTAAGATGTTTTAACAGTGTTCAGTTTAACGAACCTGTCTGGAAATGACACTACAGGAGTTAAACGCTATGTATATTTTCTTTTTATGCGCCTAGCTTTTGCATACAATTTACTTATGCGTACAATACTATATCTGACAGTTTGACAAATGTCTCTTTGTGCTGACTGTTATTTGAATATTTGAATCAAATATTATTTAGATGATGGACTTCACCACAGTAGTGATATGATTGTGAGTTTTACCCTGTTAGATACCCTGTGTTTTAAATACCACTCATTCACTGTCAACTTTGTCAGTCCACCTTGTAGTATAGTTCAAAAGTTAGTCAGGCCATATTTTCCAAGGCAGAATTAGTTTATTTTTATGTCAATTTCTGACCACTGCGCTACTGTTATTTTTGGTTGCAGACTGTTTTGTGTATACAGTGTACTGTATCCAGACTGAAAGTCTGTACACAGTGTATTAACTGTATACAACATGCACTTGGCTCACTGCTTAAATGTCCAATGAGTGAAGGCATCTAATAATCTTAACAAACTATTACGTAAGATGATGTCATGGAGTACTTTATACAAGCCATACGGTATTGTGCAAATGTCTTAGACACATGGAAATAACAGCTGTTGAGGATGTCGTTAACACACATTTTTATAAATAAAGTATATAAAGTATACACACACATACACACAGAGTCATGAACTCTATATATAACTGGAATACTAATCTTTGAAAATCTTTGAAAATCAGATTTTTCGTTGGTACTGACTTATATAGTCATAAAATAAACATTTATAACAAATTTTGTTCTAAATATATATATATATATATATTTTTTTTTTTTGCTTTATTTTGCTTTATTATTAAGTCATTACTAAAAAAAGAAATAATTTCTGAAAATTAGTATTCCAAATAGCCAGGCTTGATTCCCATGTGCATGGAGTTTGCATGTGCTTGGTGGGTTTCCTCCGGGTACTCCAGTTTCTTCCCACAGTCCAAAGACATACAGATTAGTTTAAATTGGTGTTCTTAAATTGCCCATAGTGTGTGAATGAGTGTGTGAGTGTGTGTATGTCTGAGTGCCCTGCGATGGATTGGTACCCCGCCTCGTGCCCTAAGTCTCCTGGGATAGGCTCTAGGCCCATGTGACCCTGAAAATATGTATATATATATATGTTTTTTATAATAAAATAAACATGTATAATAAATTTTGTACTTGATAAATAAACAAATTGGAGACTTTTGCACAGTACTGTTGTCCATAATAAAGTTATGAATAGTCACTATGTCGGCATTCTCACTTGAGCAGGTATAGTCCCTTTAGAAAAATTATTTGGATTCTTTTTTCTTTTTTTAATTATAATAAATTTGCTTTAACTGTTTTGTCCTCTATGCTGCTGTTCACTCTCAGGCTAATGGGGTAATATATTAAAATATTTAACCACACATTGAGTTCATCTCCACTGTGATCGACCTATCTCCTGTCACACATTGCTGTGTTGTACCTCTCTCTACCTCCTTTTTCTAGTGTTCAGTGCATGATTTGTGTGTGTTTCTTTATGTATCTATGTTTCTAGTAAGTCCTTCTCATATTTAAAGTTTCATCTATGCATTTCAACTGGCTGAGTTTTAGTTAGGTTTAATCTTGACTGATGTTTTGATCTCAGTTTCATAAGCCACTTGGATTTATCTTTTTTTATCATTGTACAGTTTTAGTATTTCAGATTTCTGGGAAATCATTTTTTTTTTTTTTTTTTGTACATATTAAATCTAAAATGTCTTTTGTGCAGTGAAGTGCATTAAGGACACACCAGCCTACTTTGCTGAGAGACTCCACAAAGCCATGAAGGTAAGACACTGAAGGCTGGAGACGTGGGACTGTCTGATCTGTGTAATCAATGTTAAAAATTTTTTTTTGGTGTTTTCAGGGACTGGGAACCAAAGACCGCACCCTGATCCGCATCATGGTGTCTCGCTCGGAGATGGACATGTTGGACATCCGCCAGGCGTACCTGAAGATGTATGGCAAGTCTCTCTACACTGACATTTCTGTAAGTAAACTGTTTCTTTCACCCTCACTTCTTTTAATAAGTATAATGTGGTTTATAGAGAAAATGCACACACTGCATTTATGTACAGCGCCTTAACGATATTGAATAAAATACAATTGGAGGGTCTTTATTGTAATGGTATTTGCACAGTAACTCTTTATTATTATTATTATTATTATTATTATTATTATTATTCTTGGCTGGGTAAACAAGATTCAGAATGGATTCTACATCTATATCCACTACAATCAATATGTGGTTAAAGTGTAGACTTTCAGCTTTTATTCAAATACTTTAACAAAAGAATATTGGCAGGCTATTTCTGAGCTACAGTCATATTTTACAAACTCTCTCAATTTTTTTACCCATTTTTACCTTTTTTTTTTGCTACCCACATTTGGCCAACGTGGCCAGTTAGGGTCTCTTTCTTAGCTATTTGGTGACAGATTAGGAAATAAAAGCTCTGGATGTGATTCCAAGTATTGAATTTACATTTACATTGGTAGCTGTTCATTGGGACTTTGACTATGTAGTTCAAAGATTTATTAATTCAGGTAAAGGGGGGCAACATTAGGCTGATAAAAACAAAACAAATCTATCAGAGGAAAGTAAGAATGCATCGCTGCAATGTTGATCATGAAATGTCAATGTCTCCGATCAAGAGGGTTAGGAAGAAATTTTAAAAAGAAGCTTTGAAATGTAATTTTTTTAAATCGCCAAATCAGTGACCCGACCTCAACCAAACTAAGCACGCTTTTCACTCCCTGAATGGCAAACAAGACTCACAAATGACATGTAGAAACTGAGGATAACTGCGGTAAGGCCTGGGCAAAGCATTTCAAGAACAGAAACTTGGTATTTGATGATGTCCATGAGCTTCACTGAGCTTCACTGACAGAAAATCATAATATGCATGATTGTTGGTTTGTCCAATTAATTTTGAACCTTTAAATATGAAGGGAGTTTTAAAAAAAATGTATAAATCAGTAATTCCTAATGTAATACAGTAGTTAATGCAATAATCTTGGTAAAAAACTTTGAATCTAAATCTATTATGGTGGTGTATGGTGGTAAAAATAGCAAAATTGTGTCACCCTGACTGTATAGACGTGAATACCCCTGTGGTTTAATTCTGAGACCAATGTTAAATGTGTGCAATTTTGCTTCGATTCCCAAAATCCAATTTACCATCTCTTCTGTTCAAGTTCATTGTAAAATTGAATGATTTGGCGGCCACGCTGTAATATCTATGTGAATAGTCTGTGATGTATTTTAATACTGAATGATCTCTGGGTTTGCAGGGAGACACTTCTGGGGATTACAAGAAATTGCTGTTGAAGCTTTGTGGTGGAAGTGATTAAGAAGATGCTGCAGTGTTTGTCACATTTAAAGAAGATGAAAAAACTGGTGCCATACATTGTTCATACAAAATATATTGCCAAAAGAATATCTACAATTGCATGTTATTGCCACAAATATGTAATTAAACTAACGGTGTAATGTCGTGTACAACCTTCTCTGTGCTGAATTTTATATAAATCTTTATTTTATATAAGCCAGCCTATTTTTTTCTTTACTATTGCCTTTATGCTGGGTATGTTATACATCAGTTAAAATATTATAGATCTTTAAAAAAAAAAAAAAAGCACTGTTATTGAGTCATGTCTCCCCCCCCTTGCCATGTTTTTCATTTTTGATACACCAATATAAAGGGGCGGATGCCCTGTACTGGGAATATGTCTTTTAATTGAAATCTAGTATATATCTGGAGAATCTGTGTCATGTCAATCAATATTACCTGCTTTTCTGGCATACAGTCTCAGTACACTGTTTAGGAAAACATCTGAGCTAATCAAACGAGTCAAGCCAAGTTGAATCTGATTCAATATCAGTGTTGTCTACTGATATCGGCTGTGATATTGACAAACCATTTCAGATAGGCGTATCCCTATTAAATAATTTATCGTATAATATCAGTTATATTCTCAGGATTATATAACTCAAGATTTTAAATTCTGTCTGTAAACATGTTCAGGAATCAGGAATTGCAGAAACAGCACTGATAATAGCGCCTGCTGTGACCTACTGTATGGTCACCCCAGTTCCAGTAGCTGCTTCATGCTGTACTCTGGGACTGAAATGTCAAATGTCCATGGTAAAGTGGAATTGCATGTTTTAGGCTTACAGTAATAGAAAAATGGGAATGTGATATCCTGCATTTTGTGCTTAATTTGTTTACTTGGTTCATGTATTGCTTTTGTTATACACTCCACTGTTATGTACTGCTGAAAAATGAAAAATAAAATCGTGCTTATATGATTCGTGGTTGAGCTACCAATTTCTTTACAATCCTCTATCGTTCTAAACTCCGAAGACAAAATCAGTGTGCCAAAATATATTAAGAAATGTTTAGCGTCATTTTGAACAATGCATTATTCTACATTCACTATATTTACCTTGTGAGTGCAGCACAATGTCACCTCAAAACTTCTCTCGGATAAGGGTCCTCTCTGACTCATCTATGACGCACACATTGTCCTCTTAGTCAGACCTATAAAAAAAAGACGGTACATACAGGATGCTGCGGTATACTTAAGGCGATTTGCTGTCAACCTGGGAATTCAGATAGGAGTGAAAGAATTGTACTGTAGATCGTGCCTGTTTTATGGAGCTACCACCAGAGTGCAGTGTCACTTATGTGTTATAATGGTGAAATGCAGATGCCAGATAAAAGGAGACACCACAATTATGCATTCCAGCAACAAATGCCCATAGATGGGGGGAGAAAATCAAAGATCTTATGATGTGGCTCAGAGAAAATTACATGGGGAAATCCAGCGTTTTAGGTATTTACTAACCAAGCTGTGATTTTCCTTTAGCAACTATATATACAGTATTTTTCATTAATATAAAGTAATCTAATTAATTTCTGTATAAGCACCAAGAATCTATGATTACTACTGTGACACAAAAACAGAGGGATAGGGGTTGTATTAATAGTTTTTTTTAGAAATAGAAATGAAACATTAAACATTTCAAATTTAATTGATTAATTTCATTTAATTTGTGACTTATTATGCCTATCATTTGTATTTACTATTTACAAGAAATTTCCGCACAATGTGGGTCACAACATTTTAATACATTTATTTACTATTTCAATGCATTTTAACTTGTTCTTACTATATTTGTGTACATTACACATTATATATCTACCCATTGTGCATTACAGAAAATGGAGATCAGAGTGGAGCTTTAATGTTCTTCCTCTGTGGACATCAAAAGCGTTGAGAGTCCTTGCAGAGAGTGAGAGATTCTCCAGCTCATACGCTGCACCCACACAATAACTGTACCCTGATGTTCTGTGTACAGTAATGTGATCTGTAATTAGTGACTGTTAATTATAGCCTGACATTCAACCAAGAGTGACTAGTCATTGACAACATTCTGTTTGTGCTTCTGCAGTCAGAACATCCCTCTTTAAAACGAGTTATTTGCAACCTCATCATTGTGTCTTTTATTCATTTTTGCAATCTCACAATTTTGTCTCTTTTTTCCTTTTGGAGGGGGAGTGGGGCGGTGTTGGAGTACTCGCCTTGATGAGTTCCAGATTCTACAGTACATTTGACTTGGATCCGAAGTAATTTGATTTAAGTCTGTTGGATGATATTTTTCATTCATAGCTAACTTGCTGTTAACATTCAAAATAAAAAAACAAGAAGAAATTTCATTAAAATAAATGTATGCCAGCATGGCAGGCAGTTTGTGGGATTTATTCATTTATTCATTCATCTTCCATACTGCTTATCCTGTACAGGGTCATGGGGAGCCTATCTCAGGAGACTTTATGCAAAAGGCAGGGTACACCCTGGACAGAATGCCAAGCCACACACACACATTATGGAAAATTTGGGAACTCCAATTAGTCTAATCTGCATGTCTTTGGACAGTGGGAGGAAACTGGAGTATCCAGAGGAAACCCACCAAGTACAGGGAGAACATGCTAACTCCATGCACACAGATCAGAGGAAAGAATTAAACCCTTAACCCTGAAAGTGCTAGACCACAGTGCTAACCGCTACGCCACAATGCCACTTGTGGTGCAAGAATTAAAAAGTCACCAAGATACTGTATGTTGAATTTGTGAACATTGCTCACTCACTTATTCATCGTCTACACCGCTTTATCCTGTATTCAGGGTCACGGGGGCCTGTAGCCTATCACAGGAGACTTAGGACACGGTACACCCTGGACAGGGTGGCAATCCACACACTATGGGCGATTTGGGAACGGCAATTAGCCTAATCTGCATGTCTTTGGACTGTGGGAGGAAACCCACTAAACACAGGGAGAATATGCAAACTCCATGCACACAGAGACGGAAATCGAACCCGGCTGGGAATCAAACCCAGACCCTGGAGGGGCAAGGCGACAGTGCTAACCACTACACCACCCTGCTGCCTTGTAAACAGTGCTGCTAATACCATATATTATTAATACCTGGACTTTCCTAGGCATAGTATAAGAGGGTTGTTTTCATGGAATCTTCCAACAGTACAAACTAAGAGGTCCAGGACAAGAATTACTTGATATTTAACCCTTTCCTTTAAATTGAACTACATTGATCATCCATTACATTAAAACCAGCAAGTGAACAGTCAGTTCTTGAAGCTGATGTGCTGAAAGCAGGAAAAATAAGCAAGTAAAATTTAAGTGTGATCTCAGAGATCTCAGATCTCACATTTAAGTGTGAGTCAGAGAAGTTCCAAAACAGGAGTCTCATGGGATATTCCTAGTATGCAGTGGTTAGTTCCTACTAATAATGGTCCAAGGAGGCGCAAACGGTAAACCGACAGAGACCTAAACACTCAAGACTCATTGATTTTTGTGGGAAAGGAAGACTACCCCATCTAGTCTGATCACACAGAAGAGCTACTGTTGCACAAATTGATAAAAATGTTAATGTTTTTCAGGATAAAATGTTGTTTACGTATTGCATTTTACTACATGTAGGGCTGCATAGCTACATATTGGTCAACACAAGGTGATCCCTGTCCCCTGCTGAAAGTGGCTACAATGGACACAGGAAGCAATGAAAGATGTTGGCTTGCTCTGAAGGACATCATGTGGATGTCTGGTTGCGTTTATGTCGCTTACTTGGGGAACAGATGGCACTATGAGGCACTATGGGACGAAGCCAAGCCAGCAGAGGCAGTGTAATGCTCTGTACAACAGATTTCAGGGAAACCTTGGTTCCTGGCAATTATATGGATGTTACTTTGACACATACCTCCTACGTAAATACAGTTGCAGGCCAAGTACACGCCTCCATGTAAATAGTATTACCTAAAAGCAGTGGCCTCATTCAGCAGGATAATGCATCTTGCACACTGCAAGAAAAAAAAAAACAATGGTTTAGAATAGAGCATCTGTGAGATATGCTGGACAAAAAAAAATCCAATCTGTAGGGGCCTCCTTGCAACTGGTCAAATGATTTGGTGACACATGGGGGGTTCAAAAGATATCAGGCAGGTGGTATTAATGTTATGGCTGATTGATAGTAAGAGGAAATTTCATGATTCCTTGTTATTTGTATCTGGGACAGTCCACCTTCACAGACACAGGCCAGAGTCTCAGAAAATCTACAGTTTTTTTATCTGGAAAAAAAAATACTAAACTAAATACTGCTACTGTAACTAACTTGGAATGTATATGATTGCACATTGGAATCACAGTTTTTCTTGGACATAGGGTTAACTGTGATAATGTAATCTAATACAAGGCCAGAATTTAGGGTATACGTTATATCTTATTTATGATAGAGATGTCTCGTATTTTTCGTATCATTCCTTGTGCCAATTAATGACTAGGCACGACAATGAGTACTGACTAGCGGTTTGGCCAAAAAGGCGATGAGGTCAGTCCTCAGGTTACTGTTCTTTTTGAGTTTCGCACACTAAGCTCACGCAAACGTCTCAGGTCTCCTGTTTCTTTTTACCTTCCAAAAACACGCCTGTAGGTTTTATTGGCTATGTGAAATTGTTCATAACTGTGCATTAGTGTGTGTATACATGGTGTCCTGTGATAAACAGGCCTCCCATCCTGGTTGTATTCGCATCTTGCTCTTAGTGTTCCCAGGATACATCCTGACTATAAACCAGGATAAAATGTCCACTGAAGATGATGAATGATTTAAGTAATTAACTATGAAGTAAATATATAGAAAGTCCATCTTTGGGTTATTAATTTTGAATGAAGGAATAGAAGTTAAAATTGTCTTTTCACTGTCTACTTTATTAGGAAGACCTGGGCACCTGCACATTCATATAATCACTCACTCTCACACATCGTATATACTGTTTTATCCTGTGTACACAGTTGCGGAGGGCCTAGAGCCTATCCCGGGAGACTTTGGGTACGGGGTGGGGTACAGCCTAGACGGGTTGCCAATCCATCGCAGGGACACACTTACACGTACATTACTAGCAATTAGAAAACGCCTATAAGCCTAATCTGCATGTCATGCAAACTTCATGCAGACCAGAGGAGGGAATTGAACCCAGACCCTGGAGGAGTACAGTGCTAACCACTGAGCCACCATGCCATCCACATTTATCCACATTCCTAAAAAAGTGGATGGTAAGTGTATGTTTTGGTACATTCACCCATTAGTTCAATTATTTGTTACAGCACCTTACAGCACAGTAACATGCTTTTTTTTCCATATCCCAGTTATGAAGCTGGGGACAGAGCACAGGGTCTGGAGTAGACAGGGTTCGGGGCTCAACAGTGGCAACTTGGTGGTGCTGGGGCTTGAACCCCACACCTTCTGATCAGTAACACATAGCCTTTTTTATTTTATTTAACTGTTTAAGCCTGACATTCTGTGTAGAAAAATCTGATCTTGCCAGCAGCATTTGCAGTGGAAAAATGTCCACGTGTTTCACTGTTGAAAAGACAGCAAGAGTATATTTTGTTGGAAACTTAAATAACATTGTGTGGACTGAAAAGGACCCGCCCACCGAGAGGAAGGAATCAGGTGTGTCTGTGTGAAGCCCCGCCCATTTTTACCTTACATGGCTATTGTGAGGAGAGTTGATTGACAGCATGCAGCAGCTACTGAGCTGCTGAGACATGGCGGAGCTTACAGTTTGAGTAGTTACGGTAGTTTCGCTCGCACGAAAGTCGACGCGTTACCGATTAAATGGCGAAGAAGAAACGATAGAAGTGGACGGAAATGCTGCTGTTCGGAGAATTGCGGTGGAAGAGGAAAGAAGTGGCTAGAAAGTAAGTGAGCTTGAGGGGGGGGGATGTGTCTCGCGCTCGCTGTTTAGTGCAGTCAACTGCCCTAGGCAACAAATATGGCTTCGTGCGCCTCTTCTCTGTGTGGAACCAGAAACTGCTGTATCAAGCCATCGCATATCATGGCGCAGTCACTCAAATCGTACAAGTGACCCAGAAGGGTGGGGGAAGTTCCTGCGCGGTTCTTTGGGCGGGGGGGTGGGTGGGGGTTCTGTTGGGTTTGAGTCGCCGTCTCCGCCGAATACAACGAGAAGCTAGCTTAGCCGGTTAGCTAAGGGAACTGCGCGAAGTGCAATGGAGCCGAAGCACAAAGAGTTGTTAGAGCAGTGCCACCAGAACTTGGTGCAGTCCGTCACGGACGCGCAGCGCCTCATCGAGCTGCTCGCCAAATCCGGCAGCCTGAGCGAGCGGGACACGTACGAGCTGGACCAGAACTGCTCCTCCAGCTCGGAGAAAGTCGACCAGCTGCTGAAGATGCTCATGAACAAGGAAAGCGACCATTTCCTGGCGCTGTGTGTGGCACTGGAGAAGACCTACCCTCACCTGTACACTGCCCTGTTCAGCAACGGGGGAGGAGGACCTGCAGATCACTCCGGTAAGCCGCACTGGATCTCCAGCATGGAGCTCGCCATGTCCGAGCTGCTGAGATTTATACACACACACACACACACACACACACACACACACACACACACTCACACTCTGTCTAAGATTTCTTCAATAATCACAACACGGTAGGCTATAAAAGCTGAGACACCTCTCTCTCTCTCTCTCTCTCTCACACACACACACACACACACACCCTCAGTCTACTATTAACTTCACAGTAATCGTCCTCCTGATCGCCCCAGTGTTTATCTCCAGAGTCTCTGGGGTAATTAGGCATGATGTGGCTGAAGTAACATCCCGAAAACATAATAATGACAGGGCGAGAATTTGATCAGAGGTGGTAAGTAATAGCCCCATGGGAAGCACTGATGATCTACATTACCCCATTTGTGTGTGTGTGTGTGTGTGTGTGTGTGGATTGCAGGCCACCTGAATCTCATGTGCAAAAAAACAACAACAACAAAAAGTCAACCTAATTATTGCCAAGTTTTGATTAAGACAATTTTGAGAAGTAAAAAGTTTGGTCCTTTTTTAAAATTTACCCAACTATATTTCATCCACATATCGATAATGCAATACTTTCCACATCATATGTTCCCTTTGCATTTTATGGAGGTAGTGTTTTCCATGGGAACACTTGCCAGTCCATATATATATATATATATGTGTGTGTGTGAGAGAGTTAGGATTATGCAAGTATGGCTTTCAATATTACCTTTTTTTATGCAACCTGAACATCGGTGGCTCAGTGCTAGGTCTCTTGCCTGCAATGCAGAAGGCCCAGGTTCGAAAACCCAGTTAATGCCCAAATCCAGGACGCTGGATGCAGTGCCGGGCCCAAGCCCGGATAAAATTGGAGAGTTGCAGAGTAAAAAAAAAAAAAGAAGAGCATCTGGCGTAAAACCTGTGCCATGTTGTTGTGCAGATCAGCTGTGGCGACCCCTTAATGAAGCAGTCGAAAGACTTAACAAATTTTTCTTCACGCAAATTCATCATATGACCAAGATTTCCCCATGGCTGCCCATAATCGCAGCACGGTTACCCGTCTGTGTGTAATGCTATGTTTAACACGGATAATATTATGACTGAGGAAACATCTTCAGGAGTGCTGAATGCCAAGTTTTATTATAAAAGCTTCTAGATGGAAGATTGGATAAAGCTAAAGTGGTAGCTTGTGTGCTCAAGCTACCTTCTAGGGAACTATTTTTACAAGAATACATTAAACGTAAGCTATGGAAGTGGTGGCTCAGGCAGCTAAGGCATTAGGTTATTGATACTCGATTAAATTGAGTATTTTAAAATTGTGATTAATTATAATTAGTGATTTAGCTAGATTAAAATTTGTAATCGATTGACAGCTCTAATTACAAGTCAAGCTTATTTTTTTTTTACAGATTACAAACAGGAACATGTTCATATGGACAGGCAAGTGGATTATTTCTTTTGAGGATGAGGTCACTTGAATCTCATGAGGAAACAAAAATGTGAATCTAATTATTGGCAAATTTACGCTATTTCATATTTAATTGATGTCCAAGTTTTGGAAAAAAAAAATTTGGTCTTGTTTTCAGTTTACCCAACTCTTTGTCCAGATATCGGTGCAATCTCAGTGACATTAAAACGTTCCTGATGCACGTTTATGGATGTGATCATTTCCATAGGAATACTTGCCTGGCCATATGATCATGTGTGTGCCCTGTTTGAAATCCTTAAAACAGCTTGACTTGTAATGCATAATCCTACATAACAGTAGGGTGAAAAGTTTTTCATCTGAGGGTAAGGATGTGGTTTTCTGTTTCATCGCTTATTTTTTATAAGCTGATGCCATTCCACTGACTTGTTCTGATTTCCTGGTTTTCGAGTTGTGATGGTAAGAAACGGGTATTAAGTAATAAAAAATTTAGGAAGATCTTCTCTCAGAGAGTGAGTTCAATATTTATGATTGTTGAAAGCATGTGTAAAAAAGTGTGTGCTGGCAGCGTGACTGAGTGTTGCTTCTATATATAGAGTTAATATACATGTTAAAAAGCAGGATGTGTAGTTCATTACCAAACTTGATGTAATTATTGATGAACAGATGTGTTATAAGCATGATAAATCACTTAAGCATGTGCTGTTATGGAACCATAACCCGTATTGTAAAGTTTACAGTGAGCATCACCTTGTTTGTTGTGTTGGGTTGGTTCCTGTTTGCATGCGAGGTATATGTCCTTACCATAAGCTTGTTTTTCTATTTTTTTAAATGTCCTACAGTAGGACATAGTGAACATGTATATTTATGTCCCTGCACCTGCCTTAGGATTATTCATCCTGAAGCATTTTGTAAAAGCACTTTCTTTATTGCTATTCCTGTGGCGTGTGTGTGATATGGTGATATCCTTTGGGAGTGTTAGCCCGGGATGAAGCACGTCAGCTGACAGATGAAAGCCTAAGCTCTCCCTCTACTTTGCTGGCTCACACACACACACACACACACACACACACACACACACACACACACACACACACACACACTCATGTGTATGATGAGTTTCAGTGAGCGCGACCTGCTCACTGAAGTCATTCTCACAAGCTGCCACTGCTGAGGCTCAACTCTTTTTCCTGCCAAGCCTCTCCACACACACAGTCATAAACACACACACACTCACTCAGGCTGGGAGTGGGAGCTGTGGAGGAGGGGCAGGTTTGGTTAGTGTAGGGCAGTGTGGTGGCAGCTTCAACTGCTTCCTCATGCTGGCTGGAGAAGTTGCACACTGCATGTAGCTCTATGTGTATTGAGCACAAACTGTCGTAAATCAGCGTATGCAGGGAGGCAAACGATTGGCGTTGAGAATTGTTCAGATTTATGCATGATATGCTAATTAAGCGTGTGTGCTGAGAGCGTTTCTATAAATGAATTATATATTGCGACCTCTCAGACTCATGACTGATTTACAGCTGCTGGGTGGTTTTTACACTGACTGTGCGATGTTTGCTCTGAACTGTACACTAGACAGGCACGTTGATTTAGAGCAGAGGTGTCAGACTCCAGTCCTGGAGGGGAGCAGCACTGCAGAGTCTCGCCTCATTTAACCCACCCGTTTCAGCTCCTCCGCTAATTAGCAAGACTTTCATGAGCTGCATGTGGTGTGGTAAATGAGGAGCGAGACACATCTGTGCAGAGTGATGGCCTCAACCACTTCTTTCGTGATTGTGTTGATCATTGAGATGAGGTTGTTCCCGGCATTTCTGATCAACTCTATTTCCACGTCTTGGAGCTTAAAATATTTATTGAATGTTAACTATAGACTAGTTCTCTGCGTGGAAGTTGGCTCTGTGAAATGCAGCAGGGAGAGCATTTCAGTTTTAAAATCAAGTGCTTGTTTAATTTGAAATGGCTTGTTCACAGCAGGCCAAAGGGTGACTCCTCCATGCAGTCAAACAGAGGGCTGAGCAAAGACAACAGGCCGTTTGTTTTAAGCTGAGCTACCCCAAAGTGCACAGTCAGCAGCTTGCTCTGTTTATGGGCCATGGGGGCCGTCTGCTCAGATCCCGATAGATCCGACTTGTGGAAAGGGGGAGTTACGGCAGGATAGTATGGCGGACTTGAACATTTCTGCAAGAGGGCACGTTTGCACAGTCCTGTTAACGTTGGGATAGAATTAAGGAATGTCTGGACATTTGCTGAGAGGTAAAATTTAAAGATTAATTCTAAACTGAGACAAAAAAGGGAGACAGAAAAATATCATGTCGAGGAAAAAATTTTTTATTTAGTTATGAATCGCGAATCTTTTGTTGCGGCAAAACATGTATTGCTACATTGACTCAAAATAGGTAAAACATATATATTTTTTTACATTTATAATGGAGATGAACTGGTCGATTGGCCATTGACCAGAACTTCCAGGTTTTCAGTTCGATCGGCCATAACTGATAATCGGCCACAGATATAAACAATTCTGTACCGAACGCAGAAGCTTCCGAGTGCAGCAGCAGTAACGCGTTTTTATGCCAATGCAATATCAAAAATTGTGCACGTTAAAAGTCTCCAATCTGCCTTTTTCTCCAAACTTTTAAGAGTAAATTAGTCTCAAACCCAAATGTATTACCTAGCTCCCTGAATATGTGAAAAGTGCCCATGTGATGCCCAGTCAGTCCCATGTGTTTTATTTTTTATTTTTTGGTCTCTCTCATAAGTGTACTTAGCTACCTTAGCAGTTGGTAAAGTAATGGAATAAGGTCTAAGCCAGTTAATTGCATACTATTTTTCACTTCTAACAAAGTTTTTAACAGAGCACATCATGTTAGGATCAGCAAATCTTAAGGCAGCATTTCAGCTAAAAGATGAACAAGCTATAAGTCTGACGAGCTTATTTCATTAAGGTTATGTTTAACTGCATGTTTCTGTGCATGTGAGTTTCCTCCACATTTTCAGGTTTTTTTTGTGAACAAACTTATGAAAATGTGTTTGACAAAAGGTGTTCCTGGAATAGGATCCTGATTCACTGCAACCCTGACCAGGATAAATGTTCTTGAAAAGCGAGTTGTATGATAACTCTGAGTTGGGCTTTACTGCGCTTGGTGGTGTCTGTGCATGTTAATTAATCCTCGTAATGGAAATCGTTCTCCAGTCAAATAGCGTGCACCTCAGCTGGTTTGAAAGCACGTGCAGTGGTCACAGCTCTGAGGTGTGTTCCACATCAACACGCCTGCTTCCAAGGACAGGATGGCTTGTTTATTCATGAAGCCTGCCATGCACACTCACCGTCCTGGTTGTCCTAATGCAGTGGCTGTTGATCTACTTTTAGCTGCTGTCATGCGTCTAATCCAGTATCTGTAACTCAGCAACACTGCCTTTTGTATTCCTGGACCTGACTAATATAATCAAGGGCACCAAAACTGCTGAAATGAATATGCTGCTCATTAGAAAAATTGATTCAATGATGCGTCGTGGTTGTTTTGTGTGGCCATTCATGTATCGCTACATTGACTCCAAAATCTATTTTTTATTGTATATATAAATTTTTTTGAGGTGGAAATATGTTGCAATTCCTCTATAATACTACTGGTGCTCTAAACTAGTCACTTATTTCTAGGCAAACTTGAGAAAAAGATATTTTTTTTATTTCACCATGTTTATAAAATTTTGATATTTGTAGAATCGCATTACAAATCAGTTCGGCACTTAGCGTATCGCGACAGCGTATCAGGCGATCCCTGGTGAGTCCTGTCCCTACTGTTTATGTTGGTCGGCTTTGTTTTGTGAATGAATTGCCAAATATTAATTGTAGGATTTTTTTGCTGTGTTTATATAAATCATAATCATAACTGAAACACACAGACGTATTATCCTGGATAGGATTGCTATGTGTGCGCCTGCACTAATCTAAATGAGCATGAATAGGTTTCTTGTTGTGTTTGCAAGGTGTTAAGTCTAGTGCCGATGCCTGCGTGAGTCAGTACTATCAAAAAATAAAGACTTAATTACCATTTGCAAGCTTCTTAATTACTGACTAATGCACAGGAAATGCCAAAGTCTAAATACTGGTTGTGCAGCAAAAGAAATAAACAGTGCAGCTCCGAGGTCCATGAGCGCTGCCGCCCGGACCTGATGCCCGACACTGGACTGATGGCTGGCTACAATCAGAGCCTGTAATAAAGGCTTTCTGAAAACGGGCCCAGTAATCTGCCCGTGGCTGACTGACCTGACGCATGTAGCTTTTAGTAGGTTAAGAACAGCTTTTAAGCGTGGAACACACAGCTGGGTGTGCTGTTCTGAACAAAGGGAAATGTATTTTAGTGTGGTGGTGAACCTTACCTAACCTTCATAACAAGGAACAGATTGCGACCCTGTTACTTGGTGCAATGTGGATTTCATTTGATTTAGCCATATTGAACTTGTTGGGAAATGTTTGCTCCAGGAAGTTTTCATGCTCTACTGTTCTAACATGACTGAATCCTATATGCTTGGAAACATTCCAGCCAGTGTTTGATATCGCCGACCTTGTTTATTTATGCTGACATATAAAATGGAAACTGCGATTCTAACAACAGATTGTGCTATTTAGCAAAGTAGGGCGAATTTAATAAACACGGCTAGTTGGCACTTTTTTAAAGGACCATTACTTTTTATCAAGGTGACAGCGCAGTTTCAGTCCCTTTGCTTTGAAGTGATTTATAATGTGTGTTTAAATACCTGCTGAATGTTTCTAAAGTTACACCTGCACATAAGAATAGCCAGTATTGTGGTTGATCTGATATACTACTTGTATTGATATTCAACACATGGTTGATAAACAAAAGCACGAGGAAAAAAATGACACGCTGTGATTTAACTGCTGTGCCGTTATAGGAAAATAATTAACAATGGGTGTTGATTATTTTTCCAATAACATTGTGTCCTGAAGTTTTTTATACTTGGGCAATTTGCCAATGACATGATACTTATGAGCAGAAGTGAGTTTATAATTATTTATTTTATAATAATTAAAAAACTGGAAATACTTTAAAACATTATAAAAAATAATAGGTACATTTACAGACTTATTAAAAGAGAAATTATTTACCAGAGAAAAATCATTCGATCATTTGGATAAATTTTTTTATTTATCCCTTTTGATAGTCTTGTTCTTTGAATGCCTCTTTAGTTCACTTGTATCTCAGTCTGTTTTTCGAAAGTGGAAAATATGGCTCAAACTGGATACATTACAATATATTGTGTAAAGTTATATATTAGGTTTTATTATACATGTTTTAACTTTGTAAAAATTCTGATGTCAGGATGACTTGTTCGGGCATCTTTAGAACATAAATGATGGGGTGTGTTCCCTGGATGCATTGATTAGTAACCTACCAGAAGGGTTCAAGGAAGGATAGACTATTGGTGAACTGCAGGCTCGTGAATGCCCAAGGTTTGTTCATATGTGTGTGGAGTGAAGGCAAGCCTGTGGACTAATCCCAGAGAAGAGCTGGTGTAGCACAAACTGGTGAAAAAGTTCATGCTAGCTGTTATTAAAAGTCATGATGGCATGACTGCTGCATTATGTGCCATGCTTACCTGGGGAAAGGTAGATGCAGAAAGTCAATGGGGGCAGTGTGAGACTTCAAGTACACTTTCATGCCAATGTTATTACCTAATGGCAGTGGCCTAATTCAGAAGAATTCACCCTGCTGCATTGCAAAAAAAGAAATGTTCAGGAATTGTTTCAGGAACTTCACAAAGAGTTTATTGGTTTGTCTGTTGTTTATTTGTTGGTTTGGCCTCCAAATTCCTCAGATCTCAGTCTGACTGAGCATCCCTGGGATGTGCTGGACAAACAGGTCTGATCTGTTGAGGCACCACAGCGGAAAGATCTGCAGGTTACGAATTGGTACCAGTTACCACAGCATACCTTCAGAGTCCATGTCAGAGACGCGGGCGGAAGGTCCTACACAATTTCAGCAGGTGGTTTTAATGTTTTTGCTGATTGTTGTATGTATTTAAAAGGATTGTGTGTGTGTGTGTGAGAGAGAGAGAGAGAGAGAAAGAGAGAGAGAAATAAGATCAGATGTTTCTAATCAGAGGTTGAAATTAGAATGATAATTGTCAGTGTTGTATCTGCGTGAAACGCAATAAGCACGAGAACGTCACATTCCTGCAACTGTGTGGCATATGGTTCGAGAGCTGTTAATGGTAGAAATGGTTGGAAGCTGTCTAAAATACGATTTTGTGCTCTTTATCTCTCTTTTCCCATATTGTCTTCCATCATCCAGCTTGACTTACGCCCACACTCCCTTTAATTCAGTATGTTCTCTATTTTTTCCAATGTGGTCAAAGGTGACGTGATGTAATTTCATCTGTTTTTGTAGTTTGTGACTATTCGATTACATTGCTGTCCAACCACGTTTTCAAAAGTGGGAAGGACTTTTCATGGATGACATCATCTGTTATGTGAGAGTTTTGTGCTGCCGGCACTTCGCTTTTCCCTCCCTCATCTAAATGTCTGTAAAAAAAAAATAATAATAAAAAAATAAAAATTGCGGCCTGGTGCTGAATTCTGATCTTTAACGTCTTCTGATCCTTGCCCTCGTGCCCCAGCCTTGCCATGTTGCCTCATGGGAAACTGCAAGCTAACTGAACAAAGGCTTCCTGGGCCGTGTGGTGCCTTTGCTTCTGAGGCACTGAGCACTATGTCTTTCTGCTGTCTGGTAGAAAGAAAGGGGGTGACTTTGAGCTGGGCTCACTCCAGATTTAATTAAACAGCTCTGGCTTCTTCAGGAAAGTAAGCTCGCTGCCAGATCGAGTTTGATGTAAACGCCCGAGTTGTGGATAAACAGAATCGTTTGTCAGACTCTTTATAGCCATCTCTGCAGGCCTGGCATGATGACAGGCAGGATGTCAGGGTGACAATAGCAGCTGAGCTGAGCACAAACCTCTTCCTTTTGGAATACAAATGGTCAAGAACAACTTCTTTAATCGATTTATGTTGTGCAAATCGTGTAATTCTGATTTGATCGGGTGCAGTGATAAATACAAAGCTTAGAAAAAGAAAGGCTGGTTGTGTTTTGTAGACACATCTTATACTGTTAAATATGTTTGGAAAGGGCTTCTAAAGGGATGCTTCCGAAAAACATTAAATTTTCACTGTCATTGGGAGATGGGAGTTAGAGACTTTATTATTTTTTTTTAATACATTTTTTTTTATAATTTTTTTTTTTATCAGAGCTCGGCCAATCAGCTCTGATTGGCCAAGCTCTGATAAAAAATTTTTAAAAAAAAAATGTATATAAAAAAATACAAATAAAATATAAAGTCCATAGGATATCTGCAACTCTTGAACTCCAGCTCGAAATTTGAAGAATTCCGGCGTAAGATACCTTCTGCTTACCTTGTTGTGCCAGTTACAAGTACACAGCTTTTATAAGTCAGAGCTGGTTTGGTGCACATGGGGAACCTGAATAATATTAGGCAGATGGTTTTAATATTATGGCTCATTTCTGTATGCAGAAGTTGGCGTTTGCTCAAACCCTCCCCACAGCTGTTGTGTGATTGGAAAAACTGGCCAAAGGGATGTGAAATGGGATCATTAGTGCTGCACAATTAATCAAATAAAAATTAAAATCGTAATAAGGACGTGTGCAAATATTTTATCACACAAGGCTGCAGTTTTATTACAACATATACAGGTAATGTATGCATAGTCAAATTTATTTATTTATAGTTTGTCAATTTAAGATTTAATGAATTTATCTAATAATTTTAAGGTAGTAAATACTGGCAAACATGCCTTTAATGAGATAATTTGTGCCATAATTTGATGTTATTCTACATAAATAACTTTGAATGAAAAATGGTAGTTTAATGGTTACAATTTGCAGTTTAAATCGCAATCACAGTATGTTTCATACTGTGCATTTTTTTAGCTGGGTTAAAAGCGCAGGAGCAGCCTAGAGACAGCGGCCCCTGGATCAAGCAGGGTTAAGGGCCTTGCTCAACAAGCACCTTGGCAGTGCTGCAGCTTTAATCCCAGACAGAATCTTCATCATGGGCTCATCATAAAATCTAACAATCTGTTGTATTAAAAATAACAATTGGGATCTTTCATTAGATGTCATTTCAATAAAAAGGTCTTTTTACATTTTTATGATATTACTTTTTTTTCCATCAGGTGTCCTGTTGTTTAGGATTTAAAATTTATTCAAATTCAAAATTTATTTGTCACACACACAGTCACACACAGTACGATATGCAGTGAAATGCTTAGACAACTGCTCGTGACCTAAAATAGAAGACTATAAATAGTAATAGGAAATAAATATGAAAATTAAAATATAGGGTATATTAAACTAGTAAAGAATAAAATAATATATAAAAACTAAAGTTAAAAAAAATAAATAACTGTACAACAAAAATACACAATATAGAAAATATTTGAAGAATGTATAAAGAAATATAGAACAATAAGAGAATTTACTAACTTTTGCCATGAATGTGGCGGGACATGACAAATTTTTATGTCATAACTTTAAAATACAGATGTGGCCTTTAATCAATAGTGAAATACTAGAAATCTATTGAGTAAGCTGAATTAATTTCAGCCAAAGTAACCCAATTTAAATAATGAGATGCTTTCTATACTTATTCTAGACTGTGGCTGTAATCTCCTTCACTGATTTTTATGTACGTGTATGTCTATATCTGGAAAAAGGAAGTAAACTAACACCCTTACCTAAGTTGATTTTAAATTATGGTCTCCATCAACTTAAGGTTCAGATTTCAAAGCGCAATATGCAGGTGTGCTATTCTTTAAAAAAAAAAAGAAAAAAGAAGCACTAGTAAAACTAAAGTATAAGAAAAATGAGAGGTCATTTGATTATGCCTTAATCTAGTTAAAAGTAGTAGTACCTTTGTTACTAGTTAATGTGATTTTTGAAAGAATTAATGAGAAGAATTTGTCTCTTGCTTGGGCACTTGTTTCATCATCAAAAAACGTCATTCTACTTGATCTGACAAGAGCAACAAAAAAAACAATCAAATAAAAACATGTAACTACATTAAATCTGTGGGAATTAGGTCTTCACCTGCATGTAGGAGGGCCCGAGTTTGTGGTCTGGCCAGTTCATCCCATCCAGTAATACCAGAACCAACCTGTATATACAGTAATGGGTGGCTGTGCCAGAGGGGGCATCCGTCATAAAACCTATAGCAAAATAAATAATAATAATAACAATAATACATTTTATTTATAATGCACTTTATATTTGAAGCAAATCTCAAAGTGCTACCAATTCATTCGACCCGAAAGCTCTGATAAAAAGATACGTTTTAAGACCGGATTTAAAAGCGTCAACAGTCTGTGGCGTCCTCAAATACTCGGGGAGAGCATTCCACAGTCTAGGTGCAGCTGAGCAAAAGGCCCTATCTCCCATAGTATGAAGTTTAGTCTTAGGTTTTAAAAGATGTAAAAGAAATATAACTCCTGATGGGAGCAACTGAATGAGGAAGAAGAACTACATTATGGAACATGACTACTTACCTCATTTACTGCTAGTTAGCTTAACTTTAGCTTGGCTGCAATGCTATGGTAGCTATTGCTAATTTAGATGCTAATGTTACTTTGAATTTAAGTGATGTCCCTCATCCATACCCTATACGGTGTCCTGTGTAGCATTTTTTGTAAGTTCAACTACAACGAGTAACTACTGACGATGGTCTGGATAAAACTAGTTGCAAAATAAATACATTAGGTGCACTGGTGACCGTTTCAGTTGCCACCTGGAGCCCGTCTTGTATAATGCCACAGAGCTGCTAGTTTATTAAAATATCCACTCGCTTCTCACACTTTGTCATCTTACCTGATATTGTTGGGTTTTTATCTCCAACACCCCCTTTTTATCTCCATTGTGTTTGCTTATTTATGTTATTAGTCTTTTCTTGTCCTCTGCCCTTGTTGCTGTTATTGAGTGCTGTAATCATACCCTGTATGTAATCATGCCCTGTGTTACATAGACTACATGCACACACATTGCTGCACCTGCACACCACTACAATGTGAAGGAGAAATTATAAGAAATCTCTACTGGGATAACATCATTTTTTGTTATTGGGTTGCCAGCCAGGTTAGATTGCGTATTTCTGTCAGAGTTGATTTCCCTAGACTGAGCTTGACATTTGTGAATAGTGTGATGGTAGAACTCTTAGCAATAAAAGCATCTAATTTCATTTGTACATTTCATATAAAATTACATTGGATGATGCACAAGTGCATAGATCTTTTGTGTGAAGATTACATTTTTTTTTTTTTCGAAACTATTTTTACATTTGTACAACTTTTTGATCGGCAGGTGACTAGAATTCTCTGGCCAGAGATATGTACTTTTTAGTAAAAATCTTGCTTTAAAAAAAAATATTTTTTTAAGTACAATGTTAATATTAAACTCTTGTATTTGAAGTTGTTTGTATAGTTTAAATGCTGCACTCGGTAATTAATCAATAAACTGTTTTAAATGTAACATAATTGGAGAAAATTTAATTTCGAATCAGGATATGTATAAAATTTCAGTCAAATTGGCACAGAGGTATCGTGGTATCGTATTGGTAGTGATTCCCATCCCTAATGTCAGTGTAATATTTCTTTACACAGGTTATGCACATTTTTATCAGAGTTCTGTAAATTTTTAATCGGACCACTCCATTGTCATGTTACTGGAGTCATGTGTATGGTGAAAGTATAAATAAAAAAGGGTTACAGCAACAGCATAAAAATTTGATAATGGTAATCACGGCAAAATAAATACATTTTTATTTAATTCTGAAGCTCTGGTGTACACTGACTCCACACACTGACATGGCAAAAGTGTTTGTATGAATTTTTTTAAAGTAGTTAAACTAATTTAGAAGCGATGGTCATATTTGTTAGGTACACAATGCATATTGTTAATGTATGGTGTGTGTCATGTTGCCATCCAGCTTTCCACTCGCAGCAGAGATGCTGTAAGTCAATTTGCTGACTCCATTAACTAGTTTTATCCAGACCAGGAGTTAACTCCAGAGCTTTGAAGTCAATTTTGCAAGCTGAAATTTATTCACCTCACATGCACACAAGCAAATTGAAAGAATTTAGCTTCACTTTCAGTAAACAGTACAGCCAGCAAATTTTTTCATTTGTTTTGAAATGTGCAGTCGAACAAATCAGAGCTTGAAAAGCAGGTAAGATCTTCTTCCAACTATTAACGCTATTGTTATATCGACATGTAGTTAGAAAAAGTATGAGCCAGTAAAGAAATGTATGCAGTACAAATTGTGGTTAGGTTCGGGTTACAGATGCAGCAATGGCTGATTCTGACTCTCTGCGATCGGCTTGGAAACAGTTTTATGTAAGCCTGGTCATGGTTCATCAAGTAGAAAACCTACCGATTCTGGTCACCACTTTAGTTTTCGTGTCTTATTTAAAAACAGCGGTCTGTTGAAGCACTTAATATTCACGTGTTGCGTAAGATTATGGATAATGTATTAAAATAATCAGCCATTATATTATGCTATAATAATTAAAGATGGGAGTGTCGCATGCTGAGCCCAAATCTTTATTATTATTATTATTTTGAATATTGCATTTGAGATGCAAAATGTTGCCGTTCCTCTATAATCCTACAGGTGGTGTGCTCTAAATTGTTCACACCTTGGCAGGAGGCACAGCGCCCTGTGTGAATGGAGCAACCCATTCATTAATCTAAATTTTGGGATTATTGCTGTCAGAAATCCAATAAAAGTCTCTGTCTGGTTGCTGTTATTTTTGATTACCTGAGCCTTGAGCAAAACACAAGCTCCTCAACCCCAGTAAGGTTATTGAGCACAGAGACTAACTGATACAGGGTAATGGATGGTTACATTCAGATTTGCAATTTAGACATTGTAATTCTTAGTTGTGTAAACCTGAGGCTTCCATACGAAATGATGCACTTTGACATCTATAGGCTTTCATACCAAATGATGCAACGATTCCACCAAATCTGCGAAGTGAAGTTAAGAGCAGTTATGTTCCAGATTACATCACCACATCTGGTGTATTTTTTTTGTTATTTATTTTTAAAACTAATTTAGCACTTTTTCCTTTAGAGGTGGGGTTGACTATACACGTCACTCAGCAGATCTAATCAACATGATAGTTAACCGTGTATATTCCAAATATTGCAGAAGACACAGAAACGACTATAATGTCACAAAAATCCTTAAGGGGATGCTTAGAGTACTTGCAAAAGTATTAGGCTCCCATGAACTTTTCCACATTTTGTCACATTACAGCCACAAACATGAATCAATTTCATTGGAATTCCACATGAAAGACCAATACAAAGTGGTGTACATGTGAGAAGTGGAACAAAAATCATACATGATTCCAAACATTTTTTTACAAATAAATAACTGAAAAGTGGGGTGTGCATAATTATTCAGCCCCCTGAGTCAATACTTTGTAGAACCACCTTTTGCTGTAATTACAGCTGCCAGTCTTTTAGGGTATGTCTCTACCAGCTTTGCACATCTAGAGACTGAAATCCTTGCCCATTCTTCTTTGCAAAACAGCTCCAGCTCAGTCAGATTAGATCAGTGGTTCTCAAAGTGTGGGGCGTGCCCCACTAGTGGGGAATACAGACATGACCGGTGGGGCGCAATGAACGAGAGGGAATTAGTGGAAAATAATAGGAAAGTACCTATTGTAATTCATGCTTTTCTTTATTGATTTATTTAATCTTTATTTTCTTTATCGGACACTCGAAACTAAATAATGACACACAAAGAAATGGATCGTTAATACAAGTAAATTAAAATAACATCAGAGAAAAAGTGGAACCATATAGTGCAACAATGTCGGTTTAACGTCGGCATGTTAATTCCAGAGGAACAATATATAAGGAAACATTAGGTATTATATATGTCATTTCATTTATTTTAATGTGTACGCTGATGTTTCTGTATTTTTGTTACAAATTAATATTTTATTAGGCAGTACTAGTCTGGCATTTCTAGTTTCCAGTGTGGCAACAAAGTTGCTTTTTGATCCTTCAGGCGCTGAACAGAAGGGAAGATCAATATCGCTCTACGCTTTTTGTTGGTGTGCGGCATTTTGCGATGATCCCTAAATAATTTCGTTGCGCTGTAGAGAATAATGGTGTTTATGCTTTTAAACATGTATAATTTAGGGTGTAGCTTAAACACAATGTAGAGAGGAAATATATGTGGGTATCTTATTTGCGGGTTTATTTACGCAGCTATTGAATTCGGAGATGCGAATATCAAACTAACTTTACCGCGGACACAAACAGGTGTTTTGCGCTAAAATTCCCCCCGCCACGGATTGCCCCCCTACATAATCTTTATCAAATTATACAATATAAAACAATATTATATTACGACATACATTCAAAGGTTAATTATCAAATATATTATTACTATTATAATTAACCCTAGGCACGTGACAGCCGTCAAGACGATTAATACAAATCCCCAAAAATGATTATTATATGGCACATTTATTTTGCAGGGGTTTGTCAATGTACAAATAACAAATTATTTATCACAAATTACACTAAATAAATATTGTTGTGGTGAAAAATTACAGGAAATGATTTTTATTATAAAATAAGCAATATAAAATATACATAAAAAAATATATAATTTATGTATTTTTCCCCTATACAACATTTTTTATATTGCTTATTTTATAATTAAATTCGTTTGTTGTAATTTGTAAAACACAAACCTATGAATTAATGTTCTAATATATTATTTGAAAAAGTTTATGTGGGGGGGATCTGTGGCAGGGGGGCATTTTAGAGCATAACACCGGTTCAGTAGCGTACAGTGTGTAGTGAGCATAATAACGTCTATGGATACATTTGTTACATGGACCTCAAAAAAGCAGTTGATTCAGCACTATTAGCCTAATCAACTAAAAAGCCAGCCGAAAGGAAAACATGATAAATCCTATGTTGCGCTTGGATTCATGGTGGGGGTGGTGGGGCAGAGGAGAGACCCATGTGTGTTTTGTGTCTTAAACCGCTGGCAGCAGACAGCATGAGACCCAACAAATTAGGAAGACACTTAGAGACAACACACCCCAGTCAAGTTAATAAGCCACTCGACTTCTTTGAAAGAAAGCTCTAGATAAGTGACAAAGTAAGCCTGTTATAACAATTGCACATGTATTCTATCTGTTTTGAACATGCCGTTATTTGATCTTATTTGTTTAGAAATTGATAGTTCAATAAATAGTAAACTTGGCTGTTTTCGTTATCATTTTGTTGACAAGTGGGGCTTGAAAATTAGCCCACCGCCTTAAGTGGGGAATGACAGAAAATGTTTGAGAACCACTGGATTAGATGGACAGTGTTTGTGAACAGCAGTTTTCAGATCTTGCCACAGACTCTCAATTGGATTTAGATCTGGACTTTGACTGGGCCATTCTAACACATGAATATGTTTTGTTTTAAACCATTCCATTGTTGCCCTGCCTTTATGTTTAGGGTCGTTGTCCTGCTGGAAGGTGACCCTCCGCCCCAGTCTCAAGTCTTTTGCAGACTCCAACAGGTTTTCTTCCAAGATTGCTGTATTTGGCTCCATCCATCTTCCCATCAACTCTGACCAGCTTCCCTGTCCCTGTTAAGGAGAAGCACCCCCAGAGCATGATGCTGCCACCACCATATTTGATAGTGAGGATGGTGTGTTCAAAGTGATGTGCAGTGTTAGTTTTCCGCCACACACAGCGTTTTGCATTTTGGCCAAAAAGTTCAATTTTGGTCTCATCTGACCAGAGCACCTTCTATGAGTGCTGCAAACAGGACTTCGTATGGTTTTCTGTTAACAATGGCTTTCTTCTTGCCGCTCTTCCATAAAGGCCAACTTTGTGCAGTACACGACTAATAGTTGTCCTATGGACAGATTCCCCCACCTGAGCTGTAGATCTCTGCAGCTCGTGCAGAGTCACCATAGGCCTCTTGGCTGCATTTCTGATCAGCGCTCTCCTTGTTCGGCCTGTGAGTTTAGGTGGACGGCCTTGTCTTGGTAGGTTTACAGTTGCGCCATACTCCTTCCATTTCTGAATGATCGCTTGAACACTGCTCCGTGGGATGTTCAAAGCTTGGGAATTTTTTTTGTAGCCTGCTTTAAATTTCTCAATAACTTTATCCCTGACCTGTCTGGTGTGTTCTTTGGACTTCATGGTGTTGTTGCTCCCAATATTCTCTTAGACAACCTCTGAGGCCGTCACAGAGCAGCTGTATTTGTACTGACATTAGATTACACACAGGTGCACTCTATTTAGTCATTAGCACCAAAGGGGGCTGAATAATTAGTTATTTATTTGTGAAAAATGTTTGGAATCATGTATGATTTTTGTTCCACTTCTCACGTGTACACCACTTTGTATTGGTCTTTCACGTGGAATTCCAATGAAATTGATTCATGTTTGTGGCTGTAATGAGACAAAATGTGGAAAAGTTCAAGGGGGGGGGGGATACTTTTGCAAACCACCGTAGACCATAAAAACTAGACTTTTAAAGATAAATTTATGCAGCTTCTGCAGTACTTGAATATCTGCCTGAAGTTTAACCTGCACCATAAGTAAAATCAAAATGCTGAGTATAAGCAATGTTTCGAACAGTTATGTGCCATATTTAATAATCTACTTTAAAATTAGCTACTAATAAGCTACTTGCTCAATGTAAACCAACACCTGCATTAATGTGATGGCCAGGCTATAGAAAGATAAACACTGCAGCAATTCCCTAAAGACTCGTAGCCAAAAGTTCAAATATCACTTCAGAATTATTTAAAATTCTGCTGGATAAGTTTATGTAAAATATAATTATGCATTACATTCTAAATTATAAAACGTACAATCGTCACGACATCATTCTGAAGTGATATTTGAACTTTTTGCTACGAGTCTTTAGGGAATTGCTGCAGTGCTTATCTTGTTTATCTCAAATTTCTCTTTATTGGTTTAAAGTTGTTTGACTTAAAAAAAAAAAAAAAAAAAAGGTAAATACGTGAACTTACACAATTTTGATTAGAATATTTAGAAAATCGCATTGAAACAATAATTTTGATTAACCAGTTTAATTGTGAAGATCATGCATCACTAGCTGGTCTGTGCTTGTAAATTTCACTAGAGAACTCATTCTTCTCACTTTGTAGCCTTTGTGCGAATTTGAGTTTATCTCTTGGAGCATGTGTGATGGTCAGTAACCTCTTCTTGCAATAGCACAACAAACAGGTCCCGGAGCTAAGGAGTGAGGGACGGTTGTCGTGTAATTCATTGATCGCAGATCACATAATTCTTTCAGACAGATTAAAAAGCTATAATAATGAGAGATATTTGGAAAAATATATTTGTATTTCGTTAATATACTTGGGCAGCTTGCCCAGATAAAAGCTCTGTGTTGGAAAACCTGGACCAGCTGTTTGTCCTTTTTTCAATAATTAGTGATCTATTATCGTTGTGTTGATTAACTTCAGACCTGCTTTTAAAGCAGAGCATCACTCCAAATTGCTGGGTCGTTACATCCCTTTAAAAAAATCCCCAAATAAATGTGATTAAATACTCGTATGCACTCAATTAATACACATTTATCCATCCAAATAGTGTTTCATTTCACTTCTACGTGTTTTCTTTTAAGCAGGCCTACATCTGTAATTACTAGGCTACACCCTTACATTGAGAAGCTAATAGACCAGCAGGCTTTACACTCTGAAATCCTGCCGAACACTCCCTCTTTAAAACCTTGCTGCAGTTTCTGAAGTATACTCTCAAGGCTAAATCAAAGCTCGATTTGCACATCTGTGCGTTTCTCTCTCATCATCCGATGTCTGTGTGAAAGCCAAGTGCTGACATCTCCTGAGGCGATGAGGGTGTAAGTGAACGAGACGAGCTCGGCTCTGCTGAAGCCTCTCTGTGTGAACCGATAATGAGACCTGATCTTGTCGCCACTGTTCACGAAAAGGGAGAGGATAAAAGGTCTTGAAATGGAGGGCCTGTAATAATCAGCAACTGAATGTCTGTTCCTTGTTTTAATATTCGTTTGAATGACACAAGCTTAATAATAATCTGAACATGTTTTAAACTCAAGGTCAAAGTGTGCTGCCTTTTAGAAACACTAAATCTGGAAGCAGGATGAATTTGTTTTTCAGAACAATTGACAACCAAAGTCATTTGCTTAGATGGATGTGTGAATGTGTTTCTTAAAACAGTGTCGGTCTCAGTTGGTTTACATAAAGATAACCAAGTTACAGTTTTGTTATTTACAGTTCAGAGAGGTTGGGTGCAGAATAATGAGCAGGTGGCAGAGCTCACCCCCAGGTGTCCATCATTGTATTAGTTCTGCATCGTACATATGTAGTTTAAGCTTTTTTGCTTTTTGAATTTGCCCTTCTTTTTAAATTTTTTTTATGAAAATCTGTGGCTAATAATTTCCAACAGCCAACATATATATTCCTAAATATTTATGACTGCCATAAATGAAAGAATTGTACATTTTAAATATAGTAATAAGCTGTAAAGAAATTTGACTAATTGAGAATTAATAGAAGGAAAATTTTACTCTACGTGTTTTTTATTTAAATCAGTCAACTCCAGACATTTTAAAGTCTAAAAGTTATAATGGTTTTAGTCTGTTTGATTCTACTCCTTTTGTGTTTTCCTCTTGTAGTGTTTGTGTGCAGGTGAGAACATGGCAGTCACTCTCAGGTGCAGACCAAAATAACTGGCCTAAAAGTATCTGAAAATTAATGTTGTGCATAGTGGCCACTGTACAAGCCTCATATAAGGCAGTGTTTGGATCCGTGTTTGCTTTATTTGCTCAGGTTTGGACTCTGATGTGCCCTGTTGAAATAAAATCAAGTCTATGAAAATAAAATGATTATAATGCAATCATAACTCACTCATCGTCTATATCACTTAATTCTGTATACGGGATTGTAGGGGCCTGGAGTCGATCACAGGAGACTTGGGCCACAAGGTGGGGTTCACCCTGGACAAGGTGCCAATCCATCGCAGGGCACACACACACACATTCACACACTACGGGCAATTTGGGAACGCCAATTAGTTTAATCTGTGTGTCTTTAGACTGTGGGAGGAAACCCACCAATCACAGGGAGAACATGTAAATTCCATGCACACAGGCCCCAAGGTGGAAATCGAACCCGGAACCTGGAGGTTCAAGGCGACAATTTAAATTGCTTATTTAATGTTAATTATATAATCAGCAATGTATTCTTATAAATGTATATATATATATATATATATATGTTTAAGCATTGTAGCTGTACCTGTTTATAATTTTTTTACCAGTTTACATTAATTAGTTGTATCATGCCTAAACTTACACACACACACAGGAGCACAGAGCAGCATGCAACGATTTTCCGCACATGTTGTTTGCATGAACTTTCAAACCAAATATTTTGGATTTACAAACGGTTTATGAATTAATCCGTCAGTTCATTAAGAGCGCACTTAGTATGTTTTTCCTTTCTAAGTTACTTTTCCATTAATTACATAAAAGCCAGCACCACCTGAGAAATTAGAAAAGGTTTAAGTGATTTTTTTTTGTGTATTTAAGTGAAAATGACGAGCGCAGTTTCTTAATTAAACAATATCACAGGACTGGTCATACTGTTGTGCTGGTTATAAGAACGGCTGTGATGTGATCGTAGCCACGATGGTCCAGCTAATACTCATGCTTTTATTTAGCACAACAGCATGACCTTGAGTGTGATATTGCTTTTATACTTAAGTTCCACCAACACTGTTTATTATCAACAGAATATGATTTGTTTCTTTATTTAAAGTTATTTTGCTTAACCAAGTTACATTCAAGTACAGTTGGTTTAAGCTTCTTACCAGCGGGGGGTAATAAACCGTGAAGGTGATGGAAATCCTGTAAATCTCATACGTTTCTCTTCATCTTTCACTGATTCTGCTTTAGCTGATAAGTTCCGTTAACCTTCGGCTTCCGGGGTTAAGTCTGAGCTGATCATCCATGACAATTTTTTTTTTATGTGCATTTTGGCAGGTAACTACTCTCTCTTCAGTACCGTGTTTCTTACAGACAGAACAGTCTGTTCACCCATGCTGCGACCGAAAGTTAGTTTAATTATCGATTGTAGATCACGGTGGGACGTGGTGTGATGCAAATAGTTTAACATCCCATTATCTCTCATCCAATCAGATTACTCGGTCTAAGCTAACTATTGTAAAATGTAAGGCGGAAGGTAAAAACAGCCAAAGCTGAGAGTGGGCATTAGTGCCTGTGAAGTACAGACTATATATAGCTGTACTTTAGAAGCACCATTTTGTTGATGTAAAACACAGTTTGATGCTGCCTCTGGGATTCTCTTGCCTGCAGAGTTAATAAAAAAGAAAACAATGACACCGTAATACACATTTAATTATATTTTGATTAAAAAGTTACATAAACCCAATTTAATTACCTATTTAAGCTAACGGAAAAAAACAAGTTTAATTTGGAAATTTGATTAAGCATTGTGCTAAATAGTTTGCACTCTTGCTGTTGGCTTAGTCTGCCTACCTTAAAATATCCTCTATTTATCTTTGTAGCGTTGAGTATAATTCTGTTCTTGTTCTTTGAAAATTACACTTTGCCTAACCTCTAGTGATCTATTTCTAGTTATTGAGAAGATTATGAAAAACGGCTCCTCTGGTTAAAGTGTTTTGTGCTTGATTAAATGATGGTGATGTATTGTTAATCCTATTGCCCCTGTCTCCTCTCCTGTTCAGGATCGACCTACAGTGTCCTGTCCACGATGCCATCAGATTCAGAGAGCAGTTCGTCCCTCAGCAGTGTTGGTATGTTGGAGGCCCATCACTGGCCTTTTCAACTATTTGCACAGCCGCGCACCTTGTCTATGTGTCTGCATGTGTGTCAGTGTTTGTGTCTCAGGCATTTAAAAAAAAATAATAAATTTATCAGCTCCAAACCACCAATGTGTTCATGCCAGGGTGAAGAGTGAGTGCTAATGAATGTTGTGATCGCCAGGCTGTAGTGTGTTGTGTGAAGCAGAGCAAAGTGTACCTGGTTCAGTGCCAGAGGAAGAAAATATGCAAACTCACTGCTGTTCTGTGGTTGTCTTTTGTCTAAATGAGTCAGCACAAAACCTTAAGGTTTAAAAGTCCTGCCAGAGAAATCTACAGTGGTCTTTGGCTATATGGGCTGTCTGAAGCTGAGTGATGAGATAAAAGAAGAAAACAAAACCCTGCCGTGTGATTCTTTCAGACTCTGACGACAGCTGTACTTTGCTTGTGTCAGAAACCCAAAGCCTTTTCAGCGCTCCTGAAAAGAAGACACACCTAAGTGTAAGCAGGAAGCAAATGTGGCCATTCCTGTCAGATAAATCTTCTGTAGGACATTCAACAAAATCAAAAACAAAGTCAGTTCACAGAGCAGACAGCAATTTAAAAGCTTTCAGGAAAGAGGCTAAAATTGTTCTTATCAAATGATGTGCTTCGTCCTCTACCTTTATCGTACGCACAGATTAGGATCACGAATCTGAAATGCTTCTCTAAATATTTGGTGCTGATTGTCATGGCAAAGACCAGACGATTGACGAGGAATGTGCGCTTTCTTTTTAAGGTCATGATTTACATAAAGTGTTGAGAATGGTTGCTGTCTTACCTATGTTTGGCCAAAAGTTAGCTTGTGAAAGTAAATTAACCTGAATTAACATGAACTTGGTGGTTTGTTTTTGATATCAATTGTTCATCATCTTCTTAATCTAGGGAACGTTTATTATTTCCTTCCATTTTAAGAACGGTTATTAAGACTGCTTCTTTTTTCACATCACTAATTATGAAGCTTTTTATGTACTGAAATCCACTGAATGTGTTAAGTTCTGGGGTTCTCCAGAAACCGCTTTGAAGCCCTGAGAAGGGGGGGTTTGGAATTTTTCCACCCGTGTATCCTGGTGTTATTGCTCGGTGAAGGTGTCTTTGCGCCGGTGACGTGCTAAATGTTGCAGGTTCCAAAGCCTCCTCGCCTCCACCTGCGCTCAATGACAACCGTCCGGCCAGTGAGAACGTAGAAGCTGTCCTGTCCCAGCTGAAACAGGTGACCAGGGAACGAGATGAACTTCGCAAGCGACTCGCACTCGCCTCGCCCGGCACTAACTTCGATGATTGCAGGTGCCTCTCACTCTCCTGCTCAGGATCTAAGCTGTCTAACACTACTGTCACACTAGCATGTCAGAGTCACTTCTAACACACACAGGTTATCTCTCGTTGGCATGTAGTGATCATGTTTGCTGTTTATTGTGTTTGGCACTGTCCAGCACGTCGATGAGGAACGGTAGTCGGTTATATTTGATTAATGTCTTATGTGCTAGGCTTTGCTCAAGCTTTATTGGCGCTCATCAGAAGCAATGATCTCAGCTTCTTCTTTACAAGCTTTTCTTTGTCTTTTTTTGTAGCCAGCTTATGACAGAATAAGATGAATCTGTAGTTAATTTTTTTTTCTTTCTGCATTTTAGTGAGTAAATGGGAACTTACTGAAGTTAAAGCTGTAAATTGGAAGGTGAAATATTGAAAGATATTTATTGTAGGATTAGTCTGAGGAATAATTTTAGCCAATAGTTATTTGCGTTTACATTTAGGCATTTCGCAGAGCGACTTACCAGCGAAGTGCCATCAGTCAAACATAGTTGGGAAGGGGATTTATTTATTTATTTTAGTATTATTTTATTTTTTTACAAATGGGCTAAGTACTGAAGAAACAAATACGTCTTATCGATGTGACATTTTATTAATTTCTTTTTATAGAATTGAGTAATCTCAGTTTAAATGTTGTGCTTTTGCTTTGTTTCGTGCCACTGTCACTTTATGAAAATTACCGATCTGATATCACTTGTGCGAACTGGATTTAGAAATCTTTGGGAGATCTTTTTGCAGCTTATTGTCAAGGATATGACTTAGCATTCCAGCGTTTTAGCAAATTAAACATGAATAACATTCACACTTATTATAATCCCAACAAATTTAGTTTCTTCCATTCTACTGGTGCATTCTCTCTCTGTGATGCCATGTCTCGCAGCACTGTTAAGTCTGTCCTTTATCTGTATTAACAGAGAATCTGAAAAAGTGAGACAGCCCTGATATATTTCTTTTGTTTCCGAAAGGCCAAATTCCAAAGCCAGTCACGACTATGAGCGGCTCAAGACCCAGTGCATGAAGGCCATGGCAGACCTACAGTCTCTACAGAACCAGCATACCAAGACCCTTAAGAGATGCGAGGAGGCAGTGAAGGAGGCAGACTTCTACCAGTGAGTGTTTTCTGGTATTTTCTACCGCTGTACTGTAGGACTCAGCTTTACATGGGTGTGTGGAGTTTTTCTCCACAGCTGTGGCAAGGACGGATGCTGCCACTGCTAACAACCACCCACGCTTCTAACAGGGAGTTTAATTAGTAAGTGTCGTCATGTGGCTCTGTTGCATGCCTGAAGACACAGGATGTATCCTATTAATGTACTTAACTATTTTAGGGTGGCGTTTCAAATGATGTTTGCTTTAAGTAGTTTTATTTAAGGGGTTAGTTCATGACTAATCTTTCTGTATTAATCTGCGCCTCTGCACGAATCCAGACATGCACAGATGTGCCAGCTAGAGTAATTCTGGGTTTTATGTAGTCATGTAAGGGCACGTGGCCGCACGCCGGCATCTTTGCTTGATTGGGATGTGTCTTTGTGTGTCTACAGGGAGAAAAATGAGGAGTGTCAGGTTATGTACAGCGATTAAATTATAATTAATCACCTTTGGCCAGGAAAATTGCTGGTGGTTGTTTCTGTTTTGTCCGTTTTTAGTATTTCTACTGGTTATGTGTGTATCATACTATAGATCTCGATAAAGACACACAGGACAATGCAGGTTCCTGTGGGGTCTCGTCCTGTATTGCCCAATGAACTCCTATCTTACATGAGGCCATCCTGATACATTTGGTGCATTGTTGTCATATTTAAAATACAAGTTAAAGTGCTAGGTCAACCTGATTAAATGCCTCTTGTCCTCCTGAGCAGTTTACATCAGGATTCCTAACGGATGAACCGAATTATGTTTCAGCATGCTGCACAGTCGTCTCCTAAGTGACCAGTCTCAGCTAAAGGAGGAGATGGAGGTGATGAGAAGAGATAATGCTCAGTTAGTAAGAGAGCACAACCATTTGAAACAGAGCTGTGAGGAGCTCAAGAGACTGCACTCGGAGGACCAGAAAGAGGTGGCTGACATGAGACTTCAGCAACAACAGGTATGTCTCTAACAGATATCCAGCACATTGAGGATAATTTAATGCTGATTAGAAAGTGCAGCGCCTCCGAATGGCGCAGTGGTAAAGTGCTTGCCCTATCTTCCGGAAGTCGCTGTCACGATCCCCGGGTGATGCTGTAATCTCTCGCAGCCGGAGGTCTAGAGAGAGCTGATTGGCCGAGCTCTCTCAAAGGGGAGGGATGAGAGGTACTTAGTGCTCCCACATTGATCACGGTTCTACAGCCAATCAGGGGCGTTTGTAAGCTCAAGCAAGCGGAAGGAGCGGATAGCGCTGCCCTCCGAGTGTGTTACGCCGACCCCAACGGTGTGTGAGCGAGCAGTTCGAAATGATGCGGTTGGCTGGCGGCACGTGGTTTGGAGGAAACATGTGATAGTCTTCGGCCCTTCCGACTGAGTGGTAGTAGTAGCGCCCCCTAAAAAAAGAAAGTGCTACAGAGAAAGCTCTTTATCTATATACAGTAGGCGTTTTAAACATGGTGTAACACATAATGATTTGAAAGGTGTTGCTGGAAAGTACGTATAGGGCACTAGCAGGAAGAAGCCTCTGTGGAATTACACTTCATTTCATCTAGTGTCATTAGTGGGTATGAAGTATGGGTTGTGTTCGATAAGGCTTTCTGTTTCTAATGTAAACATTTGAGATGGCACGGTACCAGGTTTTCTTTTTGGATAATGATGCTGGCACGGATCCTAGTACAGCTGAAACTTAAAACAGATTAAAAAAAAAAATTCACTTAAACTGTAAATATAATAAGTGTCAGTATATGTAAACATTGCTATTTGTTTCAGGATCAAATATCTGGAATGTTCTCTCTGACGTTTCATTTGACGAGTTTATTACGGGTATTGGCCTGATACTTGTTCTCAGGATTGGATCAGTGCCAGCTCCAGTAAACACACCACAATTAAGCTCATCATCATCATCATGCTTAGAATGTATCTGTTGTCATTGTGTGCTGTTGAAAAGCCTCTCCTTTATTGTGCTTTATATGTTAATTTTCACATTCTCAACTATTCTCAGCGTGGGATTTTCTGAATCTATGGTGTATTAGTTTCATTAAAATAATAATCAACAAGAGACAACTTTTTTTTAAAAGCCTTTGGTAGAGTCAGGGATTGTAATTAGTTTGTCATCTGTTTGTCTCTGCAAGGTAACTAGCAAATGTTAGACCAAATGGCATGTGAGCATTTAAAAATCATGCAGGGATGTATATCCGGTCCCTAAATTAATACAGCATGCTAAGCACCATATCTCTTTTCATCTGACCTTGAATGGTGCCAGTCATAAGCTGTTAATCTTGGAGATCATTTGATGAGATGTAACTGTGTAAACACGGGCACGTCTTCCTGCACCACTCATATTGACATCCTGTCATGACTCCGCCCCCCCCTCCCCCCATTTTGCTGATTGAATATTGGATTTACTTGCAGATTAAAACTGTGGAAATGTTTTAATGGGAAGTTGGCTTATTCCCCAGTGTCTTCTGCAGAGGGTTTTTTTATTCTCAGCAGTGAGGCAATAATATTATCAGGACTATACAAGCAGAAGAGTGCAGGGCCACTGCATTGAGCATGGCCTTTGTGGTTTGTGTGATGAGAGCTGCACTGACAGTGCACTTAATGTGTCAAATGTGCATCATGCCTTTGCCCAAGAGTGTTAATAAACACTCCACACACACACACACACACACACACACACACACACACACACACACACACACACACACACACGCCACTAACAGAAAAAAAAGCAGCCTGGAAAAAACTGGAAGGGAATGGAGACTGACACACTTACAGTTCCTCAATATTTCAAGAACCAGCTTCTCAGCCCAACTACCTGGTGTTCAGCATTTCAGAGTTTCTGTGACCTTTTAGGGTTGACCTGAGGCACACTGTGATGATGTGTTTTATACTTCTATAAATTGCAAATTACAGCATTAATAGTTTAGTGTGAAAGTTCGGTTTTGATACATCATCCTTATTGTGACTTCTTTGAGAATAATTCATTGTTTTTTGCTCTCTTATCAAACCTAAAACAGAAATTGATCAATTTGTGTTACAGCTGCTGTAGAGGGGCAATCTCATTATTTTGATTTATTCATATTTTCTTACAACTTTCACTATTTTGATTCTGAAAAGCTGTTTTGTGACAATGGCCATTGTTCAAAGCACAATATAAATAAAATTGAATAGACCTACTGTCTTGTTCTTTAGTACATGGTTGCCATCTGGTGTTTGAATTATGTATTTTATTTTGGCTTTTGAGCAAACTGTTTTTTGCTCTCCTATATATATAAAACATTGACTGTCTGGTGTTTTTTCTTTTTTGTAGGTTATTAGGGAGAATGGGTCCTCAGAGGTTTTAAAACTCTATGACACTGCAATGGATAAGCTGGAGGGGTTGAAGAAAGAGTATGACAGCTTGAGCAAGCGATATAGCGAAAAGGTAGCCAATCACAACACAGATATGAGTCGACTGGAACAGGTGGAGGAAGAGAGCAGACGACTACAGAAACATACTGACACACTGATGAAGCAGAGGGATACAGCCATGCACTACCAACAACAGTACTCGGCCTCTATCCGGAGGTAAGGCGCAAACTGGACACCTAAACTACATGGTGGAATTTAAAAATGGTCCTATCTCTGCCACCAAAATCGATCATCAAATGGGGGAGTAACATGGGTTTGGTCAACTTGTTGCGTTTTATTTTATTGAGTGTACCGTTTCTAAAAAACTTACAGGCACTATATCTCTTAATTAATAACACTTAATTACTAATATTTTAATTAATAACACTTTCATGCCTCTAAAATAGCAGGCTAAAGTTCTTAAATTTGCATTATTGTTATACAGATTATTGGCTTCATTCTGATGCATAAGTGCTAAATTATCATGCTGAGGCTAACCGGAAGACAATTTTCTTATTGGCAGTTCACTTGGGGAATTGGTATGGGAGAAGGAAAACGTTTCTCAACCTTGGCTTATTTGCTTTACCTAATGATGTTTTTGAGCCTCGGGCACACCTCTTCTCGTTCAGAGCAGATTGTTTAAATGGATTCACAGAGGAAGGAACAGGGTGGCTGGTCCAGTTGGATGGCCAAGTACTAAACTGCACAATGCAGCACTAAACAAATATTTACTGTCACAGTATTATGTCCATAACCTGTATTGATACAGGTAGGTGGAGTACTAATGGCTTCATATTGTTTGGTGCTCTGTGTTATTTGGAAAAATACAATTTTGGGTCTTTTTCCTGTTTTACTCTGTTGGCTGTAGTTATTTTGTGTTCTCTGCTAAGAACATAATAAAACACGTCCCAAAAGCCAAATATCAGTATGGACATTTACAAAATAATGTTTTTGCAGTAACCAGCTGCAATGCACTGTGTGCACCTTGGGACATTTATTGCCATTACAACAGTTACTTATAGCCCAGTTTCCTAACTCTGTTCCTGGAGCATCATTGCTCCATTCAACTTATTGTCTGTTTAACATTCGTTTTTGTGCCTAAGTGGTTGTTTTAGAGCAAGCAAAACATCAAAACGTACAGGGTACTCGGTGTTCTAGGACTCCTGAATTATAAACTTTATTAAGCATTACACATGAGTACATGGTCAGAAAACACTCCTAACTCCGACTCTTTGGTTGTCCTGTGTCAGGTTTGATTCTGTACAGCAGGAGCTGAATAAAGCTACAGCTCAGAATAAAGAGCTGCAAAGAGAGATGGAGAGGCTGCAGTCGGAGATGACGAGGTACAAGAACTTTCAGCTAAAAGCAGTGAAGGATGCTGAGAAGTACAAGGAAGAGCGAGACTCTGTGTTTAACGAGTACAGGCTGATTATGAGTGAAAGGGACCAGGTCATCAAAGAAGTGGACAAGCTGCAAACAGAACTGGAAGCAGCCGAAGCCCGCCTCAAAAACAACTCCTCAGAGAAGATGGTGGCCAGCGAAGAGCTGGAAGCACTCCGACAGGTACCGTTCTGGGTCTGTCGGTCCCAAAGAAGAAATAGTTATAAAGCAAATGAAAGAAATAAGCTCTGTCTGTTCCTGCCTTGTGTGATTACATTGTAATTGTCTAGACTTTGATTATAAGCCCTCGTACTGCAGTGGCCTGCAGCGTTAGGTTATGACCTTACCAGGACAACTTTTATTGGTCAGATGAACAGTGCAGCCTGACATGTTGCATTTGCTGATGATCTTGTACTTTGTAGGAGCTTAATTCATCACTGGTGGATCGAGACCGAGCCATCTGTGAGCGCAACGAGCTGCTGGAAAAATACTGCCATGAAGTGAAGGATAAAGCCGAGGCTCAGAAAGAGCTGAGTCAGGCATGCAAAGATATCGAAACAGTGCGGGAGGAGCGAGACGTGGCAAGGAAAGAAAGAACTGAAGCCATTATTCAGAGAGACCAGCTACTGCGGGAGTACTACCAGGCCAGACAGGTACTCTCTTGGGGCGTACACACAAGTCATGGTCCTGTATCTACCTCAGGTTTTAAAGTGATGTTTCAGCATATTTTCGATTAAGGGACAATAAGACATAAAATTCCTTTTCATTTATTAACAGTACAAACTTGGAAAAAGTGACAAATTGGCCACAATTTTCTGAACACACAAGGAATGCTAAAAAAAGGTCCACAGACTTTTAGGAATAGTAACAGCACTATCTATAGCAAATAATGGAATAATGGTTTTTTAAATGAAAGGATTTCTTAAACATTATTTATATTATTTGCTACTGGTGATTGTGCTGTTGCTAGTTTTGCACAATTCAGTGAACGCTTCTTTTTCAACAGAGGTAAATTTTGTTTAAGGAGTGACATCAACTCATCCTGGCTGTGCACAGCATCAGAAATAAACAAAGTACAACTTCTTACTTTTAAACGAGTTATATTTTATAGACTTATTAGTTTTAGATTAATCAACATACTGGGAAATGTTCATTAAACCTTAAGCATGGAAAATTAAAGCAAATAAGAAAATGTACATTAACTGACACACATGTTCTTAAGATCCATTGTGGGCGCATCCTGTTTCCCACTTCATCTGTCAAATATTCTGAAAATCTAAAATTAGGTAATTTCACCTGGAAGTTAGAGCTTAGGCTGTAAAGCTGAATTACGTTTTTAACTAATTTATTTATCTAACTTTTTGAAACATACATACATTTTTTTTCTTTCTGAAGTGATATTTGAATCTTCTGTTAGTCCTCACTGATGTGCTGGACTGCAGTCACAGGGGAATTGTACCAAATGTCCCGAATTTGAATGACCATGCTACTACACTTGCGCATGTGCTTATGGCACCCAAGTCATCCTGAGTAGTTTTCTATTTATATATATATATATATATATATATATATATATATATATATATATATATATATATATATATATATTAATACTGAATTTAAATAGCAAAATAAAATGTATTTTTAAATGTTATCAACTTTCCAGATTTGGAGCTTTATATTTTTTCTTATACTTGGTTCATGTGTTAACAATAATGTAAAATGTAATGTATAAATGTAATTTTGTAGGTCAAGTATTTGACGTGTTGTTTCACATGGCATCTATCTTTTTGATTGTGAGTGATTATGGATGCATTCTTAGTTCTATCTTTTTTTTTCCCTTCTCTAGCTCTTATTTACAAAAGTAATGTAAAGTATACATGCAAGTGTAACACAATCATATTACTGCAGAAATCACTTTAAACCACTTCTTCTATTAGACATAAAATGGCCAAGTCATCATTTGCTACTCAGCTCTGTCAGAGCACCCGGCTTGATTTGATTAGATTAATAATATTTGTGCATCTCATCAGGCTTGGGTTTATGGATGCACAATCCTGAGACACCTTATAGCAACAGAAACGAATAATAGCTTCAAAGTGATGAATGTTCTGCCTTTTCAAAATTTTGTGTGAACAGAAACAAGACACAGCCACTCTGGACATGGAGCGTGCCAATAAAGAAATCGAGGTGTTGAGGAAGCAATGTGAAGCCATGTCTCAGGAGCTGAAGGAAGCTGTGCAGGAGGCCGAGGTGGCGAAGTGCCGCAGGGACTGGGCTTTCCAGGAGAGAGACAAGATTGTGGCAGAGAGAGAAAGCATCCGGTGAACTAACAGTCCTATTAACACTGTGGAACCATTAACAGTTCATGCCTTTTATTATTTCCTCATGAATGGAATATTGACAAACTACAAATGATTTAGTTGGATTACATGACCCAGGATTATTCTATACCCTGTGTGGCAGGACGCTGTGTGATAACCTGCGCCGAGAAAGGGACCGTGCAGTCAGTGACCTGGCTGATGCCCTGCGCAACCTGGATGACATGAGGAAACAGAAGAACGATGCTGTCAGAGAACTGAAAGAACTGAAGTGAGCACTTTGGGTTACATCTCTGTCTATGAAATGTGCTCTCCTGGAATGGGTTAGCACTGCGCCTTATTTGGCGACTGCTGTTGTCTCAAGCGCCCTCTTGTGGCTGGTTAATGTATGTCAGATATTCAAGGTCACACAAAGTCTTTTTCTGTTAATGACTTTCTGCGGCTTTGCTTTTGCCTAAATATATAAATATTTGACCTAAAATTACTTTTGGAGATGTGATCTTAAGACAGTTTGGCAGGCAGCACTTTACATTTGAACTGCAATTAATGTAGATTTTTAATTAATCTAACCTAATATGTAAACTTCACAGATAATTTTGCATTAGCTTGCTTACTAAATCCGTCTTTATGCAGTGAAGGTAGCATACAAGTCAGTACTGCTGTGTACTTCATTGAGTAACTGCTTACATAGGTTTAAAAAAAAATCTGATGATCAACTTTAAATTCTCAACTCTTAAAAGTTTAATTTGTCCATGAGCAGATTCCGATCCAGTAACTGGGAAGGTCATTGAAACACTGAACTCATTGTCATGTTCATGAAACCATTTTAAAAGGACATTCAAGTGATGATTGATTGGAATTAACAGGCCTAAAGTCTGTCTAAAAAAACATTCCCCACACCATTACATCAGCCTGGACTTTGACACAGGAAGGTTGACTCCATGCTTTTTGTGCCAACTTTTGTTTTCAGCTTTTTTTCAGTATTTTTTTGCCTGATTATTTGGTGACCCTTTGCCCATGGCAACCTGTGGTGTGCCCATGTGCCCTTGGTCTTTTGCTGTTGTAGCCCATCTGCTCATTTCATCACAACAGTACAGAGTATGAGTTACTGTAACTCTTCTGTCAGCTTAAACCAGCCTGGCCATTTTCCATTGACCTGTCTCATCTACAGGGTGTTGCTATTTTCATAAATGCCTTTTTTTTTTTTTTTTTTTGCTTCATTCAGAGTAAACTCTCAAGTTGTGCCTAAAAATCCCATGAGATCAGCAGGTGTACAGTAGAAATCCTCAGCTTGTCTGACACCTACAACCATGCCACGGCTCTTAACTACTGTACATTATTTTGTGTGTTGCTCTGCTGCGACATTGTTTGCTGTTTAAGTGATTTGTTTGAATGAATATGTGTATACAGTAGGTTTTCCTAATAAAGTGTTCATATCATTTATGTATGATCCGGTCAATAAACAGGACTGTTTAGTAGTACAGGTTCCCAACACCATACTTTTTTGTGTTGTCCATGTGCAGTGTGCACCACTGTGTGATCTGAGCTGATGGCTGTTGTGTTTGGGTGTTGTTGTGTTGTAGGGAGAAGATGGAGTGTCAGCAGGAAAAGGAGACACCATTCTACCCACTGCTGGCCCACAGCTCACACGATTCAGCCATAGATACAGACTCGTTGGAATGGGAGACTGAAGTTGTGGAGTTTGAGAAGGACAGAGTGAGTCTCAACACCACACAACAGAATCTCTGACCTTATGTCTATAATTCTCCTTTATAGTTAATTTTGTCTGTGTTTAAATTCTCATCACGTTAAAACAACGTACACTTATTGTTAACTCTTGTTCTCTGAGCAGGATGATATGGATTTGAAGGCGCTGGGGTTTGATATAGCAGAAGGGGTGAATGATCCATATTTACCAGGAGATTGCGGGATTTTTGTTACCAGGGTGGACAAAGGAAGTATTGCAGATGGGAGGTTAAGGTATTTTTTCAGATATATAGAATTTTTTCTTGATAATTGCATATTACTTTTTCACCATCATGGTTACTTTTGTCTAAACCAGCTGTGTGTCTCTTTTTTCCCCCAGAGTGAATGACTGGCTGCTGAAGATAAATGACATAGATCTCACTAACAAAGACAGGAAGCAAGTCATCAAAGCTGTGCTCAATGGAGGAGGTGTGATCAATATGGTGGTACGCAGGAGAAAGTCTTTAGGGGGGAGACTAGTTACTCCTGTTCACATTAATCTCATTGGACACAAAGGTATTGCTTTGCTCAGTTTTTCTACACTGGACACAATTGGCTAAATAAAATGAGTGTGATTGATTCTGTTCTTTTGACTAACTCCGTCTATGTGGATGGTCTCTTCAGACAGTGGCATTGGCCTTGAGGGCGGAGTGTATGTGACGGCTATAGCAGCAGGCAGCCCAGCCGCCAGAGAGGGGTCTCTTAACATTGGGGATCGGCTCATTGCTGTAAGTCTGCTCATCGCATGTTTGACCAAAATGACTCATGTTTGTTGAATGAGGGGAATTCCATGATTGAGACATTGACCCGGATTCAGTCATCTCAAAAGTCTGAGATGAGTTAGGATGCATGCAAAACTGTACAAAAAAAATCTTGCATTCATTTGCACAGTTTTTTAAAGATTGTGATAAGAATTAACATATTTACATTTTATGTACAGATATCCAAATAATTTCAGGAGAGGTTTACAAATTTTCTCGCAACGTGATGGTTTAAATGTTCGTTGTTGTTTTTTTTTACTCAAATCCATTCATTGCAGACTGATCATTTTGTCTCCATTCCCTCATCGTGTAAATGCACAATGTAATGGAAATAGAAAACATCAGCAGGCTTTTTTTTTAGCTCTTCTATTATGAATGCTGACCTAAATTTTTCCCTTTTTAGATAAATGGAATTGCTCTGGATAACAAATCTGTGACAGAGTGTGAGGCTCTGCTGAGGGGCTGCAGGGACTCTCTCAGTCTCTCCCTAATGAAGGTGCGTGACTCTCAGTGCTGTGTTTCTGCTCATGATCTCATTTGAAGAAGTTCTAGAGCTTGTGACATGTTCTCTAAGTAATTTAAAAATATGAGGGGTGTTCAAGTCAAACTGGGAAATTCACACTTTGGTGCAATTGGAACATGATCTACCTTGCATTTCTTTGGATTTGGGGAGAAAATGAAAGTACCCGGAGGAAACCCACCAATCTACCACGATAGCCCAATGTGCTGCCACTCTCACATCTGTGTTCGGTTATTATGCACAATCAAAAGTTTCGGTTTGACCTGAACGCTCCTTGTACATGCTCCAACGTGTTAATGGCATATAATTAGACAGGCTTATACAGACCCTGTCAGGTGCTTGGTGTATTTTAACATTTTATCAGAATGTTGTGTTGAGCCTCCGAGTGGCGCAGTGGTAAAGCGCTCGCCCTATCATCCAGAGATCACTGGTTCGAACCCAGGGTGATGCTGTTTTCCTCTCACAGCCGGAGGCACAGAGAGATCTGATTGGCCGAGCTCTCTCAGGGGGGAGGGATGAGAGGTACTTGCGCTCCCACATTAATCACGGCTCTACAGCCAATCAGGGGCGTCTGTGAGCTTGCGCTAGCACTCTTCTCCGAGTGTGTTACTCCGCCCCTAATGGTGCGTGAGCAAGCAGTTCCAAAAGATGCGGTCGGCTGACGTCATGTTGTTCGGAGGAAACACGGGATAGTCTTCGCCCTCCTGACTGAGTGGTAGTAGTAGCCTTAATGTGGGAGCCCCCTAGTGACGGGGAGGAATTAGCCACGACTAATATTGGGGAGAAAATTGGAAACCCCCCCAAAAAGTAATAATAATAAAAAAAAATTATATTTTGTTGTTAACTAGTCAATGTCTGTCTCCTGACCAGTTCTTTCCCCAGAGCACATCAGGTCACAATATCTTTGAGAGCCTAAGGGAGGCGGAGAAGTGCAATGGCAGAATTCACATGTCAGAGGTGCACTCTCGTAACAGCCGTAACCTGAAGCACAATAGTTCCACCCAGACAGACATTTACAGTGCTGAGGCTGGAGGAGAAAGGAGAAAGCAGAGGACTGACTCCGAGGAGAGGAAACCCTTCTCTCCCTCTACTCTGCACCCCAGCACCCTATGTGCTCGTTATGGTCCCAGCGCCTTTCAGGAGATTTGCTACACTCGGCCTGAGTCAGCCGGGCCCGACTGCAGCAATCTGGAGCCAGTACCGGACACCAAGCACAGTGGTGGCACCTGGCCCAAAATGGTTGGCGTTCCCACGACGGCAGAAAGCCCAGCCCAGCTGTCCATCTACAAGTCTCCCAAGCAAAGGAAGTCCATTTTTGATGCTGACACCTTTAAGAGGCCAGACACGCCCTCCAAAATGGAGTACCTAACAAGCCATTCACCGCAACCTTCCAAAACAGACAGTATGACCACACCCCCAACTCCGCCTACACGTAGCGATTCGTTCAAGTTCAAGCCGAAGCAGCAGGGCAGCTCGGCCTCAGACTCCACCATTACCGAGAGCCAACAGGAAGAGTGTAATGGTAATTTGTGCTTCCCGGAGGTCGGGCACGAAAGCAAGGTGCTTAGCTCTAGGAAGTCATGTGAAGAGGACATCGGGCACACGCGGCTCGATGAGCCAGAGGTCAAGCGGCCACGTCCCAAATCAGCCCCGGCTCTCAGGCGCAGGATGACGCCTCAGTCCATCCTACTTCCGAGCTTTCAGGTAAATCTGGAAACTTTAATGCTTTCTTTACTTAGCTCCGCACACAGCCAGAGATTGTAGTGTGGTGTTTTGGGGCAATATACTTTTGATTGACTAATATTTTTTGTTTACATTCATCTGTCGGATTTTTTTTATTTTATTTATTTTATTTGATTTATGCCAAATTAATGTAACTTGCATGGGTGTGTTTTGAACAGAGCAACTCTACTGAGGAGGACTGTATAGACCAGAGAGAAGTGCTGTGTTCGTCTCCTAGCCGGCCTTACAGACACAGCGTAGGGTTCGTCCCCACATTCCGTAATGGAGGAACCCTGCCACCCAGTAAGTCCCTGTGTCCTAATGAAGTGCTCCATATAGTATGAATGAATCTTTAATTCTTACGTTAACTGTTGCAGTGAATGTGCAGTATTTATTGCATGCAATATTCAATTTATAAATTAAATAATTTAGAGGGCCTCCGAGTGGCGCAGTGGTAAAGTGCTCACCCTATCATCCGGAGATTGCTGGTTCGATCCCCGGGTGATGCTGTTTTCCTTTCACAGCCGGAGGCACAGAGAGAGCTGATTGGCCGAGCTCTCTCAGGGGGGCGGGATGAGAGGTACTTGCGCTCCCACATTAATCACGGCTCTACAGCCAATCAGGGGCATCTGTGAGCTCGCGCACGCGGAAGGAGAGGCTAGCGAGTGTGTTAGTCCGCCCCTAACGGGGCGTGAGCAAGCAGTTCGAAAAGATGCGGTCGGCTGACGTCACGCGGTTCGGAGGAAACACGGGATAGTCTTCGCCTTCCCGACTGAGTGGTAGTAGTAGCCTTAATGTGGGAGCCCCCTAGTGACGGGGAGGAATTGGCCACGACTAAATTAGATAAATTAAATAGTTTAGTAGTATGGATTTAATTCGATTTTCTTTCATATTCAGTCTAGTTTTATGTAAAAGCAGGACATCCATATTAATGATTTCAGAAGTTTTGTATCCTTTAGGTCCACTGGGTCTGCTTGACCAGGACATTTGACCAGAGCAGCCGCCAAAGAGCAAGTGTGTGTTTGTTTGGTATATTGAGATCTATGCTTTGTTTTTACCTCAGACTCAGTACATCGAGGTCTGTCCCCATGCACAGCGGTGACGGCTGTTATGAGGAACCCTGTTTACACTGTCCGCAGTCACAGGGTGCACACCAGCAACTGCCCCTCCGTCATCAATCAGATCTGCCATCAGCACACGTTTCCCAGGTACAGTACTCTTCAGCTTGTACATGCTGCATTTTAATTGGAGCGTCGCTTATAGTTAACACAAACATTTCTGATTATTTCATAACCGAGCTAAATTATAGGATTGTTCTGAAGTTGGCTTGGTTAAAGTTTTTTTTATTGGAAACCGGTGCATTTTAATGAGTGATCTGAAAATTATCACAAAAAGAAAAGCTGTTAGTAGCTCCCCCTTGTGGACAGTTGTCAGCTTTCTCAAGTAAGCAGGTTACTTCACCAAATTAAGTCCAGCTCTGTTTAATTAGCCTGGCTTTGTGTCCACTCGATACAAGTCTAAATATATTTTTAGGAATGTGTGGAAGCCTGTTAATTGCAATAATTAACATCTTCATTGTTTCTTATTGCGGTAGAAAAAAATGACACCGTAAAAATAATGCTCAACAAACGGTCATGATGAATACAGCACATCAAATAATTCTGCAATAAAGTTTTTTATTCTGCAATAAAGCCTTTAAAAATTTCATCATTTGTAGTAGAGTAGGTAAAAAATATTCGAGTTATGCAATCCTTTTGTCTCAAAAGGTTGTAAATATTTTACAGTTCCTAATGCTGAAATGTCTTCTTTGAATTTTTGCATGGTGGAGCTCACATTGACCCCTTTTTCCTCTCACTCTGTGTGCGCTCTCTCTCTCTCTTTCTCACTTGTTTGTGTTCTCTCTCTCAATCGCCATCTGTCGCCGTCTCTGTGTCTCAGCCCCCAACATCAAGGGCGTCTGAGTCTGGACCTTAGCCAGAAGCGTTCTGCTGAGTACTCCGAGTCCTCCCGCAGCAGCCGAACCTCTCATGGCACCAACTCCCTGCCATCCAGTGCCAGACTTGGTCAGTTACCACTTTGCCTCCCACTTATCTTTCTCCATCTGGGTTGGTCTTTGGACATGGTTCATACATTCTCATTCATAGTGTCTTATGTGCCTGAAAGGTTCTTTCCTTTACTTTTTAGGATCATCCAGTAACGTACAGTACCGCACAGAACGGATAAAAATCCCTCCCACACCACGGTATCCGCGCTCAATGCTGGGGTCTGACAGAGGTACGCACCTCTGCATATTCATAGTATTTAAACGGAGACTTACTTTACAATAATTTAAATGTTTAATATAGCCAAATAAGTTTACTAAACAAAGATTTAGTTATCAACAAATATTAGTCCGATTTATGTTGTTGATTGTGTGTGTGTTTGTGTGTGTGTGGGTTAGGTTCTCTGTCTCATTCAGAGTGCAGCAGTCCCAGTCTCATCACACCGCCCCTGTCCCCACTCAATCTCGAGACGTCCTCATTTGCTTCCAACCAGTCCCAGAACTCCATCTCCACACGCATCTCCGTCAGTCCCGTACCCACGGGAGATCACCGGAAAGACAGGTATAGCTCTCCCGTCAATCCTAATGCACTGTCGCCCAGCAACAGCTCACTTTCATGTGTCAGTTCAGTTTACTTACGCACACGCCCAGCCACAGCTCACTCAGAAACATGATCAGAATGTGTGAAATACTTCTTCCTGTCTTTTCTTTTTTCTTTTCTGAGGTCAGTTCATACGTGTGATCACTGTTTCAGCTATTCCTTCTGTTACCTGTTTAATTCCTTTATAAACTTTTTAACATCTCGTGCTGCATTCATATGTGTAAATGTGTCTTCCTTCAGTCTGAGTTTTTTTTTGCTTCTCTGTCGATTTTTACACAGTGTCTCTTCTGCCTTTGTTCTTTGCTTCCTATGAATCTTTCAGATCTCTGTACCGTAACAGATCATTTCTGAGAATCCCTCTGGCTGCTAGGCCTCGGTTCTCCTCTCTCAGGAGCCTGAGGTTTGTTTCTTGTCAGTCACAGGGAATGCTTGATTGACCTGCTTCTTTGCAATAAAGACCTGCATTCTGTTTGACTGGCTGTGGAAATCCCTGCTTGTGTGTTGTATAGACAAAGTGGAAGTGAAAGCACTCAAGTAAATCTTTTTTTGTTCTGTTTGTTTTTTAAATACACATAAGTTGATCAGATTTGTATATCATTTGGAGTTTGTAGTCTTGGTAGTCTAACGGTTTTGCTTGTGAAAATTGTGCACATTATTGATCTTTGCTCATTAAAAAAATGCTAAATGGTGAATCTGAAAGCTTTTTTTCTTTATTACTAGCAGCCTTTTCCCTTGTTAATATTGTTAATACTGTTGTAAGCTTACTTTTCTTCAGGACATTTTGTGCATGGGTCTCATTGCAGATCTTTTTGAGTTGATTGCCCTGCCTTTCTGGAAACCCCCACACACACCCACACTCTATAAGTGCCGTGTATCTAGTCTGCTTGATGCTCTGTCCCTCTGTGCGCACTAGTTTTAAGTCTGTCAAGGCAGACAATGAGGACCACTTTCTATGGGACAGCGTTTCCCTACTCCAGTCTTGAAGCACTCCTACACAGCTTAATTTGGTCTTTTTTTGCTTATGTCTTTTTTGTCTAAAACAACTCAGATCGGCTTATTATTCTAACTAGAGTTGCATGAGCTGAAGCCAAGACACACACAGGAGTATGTCATAAACCTAATTCTCTGTTAACAGTTTTAATAATCATATCTGAAATGACAGTGTGGAATATAAAGGGCATTACTGAAATTCTATGATGAAGTGCTAGGGTACCGTTTAGTCTGTGCCATTTAGATCACCTCTTGGGCACCCTGGGGAGTAATAAGAGAGAGACTTGGCTCGACTGGGGTCGGTATTCACTGTTCTAAGGAAAAGAGCTGATATATGATAGTGACACTGATGTAATGTCTGTGCTCCAAAAGGCCGTACCTGGAGGAGCCAAGGAACGTGATTGTGCATAAAGGCGCTGAACCTCTGGGCATCTCCATCGTCAGCGGCGAAAATGGCGGTATCTTTGTGTCCAAGGTGACTGGAGGCAGCATTGCTCATCAGGCAGGCCTGGAGTACGGAGACCAGCTTCTTGAGGTCAATATTGTGGTTAGGCTCAGTCTTCATCTACAAATCGGCAGAAATTTATTATCATCTGCAGTAATTCAAAGTGCAGTGTAATTTCTAGTCTTCTATTTACTTAGAATAAAATTGTAAAGTTGACGTGTCTGTTACATTAAAGATATTTTTGAAAAAAAAAAATATTTGGACTGGAATATTTAAGTTATTAGGGGAGTCAGATGAGTAAAAGAGAACATCAAGATGGTTTTTGGAATTGGTGTCTGTTTGTCTGTGCACACATCATGTAAAAACAACTAAACAAATTTTAATAGGGTTTTTACAGATGTATTTAAGCTTGAGGTTGGGGTAATAAATAGGCTTTGTTTTATCACAGTCAGCTCACAGGAAGAGAAGATATGCTACTCTAAAATTGTAAATTTAAATGGAAAACGTGCTTATGTCATAAAAAATCGACCATGAAAAAAATCATTCAACAGATGCTGATGTCCATTTTCTAGGACGCTTATGAGTGTGTACTTAGGTCATGGGCACATCTGGTTGCATCTAAATGTGATTTGAGTTGTGGCTGCTTAGTGACTTTCCTGTCTTTCATCTTCTGTAGTACAATGGGATAAATCTGCGTAACGCCACTGAGCAGCAGGCGCGTCTCGTCATAGGTCAGCACTGTGACACCATCACAATCATGGCACAGTACAACCCACACATGTACCAGCTGGGAAACCACTCCCGCTCCAGGTATACATCATGATACTGGGTGTTAATGTGGTAGAATATGGACACAGGTTTAAGTCAAATCTATTGGTCATAGTTCTCGGATGGATCCCGTGAGCAGCCAGTCCACTCCTCGGGGCAGCGGCGCTACCACGCCAGATAACCACTCAACCATAGACACACTCAGTGAGCAGGATGAGGGAACCCTCACTCCGTCATCCAAACAGACCACACCGACCACCAGCCCACACAGCTTCAACAGGTACAGTCTTTAACACTCCAAAAAACAAAAGATGACTAAAATGGCTAAAAGTGCTATTTAATTTACATATACATATATAAACCTCTGTCCTAGAATGTCATCTGAGGGCGGTAAGAAAATTCCAGAATCTCGAGTAGTGTCTGTAAGGAGGACTCAGGGAGAGCTGGGTGTTCAGATTTGTGGCGGGAACCTGTGTGGCATCTTTGTGGAGAATCTGGAAGAGGACAGTCCTGCTAAGTTGGCAGATGTCCTAATGCCTGGAGACATGATCCTGGAGGTGAGTTGCCTTTGGTTTTATGGGCAGCAATTAAAAACAAAACAAACAAAAAAAAAATTCCTTTCCCAGGGTGCTTTGTTGTTCTCTTATTCCAGTGTCAGCGCAAATCAATGCTGAACAATAGAAAGGCCTGGATCTTTTGTTCCTTTTCACTCATTTTGAACATAAGTAATCTTTCTGAAGAAAGGCACCTTTAGACCTCTTACAAATGAGTGGGGCATGCTCCGTACCTCATGCTCACCCAGACAAAGCATCTCATCTAGCAGCACAGTCACTTTTGCCATAGAAGGAAATTGATTGTAGGGCACAAAATGTAACAGAATGGTTTTCTTTGCACGGGTGCCATAGTCTTAAAATTTCTTTAAAGATTGGAAGATACGAGATTAGACTGCTTTTCACATTTACTGTGTGTGTGTCACCACTCTGTTTGTTCAGTATAACTCGTTGGTTATGAGGAACAAGACTGCAGAAGAGGCTTACCTGGAAATGCTCAAACCAGCAGAAATTGTCATATTGAAAGTCCAGCAACGAATGGAAGAGTTTAACCAGCTTAAAGATACTGCTGGAGATGGATTTTACATCAGGTACCTGTGCATCATGAGTCCCCTAAGTATATTTACTCTGCACTAATCAATTTCATATAGACAAATGTGTCTGTTGATATGGACTGGTCTTAATATGGTTACAATCTGTTAAAGCCCTGCAAAGAAAAGCTTTTAATCTCTTTAATTATATCTGAGTCTGAGGTAGAAATTGCATCCCGTCTAAAGCTGTATATTAAGTGTCTGCCATTTGTCTAATCTAATAGTGGCTCTATTAATGAGGCAGTCGAAAAAAGGGATCGAGTGTCTGTAGTGGTAATAAAGAGAACAGCAGTGTGCTGTTCAGAAATAGCTGGGTTGGTTTTTATAAATGAACGATTTCATGGCGCAGCTGTTACAGGGGTGGGTCCTACATTTACTTTGTTTATCTGCAGGAAAGAATCTCAAATATATATATATATACACTCACCTAAAGGATTATTAGGAACACCTGTTTTTTCTTATTAATGCAATTATTTAATCAACCAATCACATGGCAGTTGCTTCAAAGCATTTATGGGTGTGGTCCTGGTCAAGACAATCTCCTGAACTCCAAACTGAATGTCAGAATGCGAAAGAAAGGTGATTTTTGAAACAATTTTGGGCATGGTTGTTGGTGCCAGACGGGCCGGTCTGAGTATTTCACAATCTGCTCAGTTACTGGGATTTTCACGCACAACCATTTCTAGGGTTTACAAAGAATGGTATGAAATGGGAAAAATATCCAGTATGCGGCAGTTTTGTGGGCGAAAATGCCTTGTTGATGCTAGAGGTCAAAGGGGAATGGGCCGACTGATTCAAGCTGATAGAAGAGCAACTTTGACTGAAATAACCGAGGTATGCAACAAAGCATTTGTGAAGCCACAACACGCACAACCTTGAGGCGGATGGGCTACAACAGCAGAAGACCCCACCGGGTACCACTCATCTCCACTACAAATAGGAAAATGAGTTCACAATTTGCACGAGTTCACCAAAATTGGACAGTTGAAGACTGGAAAAATGTTGCCTGGTCTGATGAGTCTCGATTTCTGTTGAGACATTCAAATGGTAGAGTCAGAATTTGGCGTAAACAAAATGAAAACGTGGATCCATCATGCCTTGTTACCGCTGTGCAGACTGCTGGTGGTGGTGTAATGGTGTGGGGGATGTTTTCTTGGCACACTTTAGGCCCCTTAGTGCCAATTGGGCATCGTTTAAATGCCACGGGCTACCTGAGCATTGTTTCTGACCATGTCCATCCCTTTATGACCACCATGTACCCATCCTCTGATGGCTACTTTAGCAGGATAATGCACCATGTCACAAAGCTCAAATCATTTCAAATTGGTTTCTTGAACATGACAATGAGTTCATTGTACTAAAATGGCCCCCACAGTCACCAGATCTCAACCCAATAGAGCATCTTTGGGATGTGGTGGATGTGCCCTGGATGTGCATCCCACAAATCTCCATCAACTGCAAGATGCTATCCTATCAATATGGGCCAACATTTCTAAAGAATGCTTTTAGCACCTTGTTGAATCAATGCCACGTAGAATTAAGTCAGTTCTGAAGGTGAAAGGGGTTCAAAGACCGTATTAGTATGGGGTTCCTAATAATCCTTTAGGAAAGTGTATATATACAATATAAATCTATATGCGAATAAGCAGGGCTGAAGAGTATTAGCACTCTCTAAAAGCTGATACGCTTTGATATGTGACTCACATTCTTTTCTTTGCACCTTTCTTTCTCTTAGAGCACTTTATGACAGACTAGCTGAGACAGAACAGGATCTCTCCTTTAAGAAGGATGACATTCTTTACGTGGATGACACACTACCAAATGGCAACTTCGGCACCTGGATGGCCTGGCAACTTGATGAAAATGCACAAAAGATGCAAAGGGGACAAATTCCTAGTAAATACATGTTAGTACAGCCATCGCATATAATTTTGTATCTTTGATTATCTGGCATTTAGTATGAAGTGGGGTACAGCCTGCGGGCAGGCTATAGAGTTATTTGTACTGGAGTTGTTTTGTTTAAACTGGGCTGGGTCCAATGTGTTGCAGGATGGATCAGGAGTTCTATCGTAGACACAGCATGACTGAATTAAAAGACGAGACGGGTGCGAGTAAAACGCTCTCTGCAGCTGCGCGAAGATCTTTCTTTCGCAGGAAACAGAAGCACAAACGCAGCAGCTCAAAAGATGGCAAAGACCTGCTCGCCCTGGATGCCATTAGCACAGATTCCATCCCATTTTTAGAGGGTAAGATGATGTCCAGTACACCAAGGAGGATGTGTTAAACCTGTTGGACAGTTTTAAACTGTGTCTGGCACATGAATAATCCAGAAAACCGCTATTCTCTTTATCTCTGATATCGAAATGTTAATAGTTTATATTTATTATTTAAGATATTAGAGTAGAATATTTGTAAATAGTTTGGCTGAATTATAATTTTTTTCTACTTTTTCGTACCACTCTTATGTTTTTTCATATGGAGCCCCTAAAGGGAATGGGTTGGGGGAAGAAAACAGTTGAATAAAAATTAAATATATATATATATATATATATATATATATATATATATATATATATATATATACATATATATATATATATATAATATTCGTTGAAGAAAAAAATGTGACATGGGACACAAAAAAAATATGGAGAAGGAAAAAACATTGGGACATAGGATGGAGAAAAATATCAAGACCATTCGACTCGTAGTACTTGGGTGAGTCTTCCAGCGGCAGAATATGTAAAGGGCAAGTACGTCAGTGTACTTAAGCCATAGTTATACTGAACTATCGTTAGCGCTGTCCACAAGCTGCAATGGAGAGAGTCCTGAAACGTTCATGACGTCAGGAGGAATACCCCGGGAAAACTAACTGCTTATGAAACAGTACAAGATAGGCTTTGATAAATTTAAGCACATGCTGTAAACACAAATGTTTGTCTACAAGCTCCACACGGTAAATCCGTATAACAAATGGCTTAAATGCATTGACTTACTTGCCCCTTCAATATTTTGGAGCTGGAAGTTGTTGGCTGGGAATCGAACCCGGACCTTCCGCACCTACAATTAAGTCACATGGCGTCGATTTAAAAAAACATTTTTTTTATTGTTATATATTTTTTCCCTTTTTTTCCCTCCCATTCAGATTTACCCCCCACCCCCCTCCCATTTTCCCCCATACCCATGTCCTGTTGGGAGCTCATTAGTTTCAGGGTTACCAGCACCAGATAATAATGTGTTGTCTTTTGTGGTGTTTAATTAGACTGCATCAGCCTTGCCTATCAGAGAGTGCAGAAAGTGGACTGCACATCTCCCAGACCAGTGTTGCTGCTGGGCCCACTGGTGGACCCGGTTAAAGACATGCTGGTCAAAGATTCTCCAGGGAAATTCAGCAGATGTGTACTTGGTGAGTTCACACTGGCACAAAGTAGCCCACAGTATTAATGTAACTTTCGTGCTGCATTTTATGTTGCCACATACCAACTCTTATTTTCTGATACTTAGATAGATTTGGCTATAGTCAGTTTATTGTTTTCCTTTTAACAAAAAAATTTAGTTGATCAATTTAAACGTAAAAACCGCACTCATTTGCTGATAGATTCCCAAAACCTTTAGCAAGATTAGGTGATTCTTTTAAAGGATAATTTTTTTCCCCCATATTTGCAATTATAATATGATTCACAAGCACGTAATGTTCTCTTTGTCCAAGACCAGTGGTTTACTTTAAAAATTTTTATTCTGTTGTGGTTCAGAGGTGATGAAGGCTTCTCAACAAGCCATAGAGCGAGGGGTGAAGGACTGTCTTTTTATTGACTACAAACGAAGGAGCGGCCACTTTGATGTCACAACTGTTGCCTCCATCAAGGAGATCACAGAAAAGGTCTGTTGTGCTTTTCAGATAAGTATAAGTCAGACATGACCCAGAAGCAAACGTTTTGCAAAAAAATTGCTTTGATTTAGTAACGGTTTACTACACATTTTAACAGGATAAAAAAAAAAAAAAAATTATCCATGCATATGTGATAAACTTTAGAGTTTATCAACTTTAGAGTTTAAGTACAAAAGCTGCATTTGGTGTTAATGTCTTGGGTGTAAGTTGCAATTATTCTTTACACTTTTTTCATGAATACTTCTATTTTGCAATTTGAATAAAATTATTTTGGTTTAACCCGCAGTCTTTGGCTAGAAGCTTCCTCTAACCTGTTAAAAGAAATAAAGATTACATTGATAGTTTACAGTCCCTGAACATTTTAATCCTAACAGTATGCACCACACTGGGGAGGGCATGGATTTGATGAGACGTTGGAGGCATTCGTTTGAGATTCTGGTTCATTTTGACGTCATGGTATTAAACAATTCCTGCAGATTTTTCAGGTGCACTTTTACGCTGTGAATCTCCTGTTAAACCACATCCCTAAGGTGCTTTATTGCATTAAAACCCAGCGACTGGGAAGGCCACTAAAAACCACTAGGCTTGGTGTCCTGTTTATGAAACCAGTTTGTAGCTGAGTATTTTTCATGTAATGTTGAACTGAAGTTGTTTTCTATTCCTTCTCAGGACTGTCACTGTTTGCTCGACATTGCGCCCCACGCTATCGAAAGGCTTCACAGTGTTCACATATATCCAATCGTCATTTTCATTCGCTACAAAAATGCAAAGCAAGTAAAGTAAGTGTCAAAATGCTTTCCATACAAGATTTATATGCATGTACAATATAGTACAAATACCAACTTCTAGGATAAGGAGTTTGCTGGTTTTGTGGCTTTGGCATTTCTACGTTCTCCACAAACAGCTAATTATTTGCCTGTATACCGATCAAAGCCCTATTTTGTCTGGCTTATTCTTGGCAGACAAGGAAATCTTCTGCAGAAACCTGGGGTCTCATTTATGAACAATGTGCAAAGTTTATTTGCTTGTTTGTTATTATTCAAACTCTCATGTAGATGGAGAAACCTCTAGTGGTTAAGAAATGTAAATGCATTTTATCATGAGGACTTATGAGTTTTCTGCATAATTTGCGTCTGCATAATTGGCAACAACATGCAGTTAAAGTTGACTGTGGTGCTTACAACAACGTGAAAACAGGACCCTGATGTAAAGTAAAATAAAATCTTATAAAAGGCACATTTAAATATTGATTAGATGACGCAAAAGGTTCTTCCCACCAACTCTTCCCGCCCAATTATGATTCGAATAATGATGTCTTACTAGCATTCATACTGCTCATGCCACAATTAATTTCCAACATCCAGATATTGTTCATACCCTATTAAGAACACATGCATGTTAAGTTATCTAGCAAGCCAGTCAGATGGTAGCAATCAATGAAAAAAAAATTCTGCAGGTTAAGAGCTTTAGGTAATTTTCATACCAAACATAAAAAAAAAATTGATCTCAGTGACTTTAACCATGGCATATTTGTTGGTACCAGATGGACTGGTGTATTTCATTAACCACTGATCTCCTGGGATTTTTAAACACAGCAGTTCTAGAGTTTGCACAACAACAAACAACAGTTCTGTGGGAGGAAACAGCTTGTTGATGACAGAGTTCAGAGGAAAATTGTCAGATTGGTTTGAGCTGCCTGGAAAGATAAATTAACTCGTATATAATCACTCTTTACACCTGGGGTGAGCAGAAAAGCATAATAACCAAAACATGAGGCGGACAGGTCACAACAGAAAACGACACGACCATATCTGGTTCCACTTCTGACAACCAAGAACAGGATCATGGGCTGAGACTCATCCAATCTGGAAGGCTGAAAATAAGACACGCACTAAAAACACACCAAACTTTTCCCACAGTCTTCACATTGCTATTCTGTTCACTGCAGTTGTAAAGAGTGATTTATTTGACTTACTATAGATTTCCTGTCAGCTCAGACCAGTCTGGCTATTCTACCCTGATCTCTCTCTCTCTCTCTCAAGGTGTTTTAGCCTGCAGACTCGTGCACACAGGATTTGTTTTGTTTTTCACAGCATTATAGTTAAACTTTAGAGACTGTTGTTTGTGAAAATCCCAAGAAATCAGTAGCATCTGAAATACTCAAACCAGCCCATCTGGCACAAACAACCATGCCCCGGGTAAAGTCACAGAGATCATGTTTGTTCCTCATTCCAATCTGCATGATGCTATGCATTAAGCTGCTACAACGTGATTGGCTGATTTAAATTAATGCATAATGAGCAGGTGTACAGTTAGAGGCTCAGTGACTCAGTGAAGTCCGTATGTGATCCAGTCTGTGAAATCCCAGCTATTGTCATTTTTTTAATTGTTTGTTCAATGTTATCTACACAAAATCAGCAGATTATACCAAGACAAGATTTTCTATTATCATTTGTGGAGCAAATTAGGAACACGCATCTCTATAATAATCATTATAAAGCTACATTTCTACCATAAAGTACCAGTCAAGAGTTTAGACACAAGATTTGTTTTCTACATTCTAGAACTTTTTAAAAAACCGTTTAACATGTTTGTCATCAACTCATCATCAACACTCAGTTGTTATATTAAGACATAAAGGTCAGCAGTTCTGGAATAGTTCTTGCAAGAACAGTATTGTCAAGTGCACTTGCAAAAACCTATCAAGCACCATGATGAAACTGGCTCTCATAAAGACCAAGCAAAACTTACTTCTGAAAGTTCATTTAGAGTTACCAGCCTCAAATATCACCAATTAACAGCATTTCAGATTAGAGCCATTATGAAGGTTTTACAGAGCATAAATAACAGATATATTTCAGTATCAAAAATAAAAATCAGAAAAGACCATGTAATTAGAAGGTGTCTCCAAACCTATGCATGATTTGGGGGAGTTTGTTGATGCAACAAACTGTAAACTGAGTGTAAACATACACAAACAAAACGGCTTACAATGTGTGGGATTTGTCAACATCCATTGTGTATAACTGTGCATATGTACATGTGATATATGGCAATTGATTAGCACATACTGGTGGTCCTTATGTGCTGTTCACACTTATGAACTAATGAATGAGACCCCAGGGATTAAATTAGTGAAAAAGAGAGCCTTTCATACCTCAGACTTTAGCAGTTCACCCTAATTGACTGACTGTGAACTAAAAGCTGTTGCTCTTAAGCAGATGGTTGTTATCTGATCTCTCGTTTTCTGTGAAAGATGCATCCCATTAATTAATGTATTTATTTAAAGCAAAGTCTGTGTTGGGGATGCTTCCGAGACCATGTGCTGTAATTTGCAGTCATACTAGTGAATAAAGAGAGTGCTAGCTGACCATAAATATTGAATGCATGTTTTACTGCTTCATGCTCTGCATGTAGAACTGCACAGACCCCAGTAATGCTGAATATGTGTGGCTTTAAATCGTCAATATATTCATGTGAAGAGTGACACAGATAACTGATGATGAAATCATCCCAGTGGAGCACGATAAATTGAAGGATTCCCAGGAGCTGTGTAAGCTAAGTCTCTTGTCAGGATCCTTGTCATCCTTGACATGCTCAGTATCACTAACTAGATCACCAAATGAGTGCAGCTTCTAGAGGCTACTGTGTCATAAGGATTGGGACTGAACAGCCGTAATATGTGGCCATAAGAAAATTATGTGTTAGTGAGACTAAGAAGATAGTGATACAGTAGTGAGCATACAAATTGGACAGAAGGTCATGCGGACTGATTGACCCTATTATAGAGCGATGGGCATGTCAGGGTAAGAAGGGATGTACTGTAAATAAATTGTTGCACCCGTCATGCATCAGGGAAGCTTCTAGAGGCAGTATTATGATCTGGGGTTTGGTTGGTCTGGTTTTGACTTAGCAACATTATGTGGCAGTTAAATGAATTCAGCTGATAATCTGAATGTACTAAATGACCAGTTTATCGTAACGATGATGTGTGTATGTATGTTTTTGAAGCTAGCAGTACTAACTGCTATTGTTAATACCTATAAATAGTCAGTGCACTATTTTCTCTTCCCTCTGTCTTGTATAGGGAACTGAAAGATCCGGTGTATCTGCGGGATAAAGTCTCTCAAAAACATTCCAAGGAGCAGTTTGAGGTTGCACAGAAGATTGAGCAAGAGTACAGCAAATTCTTTACAGGTTTGAATATTAGCATATGTTTTGTTTTTTGTTTTTTTCCAGAGTTTGTGTACAGGTGATTTAGCTCAGCAGCATGAATAGTCATAATATCTCGTCTATTACAGGTATTGTCCAAGGAGGCACGTTGCCCTACATTTGCACTCAAATCGTGACTATAGTGGATCAGGAGCAGAGTAAAGTCCTGTGGACTCCACTAGGCTCGCCTTAGGTGGCTGAGCCTGTTTGCTCCACCTACTGCCTCACATACACCTGAGCTTACAAACACTATGCTTTTACACTCGCACTACACAAAAAGGTACACTACAGTAAGCATTGCATTGCATCTGTTTTTCTTTTATTATTACTTATGTTTAATTGTAACTTTTTTTATTTTTAATTGTAAGTTTTATGTGTAATTGTAATGAAGCCTCTTATTTGTGTGTGCGTGCGTGTGTGTGCGTGCGTGTGTGTGTGTGTGTGTGTGCGCTCGCAAATGCAGGATTATAGCACTGAAGTTTTCAATGTTTTCCTTTGGTCTTCCTGACAGACATCCAACAATTAGTAATGCTGCATCTAAAACACTTGTTTACAGATGAATCAGTCCATGAATTGTTATTTAATGTCTGCTTGAATGTGTCCTCTCCCTGATCTTAATGAAGTTGTGTCCCAAGTCTTCTCTCCCTACACCAACCCAAATTCAACCCTCTATCCTAACCCTGTTCTACCAAAATGGCACGCATGTGTGTCGGTGTTTTCTACATTAGTAAGAGGACTGCAAACTCATTGTAGATAAAGTGTAAAGCTCCAGTAAGCTTGTTTATGTAATTGTAATGGTTTTGAGGTTGAAGTGAACAGCAATTAAGCATTTTCCAGGCCAAATGGAAGTGCCTATGGAGATCTCCTGAGCGTATGACAATGGCATGTTGACAGTCTGATGGTCGAAACTCCTCAGATTGTCCTCCAGGGCAAGACAGACCACTGTGGTAACATTCTCATAGAGGAAACTATGTTTAAAAGAGAACGTGAGATCTAACACTAATACAATTCTGAACTTGAGGCACTCACTTAACCTTTATGTATGCAAACTTGTCTAAATATATAGATCTATATAAATATATATAAAAACGTGTATAAATATATTAAATGTATTTTGACTAGGCTATTAGCCTCGGGGAGTGCAGCAGGTGTCCAGTCAGGTCTTAGCAGATATGAGCATGTTCCTTTTATGTTTTTTGTTTGTTTTTTTGGTCCGCCAGTCACTTTTATGTGAACCCACTGAGAAACACCATGGAAGGAAGAGATGCAGGGTAAATATAATTGGGTCTCTCATGCTAAATCTGTTAAACTGTTTTTTTTTTGTTTTTTTTTTGTGTGTATATTTAATTTTTTTTATTCAGCCGGCACAATTGCATACTATATTCGGACCAGTAATCCCACCATTTAATGTGCCAAAATTCAGTGTCCATTTCTTTTTATTTCTTTGTTTTGCACTTGCAATATTATGGACCCTAAATAATAGCTGTTCTTAGGTTTTCAGTAGAGGTTGAAAATAGGTACTATACTTATTACTTTTGTGATTTAATTTTTATTTGTGTATCACTCATGTTCCATACATTTCATTAATTGCCTCTGTTCTTATATTAGAAGAGAACCATTGCATTATTTACACACTCATTTAAAAAAAGAAAAAAAAAGGGATTTCTTATTACACAGTTTACTCAAAGATAAATCAGTCCCAGTCATGTCTATTGGGTTGAAATTAGACATTTTGTGTTATTCATATTTAGTTTTTTTTTTTTTTAATACGTAGCATATGGTTTTAAATAAGAGGATTTAGCCAATACAATTTTGTCTAAAGAAAAATGACAAGATGACAGGTACTGTTATTGATTGGGATTTTCAATATTATAAAGGAATGTGATTTGTATGAAATAATGTTAAACACATTAACATGAGAATAAAAGTCATTTTCTGTATCACACTACATTGTAAAAACGAATGCAGGTGATGTTTGGAAGGTATTTTAATTCATCTGTGAACTGTGATCTACTGCAGTCGATTGTCAGGTGATTAAATTAAGCATTAAGTGGTTTGTATTGGATTACCATTATGCTCTTAGAGCTAGCAATAAAGACTAAAAGGAAAAATTGGGAAAATAAGGTATTCATCATTGACACAGGTTTAAAACTCCTCTGGGGTTATATTTGAAAGACCTGCCAGATTACTGTTTTTTTTTTTTTAATATATTTTATTTGGCCCCTTCTTTTAAATAAATTAATTGGTTTTGTTACACTGAGCTGCCTCGCCATTTTATTAGTGCTTTATTTGGAATTTATCAAAAATATCAAGTAGAAACAGGTTTTCTACCTCTAAAAATTATTTGGGTCAGTTGTGGCAATAAAAATGTATGTTTTCATTAAACTTTTTTCAAAAATTTGAGAGAGAGACAAATACTTTTTGTTTCAAATAGTTTAGCTCAATGTCCTAGCCTAACCTCAGCCCTCAACACTAGCATGATAAACCCACATTTTAATTTAAAGATAATTTTTCATTTCTTTAAGATGTTTTATTAATATTTCTCTCTATGAGCACAATTCATTCTTCATGGTGCTGCCTTTTTATTCTTTTGAACAGATGATTTTTTTAAATATATATAATTTTATACCATTTACCTGCATGTGTCTACCAAAAAGTAACATAGCTCTTTGAATGTACACCAATCAGCTCTAACATTACAGTGCAAAACATTATGCATAGTATTACAGTGGAGCAAAAAAGTATTTAGTCAGCCACCAATGAGAGAGGCCTGTAATTTTCATCATAGGTATACTTTACCTCAACTTCTGGCTCTCACAGACCTGTAACTTCTTCCTTAAGAGGCTCCTCTGTCCTCCACTCGTTACCTGTATTAATAACATCTGTTATCAAAAAACACCTGTCCACAACCTCAAACAGTCACGCTCACTGACTGTAATCATATAATCATGTAAGCCACTATAGCCAAGACCAAAGAGCTGTCAAAGGGCACCAGAAACAAAATTGTAAACCTGCACCAGGCTGAGAAGACTGAATTTGCAATAGGTAGGCAGCTTGGTGTGAAAAAAAAATCAACTGTGGGGGCAATAATTAAAAAATGGCCACTGATAATCTTCCTCTATCTGGGGCTCATGCAAGATCTCACCCTGTGGGGTCAAAAAGCTCACAAGAACTGTGATGAAAAATCAAACATGGGGGGGACCTAGTGAATGCAGAGGGACCAAAGTAACAAAGGCTACCATCAGTAACACACTGCCCCGCCAGGGACTCAAATCCTGCAGTGCCAGATGTGTCCAGTTTGCTAGAGGGCTTTTGAATGATCCAGAAGAGGATTGGGAGAATGTCATATGGTCAGATGAAACCAAAACTTTTTGGTAAAAACTCAACTTGTCGTGTTTGGAGGGTTTTGAAAGAATGCTTAGTTCTTAGTGCATCCAAAGAACACCATACCTACTGTAAAGCATGGGGGTGGAAACACCATGCTTTGAGACTGTATTTCTGCAGAGGGACCAGGAGGACTGATCCATGTAAAGGAAAAGAATAAATGGGGCTATGTATCGTGAGATTTTGAGAGAAAACCTTCTTCCATCAGAAAGGGCACTGAAGATGAAACGTGGCTGGGTCTTTCAGCATGACAATGATCCCAAACACACCACCTGGGCAACAAAGGAGTGCCTTCGTAAGAAGCATTTCAAGGTCCAGATCTCAACCCCATAGAAAATCTTTGGAGAGAGTTGAAAGTCCGTGTTGCCCAGCGACAGCCCCAAAACATCACTGCTCTAGAGGGGATCTGCATGGAGCAATGGGCCAAGATACCAGCAACAGTGTGTGAAAACCTTACAGAAAATGTTTGGCCTCTGTCATTGCCAACAAAGGGTATATAACAGAGTATTGAGAGAAAATGTTGTTATTGACCAAATACTTATTTTCCACCATAATTTGCAAATAAATTCTTTAAATCCTAAAATGTAATTTTCTGGATTTGTTTCTTATTTTGTCTCTCATAGTTGAGGTATACCTATGATGACTAAATACTTTTTTGCCCCACTGTACAATATGTAGGTTCCCCATCTGGCACTGTTATGGCTGATCAGTATATATTAAAATGCTGTTGGAAATACTAGTGCTAATTAGCAGACCTCAGTCAGAGAGATAAAGGCAGGTCCCCTAACCTCCCTCGTTGGCATATTTGCTCATTTTTGGCCTCTACCCACTGCTGCATATAAATATGTACTTTGGCACTCAAAGTCACAAGTCACTTTAACCTTTATCTGTTTTGACAGCTGCCACCAGCTTATCTAAGCTTAAGTAGAGGCAAAGCTGTCTGATACTGATCTTTCTACTTAATAGGGTCTTTCATCTGTAGCTAAAACATCAAGCGCGAGGGCGCTCCATTTCCCTGTCCATCACCCATGATTTACACTCTGTAAATGTGGCCACCTTTAAAAATCTATTTTCTTAATAAAATAGACTGAGTTGTACTGAAGAGCTTAGAGATGAAGAGAATTTAAACATTGAAGTTTCTGCTCTGCCAAATCTGCCTTGGGAGATTATAAGTGGTATTTTTTTAAATAAAAGCATCTAGGAGCGACAACAGCTCGCAAAAGCAATGGTGCTAAAATACATGGGAAAAAAACACCTCTTCTCTGTTGCAAAACACACTACTGACCAATCTGATACTGGAAGAAACAACAGCACAAAAACTGTGAGAATCTTTAAGAACTGGGATTCTACCTGCCTCACTTTCAGGAACATACGAAGCTAGGATTTGTGTTTATACAGTAGAATTTGGCAAAAACCTTTATGCAGTGTGACTTACAAAAGTGCATTTAGGATCGTTACATTAAATACATGCTTATACTGGTTTACCGGGTGTGGCACTATCAGTCTGAACTTAATTACACTGCCTGGCCAAAAAAACAGACGTAACATGGCATTTAATTAAGCAAATAGCTAATAGTCCTCAACTGAATAATTATTGCAGTGAAGAAGACGGTTCAGCTGGCAACATTTATTTTAACCATAACTGATAGTCAATAACTTTTCATTTCTTAACCAATCAGAAGACGCATCCTGTGGTAATGGCAAAGATGTTATGTTGTTTCAGAAGGGTCAAATTATTGTCAAGCAAAATTTGGTTAAGAACTGTAAAACGTATTATTAAGGCCTGGAAGGATAGTGGAGAACCATTGCCTTCGAGGAAAAATATAGTCTGAAAAACATCCTGAATGAACACGATGGAAGATCACTTTACTAGTGAAATCAAATCATTAAAAAAACAAAAGTAAAATTCCCTGCTGTTTAATTGTGAACGTAAGAGATTTCCACATGCACAATGTAAAGAGAACTCAAGAGATTGAGAATAAACAGCTGTGTGGCCTTGAGAAAACCACTTATCAGTGAAGCTAATAAAAAAGGCTTAAGTCTAATAGGGAGCATAAAGAATGGACTGTGGAGCATTGGGAAAAGGTCATGTGGTCTTATGAGTCCAGATTTACCCTGATCCAGAGTGATGGTGCATTAGGGTAAGTAGAGAGGAACCCATCCTGTCTAGTGCCTATCATACAGTACAAGTCTGTGGGGGTAACGTTATGATCTGGGGCTGCTTTTGTCGGTCAGGCCTAGGTTCAGCAACATTATGTGCACAGAAAATAAGGTCAGCTGACTACCTGAATATTCTGAATGACCTTTTTTTTTCCGATGTCAAACCCATAGAGAATTTTTGGAACGTGTATCCTTAATAATAATATCTTGGAGAGCAATTAATGTGACTCTGGATGGAAAATAAAGGTGATGTGATATATAAGCTTACAAAAACGAAGCAATGGCTGTAATCAAAGCGAAGGGCAGTCCAATGAAATATTAGAGTTTTAGGTTTGGCAGAAACCTAGAGAACACCGCCTACTGGTATGCATAGTGCTAACAGTAATAGCATAGGAAGGCTAATGGGCCTGCTTTTCAGGGTTCAGCCAGGCCACATACGGCTAAATGCTACAGTTAAAGCTACAGTATACAAATACAGTACACCGTATGCATGCAACATTGTGGCAACAGTTTGGAAACTGGCCTCTTTCTGTTTCAGCATGGTTGTACCCCTGTGCACAAAACAAGGTCCACTAATACGGTGGTTCTCAACCTTATTTCTGGAGAACCACTGACCTGCATATTCAATTAAGAGACTCTGTTAATTAGTTTATTATGTACATCAGATGCTCTGGGATCTGAGATATGGTGAGGGTTTTTGATTTTAGATGCAGCATATGGCAACAATCACAACGATGGCAAAAAGTTTTAAAGAGAACAACACTCATCATTCTGCTTAATCACCCGGCATTAAATTGCTAAACATTACAGTTAAACATAGAAACCAGATGGACCAGATGAAGTATTGGCTCTGATGTGCCATCCGCTCAGCGTGACTGCAATCCTCCAGAAGTTCATCAGATGAGTAAGTATATCTGGACGTTAACGGAGGCCCATGTACATTAAAATCACTCGAGTACATTTTGCAGTGGAGGAGCAACAGGGTACAAGAAAATTATTAAAAGATTATTCTGAAGAATTAAAGTATTTGGCTTATCATGTTATGATACTCATGTTAAGAAATAGGCGGTAAATGTAGGGAATAAATATGATGCAGCCATAAAAAGGGATTTTTTTATGAATGTGCATGAATTGTCCACCAGATTAATATATGCAAATTTGTATTAAAAATCGTGCGATGATCACCATCTTTCAAACTGCGGTGCCATGTGACCTTTGTTTGAAGAAGTATGCCACTTTCAATTATTTTCTTTTCTATGTTTGCATAATTTAATTCATTATCACATGATAAACTAAACAAACATGTTTTTATTTTAACCTCAGTGAGTTTCCACATTGAACCAAACTGCATTATATCAAATTAGTTTGAGGACAAAGCAAAACCCCTTCAGCTCTTTCACCTTGCATTGCCTTAGTTGCCCACCAGGAGGTGAAATAACCAGATCCACTCATCTTTGGCCTGTACATCTGCCCTGCCTTGATAGGAGCATAATACAACATTCGAAATAAGATCTGCTTTTTATTAGAGCTTAGATTGGTTTGCTTGAGATCTTTAAAATCACATTCATCATCATCATTATTATTATTATTATTATTATTATTATAGTAACTGTACACTTCTGTTATGTTTTATTACCTCTGCATGTGCTCTCATTCATCAGTACCATAAAAAATAATTAAACCAGTGTAAACTTAATACTATACTGTCCACTATAATTTATATGCACATACATTAATATATTTTGCACAGATTTTGTTGTAGAGGGTGATGAAGTCTGTCATTATAAGCCTATTATATACACTGATAACAACCCATAACATTATGACCACCCGCCCCCTCACTCTCACATAATCTATACTGCTTTATCCTGTATCTAGGACCTGGAGCCTATCCCAGGAGACTTAGAGCATAATGCAAGGTACACCCTGGACAGGGTGCCAATACATCACAGGGCACACACACACACACACACACACACACTCATTTACACACTACAGTCAATTTTGGGAACGCCAATTAGGCAAACATGCATATCTATGGACTGTGTGAGGAAAGCGGAGTACCCGGAGGAAACCCACCAAGCACGGGGAGAACATGCAAACTCCATGCACACAGAAACGGGAATCAAGCCTGGTCAATCAAGGCGACAGAGCTAACCACTACTATATTTTGAAAATATAATTTTCATACTTGCTCTGACAAAGTCTTCTAGTCACAATTTGGCCCTTGCAAAGTCACTTAAATCCTTAAGCTTGTCCATTTTTTCAGCTTCCAACACATCAATTTTAGGAAAAAAAAGATCACTTGCTGCCTAATATAATTCCACCCACTTCCAGCCGCCATTGCAATGAGATATTGAAAATGTATCTACTGTAAGTAAAGTAGCTGGAAAGAAAACACAGCGCATTGCTGTTTTTGGGGACCTACTCGATATTAGGTGAGTGGTCATAATGTTATGACTGATTCAATTCAATTTATTTTATTTAACACTGATCATTGTTAAAGCTAAACACCTAATATATGGTGGGTCTTTCTAATCTTTAATCTTTCCTCAAAATATTAAGTATTGAAACTTATTTTGCAAAATATCTTTCATACAATGCTAGATGAAAACCATGGAGATCACACATGCCAGGGAAGAGCAGGTCCACCACCTGTATGAGACTGGCTGTTACAGTATCAGTGCATCATCTTTTGTAGTCGATTCCGTGTTTCTGAGCGGATCGTGACACTGAGAAGCCGCCAAGATGCGACAGTAGCTCTGCTACACCTTGTTGTGATGGAGCAGCAGAGAGCAAGTCGCCATGTACGCGCGCGCTGTGCGTCATGTCGCCTGTGTATCCTGCAGAAATGATTCAGCCTGAACCAAAAACACACGCACGCGCGCGCGCACGCACACACAGCCTAACCGACTAACTGTTCTCCGGCACTATGGCCATCTTTATTATTGCGCTTTGGCTCCGCCCCTTCTACCTGTAAATCTGCCTGGCAGCGCGCGCGCGCGAGCGCTTGTTTCGTGTGTGCGTGCGTGCGTATCCGCGCGCTCTGAGCGAAGGAAGCGGAGCAGCTGACGGGGGGACAGCACGCGCACCCTGGCAGCTCCAACCGCCGGTTCAGTAACGGCTATAACGCCGTTTCTCACCCGCAAACGTCTCTAACGCGAAGAATTTGTCAACCTAAAATATTTATTAATTAGTCGGCGTCTTTGACAGAAATATCGATTTGTCGTCGCTGTCCCTGAATGGCAGCCCTTGATCTTGGACGCGCTCGAGCTTGATTTGTTAATTTTATTTTTATTTTGATTAAATATTTCCGAGAAGGCCGACCAGACCACCGTATAGAATGCCTTCTTGGCTGATAGTTGTTGTCGAATATATGTGAAAAGTCGTTTTTTACGCGGATTTAAATGTGTCGCGCAGAAGGAGAAGGACCTCCTGTTTCTCTGCTGGTTTCAAACGAAGCGACGGTTTGGGTGAAAAATCATCGTTTTATACCGAGGAACAACTGGGGCTAGAGAACGGCTACTGTTGCGCAGAGACACACACACACACACACACACACACAGAGACAGAGAGAGAGAGATAGAGACAGAGACGGAGACGGAGAGGGCTGTTCGAAGCAATATGGCTGATGGCTGGGGCTGGGGGCGCTGGCAGGAGCTCTCCAAAGCTGCTCGATGCTAGCTGTGGCAGATCGCAACCTCTCTCGCGGCGCCGACGGCAGCTCTAGAATGACTAATAATATCAACTACAATAAAAACTCGGACTCTTCTGTCTCCATATCCAAGATGGATGTGACCATCCCGTTCACTCCTGACGTGCCGTGCGATAACAATGGCCAGCGCATGTGGTGGGCTTTCCTCGCCTCGTCCATGGTGACGTTCTTTGGGGGTCTCTTTATCATCCTCCTGTGGAGGACCCTCAAGTACCTGTGGACTGTCTGCTGCCATTGTAGCATCAAAAACAAGGTAACAACCCCATTCTGTCCTGTTCACTCTGCCTCTACATTACATAGTCTTATCAGTTGATCAGAAATACTGCTTGGAATATTCAGGGGAATATTCAGACTTTACATTTTGAGAGAAGCTGATCATAGTGTAGGCCTGGTGTCTAACTTCACTCTAAGGATCGAGAAATGGAAGAAATATCATCACATCAGTGTATCATATGCTCTGTTCTCTGTATGAGGTTAAAAATAGATGTGCACAGCAAGTCTTATAATCGTGGGTTTGCATGCTATTCCACTTTATACAGCGATATGATGTAATGAATAACAGCCTCCTTTGCTGTGTACTGTGTGGAGAATTTATCATTATTATTTTTACTCATATGTCAGTAGAATTCCTGGTGAACGGATAATTAGGGCCAGTGCTCTACAAACGTCAGAAAAACAACCCATAAATATACTCTCAACACTTAGTGGGTTTTTACTGTCATGGGCCTTCTTGGAAAAATGTAAGAATTTTCACATTAAAGCTTTTATTTGTTAATTTTTTTCCTCCCCAAATGATGCCCTGTTTGTGTGTGCTGTGGTTTTTCATTTTGGCCACTTTGGAATTGGGAGAATCACTAACAGAGGCAGGTGGGTGTGAAAGCCAGTGTTTGGGATGGTCCTCCAGATTTCCACATCCTCCTGTTTTTACCTGTAGTTGTTTTTGCCATTCAGCAACACCAAAAGAGATTCACCATTTTGAGCTGCCATTCCTTGCTTAACTGTCTGTGTGGGTGTGTTTACAATGGCCATGAAAGAGTTTCTGTTTCCATGAAGTGGCTGACAAAATGGCTCTAAATTTATTTAGACCGGGGCTTCATTTGGTCATATTATTTTTTATTTAGAGCTGTTTTGACAGTTGTTTCACTAAAAGGGAAAATGCTGAAGATCACAAAAATACAACATAAACAACGAACCACAGAACATATGACACTTGAAAATAGCTCATCAGTTGTATAGAGGTTATGAACTCATATTAACCTGAATTGTTAATGAAATTCAATGAAATTCAGTTTATTTAAATTTATTTTTAACTACAGTTGGTGTAAATGTGCTGTCATTCGCCCTGTTCTTTTACATTATCAATCCAAGCTAATAATTGTAAGGGTTTTGGTTTCTAGTCCATCGTTGAGGCCAATGCAAAATGGGCTTCATGACAGGACAGTTAAGGGCACATAGAGGATGCTCGTGAGCTTTTTTTTTTCTTTTTCCAGATGGAGAAATAAAAGATTGACAGGAGAGTCTGTATTTAAAAAAAAAATCTAAAATCACCTTTTCATCTAAAATCACTAACATATCACCTTTTCTTTTTATCATTAGGTAAGATGTGTTAGTGAAATTCCTTTATTTCTGAAGTGTGATGCTGAAATGGTGGTAAAGTCTTGTGGCAGGAGTGAGCTGTGGGGAAAGCCATGTTTGGCTGTACGTACGGGTGTTTCTCTCACATGCCCAGTGATCCTCTCTAATGACGTAAACTCCCTGCAGCTGGTGGCTCTAAACAGGCACACCATAAAGTAACCTACAGACTCTCTGGGATTTACACAGCTGTTCATCTCATCAGGCCTGTAAGTGGTTGGCCATGCAAAAATGGTCCTGGATGCTGTCTAGTCTTTATTAAAGAAAAAAAAAGCATTGTTTTTGATTTTGGGAATATATTTTAAAATAAAATTTAATTTATTTTTGTATATGTACAAAGATTTACATTATTATTACATAATTGTGGGTTTCCTCAGATTTGTCTGGTGTTCTGCACCCTGTTTAGGGTGTATTCCTACCTTGTACCTAGTGTTCCAAGGATAGATGTTGGATTCACTGTGACATAGGCCAAGATAAAGCAGGAAAATAGGAAAAAAGTGGAAGTTATTTCATAATTTCATAGGTGCATAAAATAAACAATAGCCACGAACATGTACAAACAAACTTTGTTTTTGTTTTTTTTTAGTAACTGAAGATTTTAATAGTTGTTTGCCAGTAATATTGTATACAATCATATGACTGAATGTTAGATATCCACATTTCTTTGTTAAGTTGACTGATATTGTTTGAGCTTAATAACTCTTTGTCAAATTTTTTGAGAACGGTTTGATGATGTCACAGTGGTACATTTTATTTATTTGAATCATTCCCTGGGTATGAGTGTGCCAGGCTTGTTACTTATTTAAATGAAAAGGGTTAATGACGTCTGTGAAGTCTCCAGTCTTCATTACCTTTTAATTACCTACATGAACACGCGTTCCAACAGAGCAAGCAGTCCATCCGACACTGACACGGTACCTCTGCCTCTTCAGAGGGAAGTTGTGAAACACAATCAGACCTGTTTCTGGATCTTTAGCAACTGGGAAGCGCTGGAATTAAAACTGTTCACTTCGTTTGGCCAGACTCACACAGAGCTATGTTACAAACGAGGACAACACGTCTCATTCAGTTTGTAAATTAGGAGTGCTAATGCCCGGTTGTTGTGTATCTAATGGTAATTCACGACCATGCTATTGGGAATGTCTCACAATATCTGGTATCCCCTTTAGGATATGAGAACAGTGCTGAGAAGGATTATCATAGACACTTGTGATTCTAGAAGGGAGAATTTTGGGTGTAGGTTTTTACACCCAGTGCTTGTTAGAAGCAGTAATAGGATGACTGTGGCGACTAGGCCTTCTTGGTATCGTGCTAGTAACAGGATGCAGACTGCGACATGAGAAGTGAGATAGATTCTGACATGTTATAACTTTGCAGCTTTTTAAATAAAATCACCTACTGTGTTAAATTAAATCCTACTTGATGTAGCGCACAGCTTTCATGACCTAGTAATGATTAAGCATAAAACCACATTAAAGTTATTAATAGCTGGTCCTACATAATAATAGCACTTGACAGTTTTGAGCCAGTCAGCTGCACTTACACCGATTTACAGGTCTCACTAATGTTTACATGCTAGTTAGCCTGGTTATTAGGGATGGGAATCACCAGGGACCACCTTGTACAATATTCTCACAATGCCTAGGTGCCGATTCGATCTATATTGCAATTTTAAGTGATTTTGTAAATATTAAAACGTATTTTGCTTCTATGTACAGCACCACCTGTGGATGTGTGAATGTTTAGAGCGCACCACCTGCAGGATTACAGAAGAACAGTACCACCTCAAATGCAGAAGGGGACCAAAAAATGTATACACACTTCAGCAGTTACTTTCCAGCAAACATTTGGACGTTTGATGACCATGGAAATTACGTCCAGGAACGTCCCGTCATGGTTGAAAAATAGTTCCAAAATGAACGTTGAATGGACGTGTTTGCCATTGTCTGATTCACAACAGCTGTCATAAAAGGTCATAAAAGGTCATAAATGGTCCAAATTTTACCTTGGAGGGTATATGTTAAACAATACTTGGCTAAAAGTCAAAGTAACAGCTATACATGCACCCCAGACAACTGTAGACTGGTACAAACCATCTGAATGCATCTTTAGGAAATGTTCTCTGTCACATATTTTTATCACTTAATGCCTTAATTGGTAAAATCTTTGAATTACCACACAAATGTATGATGATGCATCACTGAATTATTTTTTTTTCTCCATATCTCCACTGGTTAAGAAACATAGAGACTAAAGCAATGTACTTTTGTATGCTTGCTTTTCCTACAGCAAAAATGTGTGTAAACGTGAGCACCTTTACCTTGTTACTGAGGGTAGGGAGAACATCTGTGCATAAAACTTATTTCTTCCAGGTGACCATTTAAAAAAAGTTATAATTAATTATTAATTATAATAGAAAATGACGCATTTTTCTTTCAAAGTAAATTTCTACAGTAGATTCCACAATATTAATCGGTCTGAAAAGAGCTGTTTTTTATAGTCTGTGGGTTTGTGGAAAATACTTTCTAATGCTTTAAATCCTCTCAGAGCTGAAACAGTCGAGTTCTTATTTTCGTACAACATCTATAATAAGCACAGAAAGACGTTTCCGTGTCCGAGGGATGATGTTTGTTTTCACTTTAATGCAGACAGGATTGCAAATGCATGTTCAGAGGGTCTTGTATATGTGTGTGTACCCTTTCATGCTTGGCAACGCAGCGGCTGTCGTTGAGCCGACAGGCGAACAGCACACACCCAAAGTTCAGCTGTCCCTCTTTAACACCTCCGCGGTGTGCCCCGCACAGAGGCCATAGAGTTTCATTGCTTATGGCGGGGTTTCTAAACTCTTGTCCTGGAAACCCACTGGCTGGCACAGTTCCTCTAGTTCCCAACACACCTGACCCAACTCCTGGAGGGCTTAATATGTAGCTGACATGTTGGGTCAGGTGTATTAGTGAATAGGAAGGCAGCTAGGAAACAGGAAAAAAAAAAAACAGCAGATCTGAGCGTTGAACCTGGCTTATTGTGTTTTCTTAGGTCAACTGCTTGGATTGTAACATTTTTCAAATATAATTGAGGTTCACACTGGCAGTATAATAACCAGGAAGGCACAAAGCATGCATTGTATCAGAACTTATGTAGCTAGACAACTGGGCAATTGAAATCTTCAGTCTGCTTTATCACTACAATAATTTAGTTGCTTGGAAGCACAATTGATTAGGCCAAAAAGTCTTAGCTAAAAAGGAGCAACTAGTGAGGTAGTACATATACGCAGTGTAAAAGAAATAAATGTCTTTATAATTTATTTTCATAAATGATTTTTAAAAGTAGCATGTTGGTTTTCTGCATATTTTAATTATGACACTGGAGCACAAAACAAATCACAAACAGAGGAAACATACAGTTTAAAGATCCTGCTTCTTCAGACATTGAGAAAACAAACTAAGACAGCTCCTGCATCTTATCTACTCGGTCCTCATCAAAACAGTGCAATCAGAGTCCTCCTTTAATACTATGAACCCATCAGCTATAACATTAAGACCAGCTTAAACATTAAATCTATGCCTTCATAGATCAGACATTTTGTTTGAACATTTCCTTCTAATGCTTGATCAGGTTTAGGTCTGGGTAGTATGGGCGCGAAGTCAACACTTTTACAGAATGTTCATGTTCATTAAACTGTTTCTACCATGTGGCAGGAGCATTATTGTATTGGAAAAGGCCACCTTTAGGGAACACTGTTGCCATGAAAGGGTGTACTTGGCTTATAACAGTGTTTAGGTAGATGTATGACGAAGTAACATCCACATGAATGTTAGGACTCAAGATTTCCCTAAAGAACATTGCCAGAGCATCACACTGCATCTGCCAGCTTGCCTTTTTCCCATAGTGGCTTGTCATGCCATCTTTTCTTTAGGTAAGTGATGTACAAGCATTCAGCCTTTGCTTCTTGGGCATCCATGACTTGGTCACCAGTTGTCCTTCCAATAATGACTTTTGGTAGGTACTAACCAACACAAACCACATGTTTTTGAGATGTCTCGCCATCACACTTCAGTCCTGTCTTAGAGTTGCTTAGATTGTTACACTTGCCAATTTTTCCTGCCTCCAACACATCAACTTTGAAAACTGACTGTTAACTTGCTGTCATTGTAACATGACAATCAGTGTTATTCATTTCATCTGTCAGTGTATTTTATGGATGATTTGTGAATGATTTCATGCAATCAGTCAGATTTATGTAGTACACTCGTGGAGACGTGACGGTATGCTTATTTTATAGCCCTTGTGTTAAGGCATTTAAGTCAACTGAATGAAAATTATTTATATAGCACTTTCAGCAATGGACATGTAAAATATTTGTTCAGTCAAGTGCAGACTGCAGTGAACAGCATGGACCAGTACTGGGTGCCTGTGTTACAGTGCAGCGGCCAGGGATCATTTGATAGAGTCATTTATGTAAGAAGCCTGTGGGTTGGCAGTTGGTTTGTGTGCCAGCAACTGGGCTCTTGTATTTTAGTCATGCATTGTTGGCGCGTATGAGTGCGGGACAAAGCCTGACCAGTTTCCACCACTGAATTTCTTGCATCAGAGCCAGGGGATGGATTGTATGCTCTTGTTACTATCCACTATCACCCAAATAAGGATGGGTTCTCTCTTGAGTTGGGTTCTTCTGAAGTTTTCTTTCTATTATTTCGGGAAGTTTTTCCTTGCCCTGTTACCCGTGTCTTATTCCTTGTTTCATAGTTAGTCTATACTTTTTTCCATGCATGTTCTAATTTATTTACATAAATTTTATAATCTGTAAAGCTGCATTGTGACAAAGACCATTTGTTAGAAGCGCTATACAAATAAAATAAAATCTGATTAAATGTCTCATATTGAATACACTAAAAAGAAGTATCCCATTTTAAAAGTTATTTCTTTTGACCAGGATTCGTACTGCAACCATTTTTTTTTTATTTTAATGATTTTTAATGAAGACACTGGTCATATAAAACACATTTCAATCCTGATGTATACTGTAAATGAAAGCTCAACTAACAGTAAAAGAAGAAAAAAGCTCCTGTCACGCAATTACATTTCTTGTTTGTCGTCACGCTATAAATAGGACGTTAGAAGGCCCAACATATTTAGCGGTACAATTCAAAAAGGACGGTATGGGTGACTCTGAGAAAGAGCTCAGGGGAGGCATTTCTCTCAGCAGGGATTGCCATGCTGAACTAAGCCCCCTGATCCAGTAGCAGGCTCACTGGCAGAGGAAAACAATTAGTACCTCTCGTTCTCTCAGGCTTAGAAAACACGGCTAGAAGAACTGCACGGAGCCATAAAGCGCTGCAAGGTTTGTCTCTTAGCTTTGGGGCATGGACACAGGGAAGAGTTCATTTGCTGGGGTGTTTGCTTTGTTTTGTAAGGACTAGCCACTTTTACTAGTGTCTCCTCTGACCCCTGGCTAATATTAACCATAGCTCATGTTTCATGGAATATCAGTTGTCTCTTAGTTATTTCCAATTAAGCCTGTTGCATGGTTTAAAGGATGCTAAGATTGAGGTGCTCCTCCAGTCGGTAGCTGACTCGATCAATTATTAAGTAGGTGACTCAATGATCTTTTCAAAACGATGCCTAAATACAAACGTTTAGGCTTTTGTGTTTGCCATCGCTTTAATATTCATTATCCTTTCAGCTCACCTGGTCTTTGTTATCTGCTATAAATAATGCAATTATAAACAGGGACAGGATGTTTACTGGTCTTCTTAATTATTTTAACAGTTTTTTTTTTTTTTTTGCTTTGTTAAAGCTTAACTTAAAAAACTAAACAAGCTTGAGTGTTCATTTACCTTCACTTGATAAACCTTCAGTAATCCACTATTTGGGATATATTTTTGGGACTATAGATGCTGCTCTGTAGAAGACATCTGAGCTGTGACTGTGATGGCCAGCACTGACTGTTCAGCATGCTGCTTGCTGGTTTGCGTGCATCAGAATGAGCTGGCGCTCAGAGCAGCGTGCATGATGAAGGGAGCTGAAGAGAGCAAAAGCACTGGCTAGAGGACGTTTTTTGTGACCTTCAGGCATGTGGGCTGCGTATGCTGGAGCTGCTCACTCATGTGCTTCCATTTTTCTCTTGTGTGCTGAGATGCTAATAACAGGTTGTTGGGCTGATGGCAGGAAATGTTAATAACCTGTTTGGCTCCTAGCACACGCTAAAGTACATCAGTGTGATCGGATGGAATGGTTTATGTGGGTCTTTAGAGGTTAGGTGTTCAGCTGTCGGAGATTTAATGATGTTTTAGGCTGCAGTCTCTTAGATTAAACCTTATTCTTATTATTGTCATCTTACCTATTGGTTGGCTAAATAAAAGTCTTTTAATGAGTTTTTCTTAAACCTCAGCAGCTAAATTGCTGCTTGTGAGCCTGTTAAAGCGGACTGCATTGTAAAGGTGAGAGCTTTAGGAGAGTAAGCTGTTCTGTTCGGCTTAAATGACAGACTGTGTAGACATGGTGTATAAACACTGTACGGTAGAGCTCAGTGTCACTGAGAAAACCTCATTAAATATAGATGATAATACACCGCCATATTGTTTGCTGATAGATGTTGCCATTCAAAGTATTAATCAATCAATAGTCCCGGTGCTACTAGGTTTCACCAGTGACCCCTGGGGGACTGGGGAAGGACTATATGTTCAGAGTTAGAGTGGGACTGCTTTTATTTGTAAAGCCTTAAAGTGATTTTTAGTTGTTAGTACTTTACACAAACTTCCTTTTTAGATTTTGGATTTGCTCTGTCTGTACCAGCATGTCCAATTTATTGCTTCATCAATATATCGATAAGTCTAAACTTGTCCTATAGAGACAAAGCGTGTGAGAGAAGACAGAGGGAGAGAGAGAGGTTGACGATAAAACCCCACCCAATAAAAAAAGATTAAAGGTTCTCTCAGCACAGGAAGAGAAGAATGTGTATGTGTACATGCATGCTCTTTCTTGCACACATGCTCATTCCCTCTTAAAATATTGATTTATGGATTATCGGGTATGTTTTGCAGGCATCAGGGAGCTGGCCGTTATGATCACCCTTATTTTTGGAAAAGAATAAAGTTTTGCACAAGTTTTCATTTGCTTAATACATTTAGCAGTTTGCACGCATCTAGGTTTAGTGAATGCAGATGGAAATGCATAGAAATGCAATAAATGCTTTTTTAAATAAGGGTCACAAATTATTATTATTATTATAAATATTAACAGCCTCAACCAGAATAAGCTTCCCATTATTTTTCACTCTAATTATAAATTCATTTACTAAATACCTACAGAATGTTGTGCTTATTGGATATTTACAGGTTTTCTTTCTCTAGACTAGTATAATGTAGTAAAACATAACATGTTTTTTTTCTTTTTCTTTTCAAATGCACAAGTATTAATTCTTAAATCGAATAATCTGATTGAGCGAGAGGCATTTCAGGAGTGGTGGTGATAGACGGTAACACCACTGGGACATGTTCTAACGAATGTTAATTACACTAAATGTCGGTAGGAGTAGGTTTGTGCAGTCCGTAATACTGTTGAAAGAGCAGTACTGTCTGCCAAAAGCCACATTCAAAACCAGTCATGGAAACACTTTCGGTAAGAAAACGCATCTGATAACATTAATTAATTAAAAAAAAAACAAACAAACAACACTTGGTCTATTTAAGTAGTGGTGCTTGCAAAGCATCACTATTGTTATCTTGCAAAATTCTTCCGTACAAAAGTTTGGCGCGTAACTAGTCCCGCACCGTTTGTCATAGACCCATGAGTGAGGTGTCAAATCATGCGGCTTATACGGGAATGGGGTGCTATGACTTTTATAAGGGGTGGGCGGTTAACCGGCCAAAGAATCCCATAGACTTAACATTGAGGCCAACTTTGACGGATTGTAGCACAGAGAGTGAAATTTGTAGAGACGTCAGATTTACCACATTTGAAGAGGATTGCAGCCTGTGTCAGATGATACCCCGCACAGGGGAATAAGTTCGACCCCCGGGGCAAGAGAGGTCCCCAAAGTTGCCCCCTAGAATTTGAATGGGGATTTTGGCGACTTTGCCCATTGACTTATAATGGGAATTTTAAAAAATTACTAGTGCCGCACCGTTCGTCGTAGACCTATGAATGAGGTGTCAACCCGTGCGGCTTATTCAGGAGTAGGTTGCTTTGACTGTTTGAAGGGGTGGGTGGTTAACACTGACAACACAGACTTAACACTGACAACAACTTTGACTGAGTCCCGCACTGTTCGTCGTAGACCCACGAATGAGGTGTCAAACCGTGCGGCTTATTCGAGAGTAGGGTGCTCTGACTGTTTGAAGGGGTGGGTGGTTAATTGCCCCCGCAGGGTCTAACATTGAGACCAACTTTGACCGAGTACCATGAGTGAGGTGTCGAACTGTGCGGCCCATTTTCGGGAACAGGGTGCTGTGACTTTTCTGAGGGGTGGGTGGTTAATTGCCCCCGCAGGGGGCAATTAACCCGCCCACAGACTTAACACTGAGAACAACTTTGACTGAGTCTTGCACCGTTCGTCGTGGACCCATGAATGAGGTGTCAAACCGTGCGGCTTATTCGGGAGTAGGGTGCTCTGACTGTTTGAAGGGGTGGGTGGTTAATTTCCCCCGCAGGGGGCAAATAACCACCCACAGACTTAACATTGAGACCAACTTTGACTGAGTCCCATGAGTGAGGTGTCAAACCGTGCGGCCCATCTTCGGGAACGGGGTGCTGTGACTTTTCTAAGGGGTGGGTGGTTAATTGCCCCCGCAGGGGGCAATTAACCACCTACAGACTTAACATTGATTTAACTGTGGATCTGACTGTCGTAGAGACACTCTTTTGCATTTATCATCATGCTCATGAGCCACGCCCCCTAGCACCCTCATTAGCATGCTTTTAGCATGATGCTAACGCGATTAGCATTTTGCTAGCATGATACTAACAAAATTAGCATGTTTCTAGCTTTATGCTAATTTCATCAGCACATCGCTAGCATGATGCTAACGCTATTAGCATGTCGCTAGCATTATGCTAACTTTTCCCTAATCACATGTATAGAATGGTCCTATCATCATGCTAGTGTAATTAGCATGATGTTTAGCTGATTAGCATGGTGCTAGCTTGATGCTAGCTATATTAGCATGTTGCTATCAAGATCCCATTGTCGTAGAGATATGGAGGGTCAGAGTTTCGCCACGGCAAGCACCACTCACATTTTCTTCAGGAAATGTACCTCTCTAGTTATCACTACAATGCTAACTAGCTTCTTAAACAAGGCACTTTTTAGCGTGTGGAATAAGTGATCATACTCCTTAAATTGCACGTTAGCTTTACATTTAGCGCTATTGATGCCCTAACTGTATTGCTAACTGACATGGGTTGTTAAAATTGCACATTTTGGTAGAGCAACTACTCCATGCAATTACTCCGTCATTGAGTTCTTGATAAAGGAGGGATACTCTGGGCTGTCCAACATTCACAGAAGGCTACAAGATGGTTACAGAGATGATGCCACTGAGCAATGTGCACAGAGGGATGATGTAGTTTAGACGAAGGGGAAACCAGCATTGAAGACCAAACATGTAGTGGGGGAACATCAACTTGCAACTACTGACACAAAAGTGGGTACCACAGTTCGCACCTGAACTTTTTTAATGGCACGATGTTCAGTAGTACACTGTTGAACAGAGGAAGTGCTACTTTACTAACACGTGCAATTTGAATGATCTACTGTAGGTCAGTTAACAAAGAAGTTATGCCCACTTAAGCAGCTCTCACATTTTGCTTGAAGTTTTTTAGGAGGATATCCATGATCCAAGTGATCTAGTTGCGTCAGGTGTCAGTGTGACCTCTTTTTTTTTTGGTATTTTATATAAAGGATTTTTTATTTCCTTGCCTTATTGTGCAATACTCTGCAGGTAAAGTTGCATAATAGGTTAGAATACATAATGTGTGAAGAAGCCTTTTTTATCAAGTCTCTTTCAGTAAAGGTAATTACATATTATTGTAAACATCTCCTCTCATAGTATTACAACTTTTAAGCAATCTCCATCCGATCTGATGTCTGTGGTACCTACTATTGCAAACACCTGAATAATAGGTTATATAAAATATCATGCATAGTCAAAATCATAATGCAACACACAGGCATGATGACGTTCTCAGAAGCATACTTTGTGCCCAGCATTCAGATATCTGATGAATTGCTTTATCCCAAAATTTCAAATCAGTATTTTTGAGTTAAAAAATGTAGGAGAGCTTAATTCTTTCCTCCCATGTTTGTTCCATGTCATGTTCCTGTAGACCGATGCATCTGTACACATCCAACCGTCAGCCTTGACACAACCATTCACAATACTCTGCTCAGTCATGGGTTTGAGTGGTGCTGTCGCAACGGGTTGTTAGCATTCAGTCGATCCTTTATGTCCAATGTGCAAAAAGCAATTGCTTTGCTAGAGTGTTAAGTCTTATGTTTCGGACTGTTTTCCAGCCTCAGTGATTCTGATGAAATTCAGGCTTTCAGCACCATGGAGAGCTCCATCACGGCTGCTCCCTTGACCTGCAGTGTTTCTCAGTTGCACAGAATGAAAAGATTGTGCATGGTTTTTTACAGTGTAATGTCTGTACTGTACAAACCATTTGAGTATGAACATGATGCATGAGAGATTTACTGATTTTTAAAACAAGCATGAAGATTTGGGTATGAAGTGTGAATCTTTTTGATTGCCATTTTGTGTAGGTCATATTAAGAGGTATACAGTATATATCAATGACACATCAATGAAAATGTGATGTTCAATAAGACTATCCTTTTTATGTTTTAACTTGCTGCTGGCAAATTACAGCACGTGCTAATACGGGAGTGGGAGCTCAATGTGTTAAGGCAGAGTTTCCCACAGGTCTGAGGTTATACATTACCTGCCAGCACAAAAGTGGTTTAGTAAACATCAAGAACTAAACCCTCTTTGGTGTACAAAGACGGCACTGTCTCAGAGCAAGTAGCCCTTAAAACCCAGAGTATTTTCTTAAGCCATTTATTGCACTCCTATGCTTTAAGAAATATGTATGGGGCGGTCAGGATTGCGCGATATAGAGTGACATATGCTTTGTTTAGTATAACTTGGACGATATAAAGGCGCAGATTTATAAGATCACATGTTTTAATGTTTGGTTTTGGTTTTTGTGATGATGATGATGATGATGATAATAATAATAATGATTTCAATTTAATTTGATTTGTTCTGAATACTTTATTTCTAAAAATAAAACAAACAAAATAAAATCCTACCACTTTTAACTACTTAACAATTTCAGTCAATTTATACCACACATAATACACATTCTTTATTTTTTGGGACTTTTTTCCAGATTTTCTCCCTAATTTAGTCGTGTCCAATTCCTCCCGTCACTAAGTACCTCTCATCCCTTCCCTCTGAGAGAGCTCGGCCAATCAACTCTCTCCAGACCTCCGGCTGTGAGAGAGGTTACAGCATCACCCGGGGATCGAGACAGCGATCTCCGGATGATAGGGCGAGCACTTTACAACTGCACCACTCGGAGTATATAGTTCTCAATACAGTAATTTAAGTATGGCAAAATAGATGAGCAATACAGGGTGTTAAATAACTTCTGATTCAATAATAATAATAATAATAATATACACATTTTATGAGTTCTATATTATTATACATGATTCCCATATTCTGGTAGCAGTAAAATGTACAAGTTTTTAAAGTACTGATAAATTTGGATTTACCCAACATATCAGAAAATTCCAAATGCACACTTCCCCATCGACACACACTGGCAGGACTTCCATACAAGTATTTTTTTTTTTTATATGCCGTATTGCTTTTACGGTAGCAGAATAAATGTGTACAGAAGCGGTGGCGAGTGAGCGTACTGTCCACTACTAATTAATCGATCGTGAATGGGATTGTTCTCCTGGACAGATTTTTTATTTTTTTTTTATAAGAAAAATAATAATAATCCGCATTATTATATATTATATTATATTATATATATATATATACACTCACCTAAAGGATTATTAGGAACCCCATACTAATACGGTGTTTGACCCCCTTTCGCCTTCAGAACTGCCTTAATTCTACGTGGCATTGATTCAACAAGGTGCTGAAAGCATTCTTTAGAAATGTTGGGCCATATTGATAGGATAGCATCTTGCAGTTGATGGAGATTTGTGGGATGAACATCCAGGGCACGAAGCTCCCGTTCCACCACATCCCAAAGATTCTCTATTGGGTTGAGATCTGGTGACTGTGGGGGCCATTTTAGTACAGTGAACTCATTGTCATGTTCAAGAAAACAATTTAAAATGATTCAAGCTTTGTGACATGGTCCATTATCCTGCTGGAAGTAGCCATCAGAGGATGGGTACATGGTGGTCATAAAGGGATGGACATGGTCAGACACAATGCTCGGGTTGCCCGTGGCATTTAAACGATGCCCAATTGGCACTAAGGGGCCTAAAGTGTGCCAAGAAAACATCCCCCACACCATTACATTTTATTAATTGCATTAATGAGAAATTGAATATATATATTATATACAAGCATACTCTCGGCATGGGGAAACACTGTAAGGCTCTGAGTAACTGATCGGAAGGTTGGCGGTTGCACCCTCAGCTCCAAAAAGATGCAGCTGTTGGGTCCTTGAGCAAGGCCCTTAACCCTGTCTGCTCCAGGGGTGCTGTATCCTGGCAGTCCCTGTGCTCTAACCCTAGTCTCCCAACAAAGCTGGGATATGTGAAGAATAAAGAATTTCCCTTAAACTTTTAATCGTGTTGTGTGGTCCGGAGAGGCCCTTTTTGGGGTTAAGTGTTTGTGTTTTGCCACTGCGTCCACACTGCTGCTGTCTATTTTATCATCATCCTTTGTGCACTTTTTAATTATAACAACCGTCATGGGTTTAATTCATTTCTTACTTATTTTAGACTATGGTTTAGAATTTTTCTTTCTTTTTATTGCTTGAACAACATTTCAAGAGGTGTGCTGAGATGCATGCACATGAATCACTGGTTTCAAGGACGGCGCTCAGGATTTCTGTCCTGCGTAGCACTGTGGGAAAACGCTTTGAAATATTGTGTGCACGGCTCTGACTAATTTCCTGTCTGCAGAAAAGTAAATTATTAAATATATGGGGCAAGGGTTGAACATGAATTTTAAGACGACTTCTAAAATATCTATTCTAAATATGAATAGTAAGCAGTCGAGCGAATTATCGTTATAAGGCCGTTCATCATTAAAAGCAAACATGGACCACTCGTTCTTTCTGTTCTGATAATGACTTCAGGCGTGTACCATCACATTACCTGCTGACTGTTAAAAGCTGCACTGCAATATGCAGAAAGATAAAAGACTGACATAAAAGCCTGCAGAAATAATGCTTTTTTGTATTGTATAGGTTTTTATTCAAAGTCGTGCTTTGATATGCTAATGGCAACTTGTGAAGACCCTTGGTTAGCTGTTCGCATTTAGTGGCGTTTGAGAGCTGAGAGCTAAAGCTACACAGCTGCTCTGCTTTTCTCGAATCAACGCAACTGCTGAAAGTGCTGGCACATGCTCAAAAGCTCAGCTTGCTCTCCCTTCACCTCCCCTTCCGCCTCCATTTTGAATTTTCCTACCCCCGCCCTGGCTGTAGCACATTTCTTCCTGACTTGTAACTATGCCTGTTGTTTCTTGCCCTCTTTAAAACTTTAATGTTGCCTGTGTTGACGTGTAATGTGATGGTTGATGTAAAAAAAAAAAAATTCAAGTACTTCTACGAATTAATCTCATTTTTCAATGAGAATGAAAAAAGGGATGTTAATTTTAAGGAAAATAGTTCTGGACTTGCAGATAAGCCTTTTGACTTTAACAGGTTTAGAAGTAGGTTTTTACCCTCTGGGAGTACGTGTCAAAATCTCAGGTCTATAAAACAGTGGATCTTGATTTTCACCTCCACAAGAGGGTCAGGGTCAGAATTATCCAGTTGCTCTTGAGTAACAGCACTAGCATTTAATTAATATTATTTTTTTAAACGATGTAACCGAAGATAGATGGCGAGTAGTTGTTAAGCATGCTCTGGGGGCTCGCCAAGTAAATGTAATGTGCTCTTTAATTACTCGGCCATAGCACAATCCAATTGTGTTCACTGTCCATCAAGCCTTCTTCCATTCAGCTGCCCGTTGATGTTCCATCTCAGTTATTTAAAAATACATGTAGAGAGTGTAACTGGGTTACTAAACTAATTACACCGACTATGTTACACTGAATCAGGGGTAACGAATACTGTGCAATAATACACAACACGCAGTATGCAGTGTTTCAAACAGCAAGTCGTTTTCCCCTGTGTATGAATGAGAGCGTGTGTCTTAGGATGGGCCCTGGCTCCTGCATGATCTAAACCAGGAGAAATCACTTATTGAGGGTAAATAAATGATTATACATTGTGTCCGTTTCCATCTTTCGGTGAGCATTTTATCTCACAAATAATCTAAAAAACAAATTATGCTGTGCATCATAACTCCACCTGTTTTATACGTATTTATACGCTTGCTTACAGCTACTCTTAGCATAGTAAAAACATAACAGCCTGTCGGGACGTCTTACACTCCTAGCTAAATTTATTCTGGCAATCTGTATACACATACACTAATAATGGTTGTTTGTTTATTTTTCTTTTACACCCCTTATCCTCCATACAGAATCACAGGGGAGGACCTGTAGCCTATCACATGAGACTTTAGGCACAAGGCGAAGTACACCCTGGAGTGGGTACCAGTCCATTGCATGGCACACATACATACATACATACATACATACATACATACACACATACACACATACATACATACATACACACATACATACATACATACATACATACACACTACGGACAATTTGGGAACACCAGTTAACCTAACCTGCATGTCGAGAATTGAACCCCGACCATGGAGTTGAGAAGCCACAATGCTCACCACTGTACCACCAGGTGTAAATTTACCATTAAAATAGGCAAGATCTACAAAATATTGACATTTGTTTTTATAGTAAATGTACTGCATTGCATATTTTTAGAGACTAACGTGAGAATTCCGCTTACTACTGTAATGGATCTCTAATTGGGGAAAGACTGTTATGGTGTGAGCATTACATGTGACAAGGCTTTCAAATTTGGCTAAAATGGAGTAAGCTTGGTGTTATGTCATTGTACGCTGCTTTATAAACAGGACAGAAACACTTTTTACCAGATAGCAAGTTCTGGACTAGAGTTCAGGGATAGAAGGAATATCTGGTGAGTTCTTGTGAAATATTGTGGTGTCTACTTTTTTCCACAAGCACCTGGAGCTCCAGGTCAACATTTATCCATTTTAATGTCATGTATGGATACACCAGACTCTTGCACCTCTAATGAACGGTGCCGCATAGGCTGAGGGCTTACTGACCAACTCCAAGCTAACAACCACTCAACTCCAAGACTTGTTTTTTCAGACATGGTCTGGATAGAACCCTATATACATGCGCGTGCACACACACACACACACACACACACACAAACACACAAAAAAAAGGTTGTACACATTGTACAGTTTATTTTAATTAACTTTTTCATTAGAGATGAATCTTTATCCTCGTAGGGCTGCTGTCAGGGGACCAAACAGGTGAAAGTCTGATGGAGCGAAATCAGAATTATAGCACCTCAAAACAAAGTTTTCTCAGTGTCGACAGTGTGGTCACTTACATGCAAGATTACAACGGCCTTGGATATCAGTCCTTCGTGTTTAATCTAAAGTTAAGGCTTCAGCTCTTCAATAAGTATCTACCTGTAATGAGCACTGTCGATTGTTGAACCTTTTTCCTGATAATGTTCCATTACTGGTCCTTGAAAAACCCAGAAATGTGTAGGCATCAATTTTCCAGCTGATGGTTGGCATTTAAATTTTCGTTGGTTGGCGATTGAGGATGTTACTATTCAATGCTCTGCCATTGGAAGTAGTGGCAAAAATAACAAAGTGTTATTTTAAGGAAAATAGTGATGATGATTAAACATAATTAAAAGATATGACATGGTATGATGCACTATAGAAATGTTTTAATCTAAAATGTATGTAGTTTAATAATTTCTGTTACTTTCACATTAGTCTGATGACAATTAACCATAAATGTTTTATTTATATGGTCATTTAATTAAATGTTTATATCAAATAAATATTGTATATTTCACACTATAGTTACAATAAAACCACATTGTACAAGTTACGTTACAACTTTATTTATATTCACGATGAGGAGATTGAGGTTATCCACAAAAATACAATCGCAGGCAGGGATGCCAAAGGCGTTCTCCACAACACGTCTCCCACAGAGATCCTGTAGTTGGTCACAAGTTCCTCGTCTGTAAATCTTTGTCTACTGTAGGGCTTCCTCAAGAAAAAAAGCATCACCCGAGGATAAAATAAGGCATGGGCTTGGTCATCATTGGTCATGGGTTCTGGTTGAGGAAACGGTATTTAATAGAGTACTTTAGGATACCAGGTATACGCTCAAACTACAAAAAAGGAATCGCCCCACGGTGCTCTTCTTTTGTGCAAATCACAAGTAGGGCCTCCAAATTTGCTCGCACGTCAGTTACAAATGGAGTAAAGTAACACGTTGACACCTGCACAGCGGTGACTGGGGAGACAATAGCCTTGAATAGGAAGCACTGAGACAGTGCGGCCAACAGATGTTGTAATGTAACCAGAGGGCAGTTAATTATTGAATTACTCTTGTGTGTTTGTCTGTGTCTGTATGTAAGTGTAAATAAAAGAACGGTTTTGTCTGTACATTTGTCATAACTCGCTCTTTCAATAATGGCTTTATGCTTCATACATTAGAGGGCCTCAAACCCAGAAGTTTTCACAGCATACTGCGATTACGTCGAAGTGGGGGCACGTGTTAAATCAACAGCTAGACAGAATTTATTGAAACTTTTGCAGCATAAATAGTCTCGCCCCTTTCATGTTTACATGTATATAAATGAATATCACACTAAAAGGATTTATTGAAATGAATATTTACAATAATAAGATTAATTGACTAAAAAATGATTTAATAACACTAAATTTTTAAAAAGTGTTCCAAATTTTGAGACTGACGTCCTTATTTAATAAGAACTTACTAGGTCACGAAAGTAAGTCGATATTCAAGCTTACAAAGCTTTTTTTTAATAAGTTAGCTGGAGAGATCTGCTGTACAGAAAGACATGTATGTGGCCTTTCAGCCTTTCCACAAGCTTTTTTCCCATTAACGATGGGTACTTCTGCAAGTAGATGAAGAATGATAGAGTGAAGTAACACATTGACACCTGCACAGAAGTGACTGGGAAGATAGATGGATAGAATGATAGATGGATAGACATACAATCATACTATAAGAAGCTGTGGATGTACTAGATATAATTTAAGATCCAGTAACTGGAGCATTGTTGGGGATGTATGATTAGATTTACACTAATTACGCACTAAAAGACAAATCACACTAATGATGAGCTTTAGGTGTTATTGTACACACACTGGTTTCAAAAGTCTTTTGCTTTGTTCTTATAAAAATGTAAAAGTTTTAATCAATTGACATTTAACCAAAAAAAGTGTGTTTCAAGCTGCCTTGGTCACGGCAGTTGATGTTAAGAGTCATGCTTGGCTTGTCACTGCTCTGACTCTGATGAGATGTTTGTGCTTTGAGACAGATTGCATCTGCCTTTTGTCATTCCAATTACCTCAGAGAGTGCGAATTTACATTTGCAGAAGCCGACAACAAACCTGCTCATCAGCCGGAGAAATGCTGGGAAATTGGGTGTCTCTGTGGTGCAGTGTGCCTTTTTAAATCAGCCATCTCATTTCCTATGTGTCCATCTGCACATGGCCTTTTGGGGTCTATTCAGTCTGTTTCTTTCAGCAGAAATGTTCAATATAATTGAATTTTTATCGCTGGCCTCCTAATTATTATAAACCTACTCAAATATTTGTGCAAGTCTAACTCCAAATGGCTCATTTATTATCCAGTCTTAATATTTCTTGTCTTGTTTTAACTTTCAGTTGTGATTTATTACTCTTAACTTGGAATATAAACCAAGAAATACAACCACCTATTAGCGGAGACCCGGATGCATCATTTATCATTCATTGTGTTAATTTGTTTTGTGGTAGCAAAGATACGTACTATCTTGCATAATTCATCATCACGACATGGGGAATGCTTCTTGCATTCGCTGCTTAAATCATCAGGGTAAAAAACGTATCATGCTTGAATAACATTGCGCAATATTACCGATTTCCTGTGCTTGATGATTATTCTAGTATAGCTTCAGGATATTAATCAATAATAAAGATCAGATCATTTATTTATTTTTCAGGATGCAGTATATTTTTTACTTATGACATTTTCAGAAATGAGATACTGGCAGAGGGAGACATGGAGTATACAATATACAGCTGCTGTTATCAGTAGTAGGACTGTAAAGTGGCAGTAGTGGGTTAGGACTAGGTTGTAGTAGGCCTTACATTTTTACTGTTTTCATTTTTGTGTTTATAGTGTGTCACAGTTCCTTCCTTCATTCATTTATTAATTTTTATCAACAAAAGAATTGTATAATGCAAAGAGTCTTTACACCTTACTGTTCATGGATAGATAAAACAAATGGATAGAATCCATAATGATGAAATTGTTGCTGTGTCCTGCTTAAGGAATGTTGTGTTGCATCTGTGTGTGGATCATGTTGATATTTTTTCTCTTCTTAATTGGCAGTGACTAATTTGGAAGATGGATTTGCAATCAACCTTAATTTTTAGCGCTCGTTTCTTTTAAGTGTTCCACGCAGGCAGTTTGATCTGGGAAACATATTAAAGCTTTTGCCACAGTTTCTAATATTACTAGTGGTATTAGGGATGTCAGGCAAACTGCAAAGGACTATTGATTTACATTGTTTTGATGTTTTATGTTGTAAGAGAACTTGCAGAAAAAGAAACTTGCAGAAGGTTTCGGGGGTGACCGTGGGACTCGGTGGCATCGTTATATCACAACAGAGAATAGTGTTGGAGTTCGGGTACGGTTAGTTCCTAAAGACTGGCATTGGCCTGATCTCTTTTGCAGTGTTTCTGGCACTTTTCTCCTTTCACTATGGCTTCATGCATACAATACTTGTGTGACTGTACATACTTTGAAAAAATAATCTGGTGTGAATGTAATCTTGCTGTATGCTTTGCTTAAAACTGTTTTAGCCATACATCTTATTTTAAATCATAAATAGGTCTATAGGCCTACTGTAGAATCTGAATTTATTTAAACGATTAGCTGTCTGGGTTTATGTTCCTTTTTCTTATAGTTTAACCAAAGACAGCGAAGATTAAATGGTTTTGAGACTCTGAGCTTTTAGTAGTTTGTGCGTTACATGTTAGTAATGACAGTCGAGGGCCACTGTGCTTCCAAAGCAACAGGCTTTTTGTGTCCTTTTTTTTCTTTGCAAGGCATAGTGCTCGTCTAGCAGTGTGAAAAAGAGCCCAGGGCAGCTTTAGTGTCTATCAGACTCCAACAAATGTGTTTTTGCCTCCTCTATTCCCCCAAAAAAACATAAACATAAACAACACTGTTTAATGGAAAATAACAGTTGTGAAGCTGGTGAATAAACCTAAAGTACAAAAGTTATAAATAATTATTATTATTATTATTTTTTTTAAGTTCAAGATCCTAAAATTGTAACAATATCAGAAAACATGTAATGTTGTATCAAGATATTAATGAAATTGTAACACTTACAGAATCGCAATATTAATTAAAGATCCAGATATAAGTTTGGATGCACCTTCTGACTCCATAATCTTTCCTGATTTTTATTTCTTTCTGAAATAAATCATAACAGCTCTTATCTAAGGCTGTTAGTGATTTTTAAGGCTGGTAACTGTAAACTTCTTCTCTGCAGTAGAGGTAGGTTTTGGTCTTTTCTTTCCTGGGATGGTCTTTATGAGAACCAGTTTCATCATGGTGCTTGATGAGTTTTGAAAATGCACTTGACAATACTGTTCTTGCAAGAACAATTTCAGAACAGCTGACCTTCATGTCTTAAAATAACACCAGATTGTTTCTGCTGTTGTTACTTAATCACCTAATGGCATGTGTGTTGTTTTATAGTCTGGAAACCTACAATATTGTTCAAGAGTGTACAAAATAAATCCAAACTTGTGTCCAAACTTTTGACTGGTACACTCTTTATAATGACGTATCAGGTGGTGACTAGTAAGCCCCATCTTTAACATTTACAGTGGGGGAAATAAGTATTTGATCCCCTACAGAATTTGCCCAAGTTTGCCCACTAACAAGGAAATGAAAGGTCTATAATTTTTATCATAGGTTTATGGTAAAGGAATGAGACAGAATATCACCCAAAAATCCAGACAAAGCACATGATGTTACAAATGTTATGAATTAAGTTGCATTTCAATGAGGGAAATAAGTATTTGATCCCCTACCAACCAACAATAATTCTGCCTCTCACAGACACACACACAGCTCTTGTGGTACGAATATTAATTTAAGAAGGTGCTCCTAACAACAATGTGGTATGTGTATTAAAGCCACCTGTCCAGAAAATCTCTATCTTCCATTCAAAGCTCACTACCATTGGCAAGACCAAAGAGCTGTCAAAGCAAGTCAGGAACAAGATTTTAGACCTGCACAAGGCTGGAATGGGCTACAAGACCATCAGCAAGAAACTTGGTGAGAAGGAGACAACTGCTGGAGCGATTATATACAAATGAAAGAAATACAAAGTAACCATTAATGGCCCTATATGCAAGATTTCACCTCATGGAGTAAGAATAATCATGGGGAAAAATGAGGGACAGCCCAGGACTACACAGGAGGAGCTTGTGAATGATCTCAAGGCAGTTGAAAGCACAGTCACCAAACAAACCGCTGGTAACACAATACGCCTGCATGGATTGAAATCCTTCAGCGCAGCAAGGCTTCCCCTCCTCAAGAAGACACATGTACAGATCTGTCTAAGGTTTGCCAATGAACAGGGAAAGATTGGGATAAACTGCTGTGGTCAGATGAGACCAAAATTGAGCTCTTTGTCATCAACTCAACTTGCTGTTTTCGGAGGAAGAAAAATGCTGACTATAGCCCTATTCGGCCGGGACTAGTTTTACAGGGGGTCGTTAGAGAAATTTGTTTCAGAGACATACTTTGTTATTTTAACCCCGTCCGAATCTGTCATGTCTGTCTTTCTCTCACACCACATCTGTAAAAATTACGGAGCAAATTACCTACTGTTTTTCAGCAAACTCGGCGATCCCCACCCGAATGAGAATGTCTGTGATTGGCAAAAATGTTTTTTTAAAAACGCGTTTTTCTTTTGTGTTTTGGTAAATACTGTACAATCTCAAGTGTGCCATTATTCAAGTTTGCACACCAATAATGGATGTAGAATCCACGCATCATGGACATGTGGTCTTGTGCAACGCCCCAGTGTAAAACACAGACACTCCTACCTACCTCCATAATAAACATGGAGATGTTAGTCCCGTCCAAATGCATACATGAAATGACAGACGTCGTCTGAAAAAATTCTAACTCAAACGTCGTTTGGAAAACTAGTCCTGTCCGAATAGGGCTTATGACACTAAGAACACCACAGTCCCTACAGTCAAGCACGGAGGTGGAAACATTATGCTTTGGGGCTGTTTTTCTGCTAAAGGTACAGATTGACTTTGCTGCACTGAGGAGCCAATGGATGAGGTAAAATTTTATGTATTGTAAAATTTTGGAAGAGAACCTCCTGAAGATGGGTTGTGGATGGGTCTTCCGGCATAAAAAATAACCCCAAACATACTTTCAAGGCAACTAAGGAGTGGCTCAAGAATACGCACATTAAGGTCATTGAGTGGTCTAGGCAGGCTTCAGACCTTAATTAAAAAAAAATGTACGATGAGAGCTGTAACTTCGAGTTGCCAAGCAACAGGCAAGAAACCTTAAACATTAAGAGAAAATCTGTAAAGAATAGTGGATTAAAATGCATATCAACATGTGTGCAAACTTGGTAAACAACTACAAGAAACGTCTTTTCACTGTGCTTTCCAGCAAGGGTTTCTCTACCAAGTACTAAGTCATGTTTTGCTTGGGGATCAAATACTTATTTCCCTCATTAGAATGTAACTTAATTCATAACATTTGTATCATGTGCTTTTTCTGGATTTTTGGTTGATATTCTGTCTCCTTTACCATAAACCTAGGATAAAAATTATGGCCCTTTCATTTCTTTGTAAGTGGGCAAACTGTAGTGGATCAAATACTTATTCCCCTCACTGTAAGAGCTACCCCACAGCTCAAATAAACCTCTAAAGCAGCTGCATGTGTCAAAGTAAAATTTAGGGTGTGTACGGCAATTAAGCAAGGTCTTAGGATATAAGTATAGCACAGTAGTCTGTTTGTTTTTTTGCTTCTTCGTGGAGATTGAGTCTTGTAAGACCGATGCTTTTCCTCCGTATCACATTGTGCAGTAATGGTTTATTAACGACTCCGTCAACACAGTGATTAAACTCGGGAGCACTGCTAATATGGGCAAGGAAGCTTGTGAAAGAAGGGAGGGAGATTACAGGCCACCCATTACCAAACTGGCCATAAACCGAAATAAATTGTGATTTGATAGATCGTTTTCAAGAAGACCAAAAAGTTTTGTTCTTCCTGAATGTGTTTTAAATTATTCTGGCTGGTTTGATCTTTTGAAACATTGAATGTCATGACATTCTGTTCATTGCCTTCGACATTTGGGTATCAGGCATTTCTCTGCTTTCTGTGAGCTGACCTTTCCCGTAAGGATATCTACCAGCTTTGACAGCTATCCGGAAGTATTGTATTATAGCCGCTGTTTAATTGGCAATGATTTAAAGGCTTTGGGGTGTATTCGAAAAGTTATGGCATTATGTATACAGAGAAAGATATTCATATTAAGAGTTTGGTAACTGAGGCACTCAAACTGATTTTCTGGGATCCCTGTATACACAACTTATATGTTTTATATGATGTAACACAAAAGTAAGAGTGAATTCATCACGTGGAAGGAAAAAGGACAACCTGTAGGAAATCCATGTGAAGAATGAGAGCACAGGTAGTGTGTACAGACTGTAACTCAGGCCTAGGTATGACCTCCTAGACCAAGTTTTTATTTTTATTTTTTTAGGCCCAAAAAAAAAAAACATTTTCATGTTGTGATAACTTTAAGCATTCAGCCAGTGGTGCTGGACTTGATATTACTCTTTCCTTAAGCTGATGTACAGTGCGAGCTTCTTTTAAACATATGTTACACAAACTCTGTCCTAGATACAAGCATTGTTTATTGCAGCATATATATTCTATTAATATTTCAATGATTTACATTAATTAGTTTTTAAGATATGATTGTACATAATTAGAGAGAGACCTTTATAGCCTGTATATGATCAGTGTTTTTAGTCCAGATGGTTAGCAGGAATTAAAACGATTGAGATCACTGAGACACTGCTGCTTCCTTCCTAAACACTGATATTAAATGCTACAAAGTACATTAATCTTTAGTCACTGCTTTTCTGGGGTGGGGTCATGGTAGACCCGGAGACTAACCCATGAACACTGGACTGTGGATGTGACACTGGATCACTGTAGTGTTCCCCCCCCCCCCCCCCACACACACACGCGCACACACACACTCTCGCACATTTATTCCACCTACTGGCATGCTTCTCAGAGGTGGGAGCTAAGCTAAGAGCCTGGAGGAAACCCACACATACAAGGGTGGAGAACATACATTGACATTGCACACAGATAATAACCCAAGATCTGACCAGGATCTGACCTGGAGTTGTGAGGCAGCCACGCTACCCAGAATTGTGAGGTTGTTTACATTACCACAGTCACCATAACCACTGGAGCTTAAGACACGCTGCTGTTTAGATTGTGGTATAGTGTTGGATTTTACTTTGCAACAAAGTGCCTGTTTTTTTCTTTTTTTGTTAGTTTTTTTTTTTTAACATGCAACCAAATGCAACTAAGCAGTCAGTTATAGAAGGGACTGCTGAAGCAGGGTGTGAGACAGAGGCCACTAGGACCAAAGGTTGCCCTATAAACTGTTTCTTAACGTCGAAGCATTTAGCAACTTTTCAAAATGTGACCACACGCCGGTGTCCAGTTTCTCTTCCTCATGTTGCTTTTATTGCCCCACAAGATACTCCTCTTTCAGCCTGTTCTTTCTTTCTTTCTTTCCTTCTTTCTTTTTTAATTTGCTGCTGGTAACCTGAGCACCGCTAACTGTTCATCATTGTAAATTAGTTTGTGTGATGCACCTTGTTTTTGAATAATTTATTGTAATGATCGGAAGTTTTCTATTCTGTAAATGATTGTCTAATCAGGGACTTAATGTGTAGAAATATCCAGGCTGAATTACTGTAGCAAATGGCTATTCATTTATTTTGTTTACTTATTTATTCATAATTTTTTTTATTTATAACTCTGATCTAAGTCATTTTTTTAAAGATGTCCTTGCAGTGAAGGATGCCCTTTATAAACAGTAGCATGAGCCTGTGTGATCAGAAGCGTCCTGCACTTCTTCATAACTGCGTCTAAAAATACAGTGACAGTATTCAAATATTCTGTCACCTGAATATGTGAACCTGTTGTTCTGTAGCTTCCCTAGGCCTGAGTGACACTCTGCAGTGGGACGGGCTCCTTCTTGCACTCCAGTTGCTGGAGTGTGGAGAGCACTTGCCTAGTTTGTAGTTAAAGAATTATCTTTAAGAAGACAGGGTTTTTTTTTTTTTTTTTTTTTTTTTTAACTGCGTATTTTGTTTGTAAAATCACTCATTAGCTTGCCAGATGTCTCTTCTGAGATGAGACACAGTTCAGTGGAGGTCCTTAGGGTGAAGTTACTTCATTAAAATTGAAGGTCAGAGTAGATGGTTGCTTCAGCATACCAATTTAACTACTTGATGTTCTTTGTTAGACGGACTAATTAATTAAAAGGGTCAGTTGTGTTTGAATTGCATGAAGGTGAGTAACAATCGAAATTGAACATATTGTGATTCAAAAACGTCATGATGTGCTTTTTGTGGTCTCCTTTACACCAGAGACTTTTCGGCTAATGGCGAATATTAGTGCAAACATGCGACTAATTTATCACGTGAACATATTTCTGACTCGTTTCTTAGAAATTTTTATTTATTTTTTCATAAAGTATTTAAGCTTTCTCTCTCTCTCTCTCTCTCTCTCTCTCTCTCTCTCTCTCTTTCTCACACACTCTCTCTCTCACATACACACTCTCGACTGTATTTGCCGTGATTGGCACAGTGTGACAGATATGACACAAAACCATCCCGTCAAAGCCTGGAGGACGGTAATTCTGTTTAGCTGCTTCTGATAATAAGTCATGCAGCTGTGCACGCATGCACGAGCACATGCAACATGCAAAAGAGTAATTCCATCTCAAATCAACCAATGAAAGAGAAATTTTCCACCATCACCTCTCAGATTTTGCTGATTTTTTCACCAATTGTTGGTATTGCCATAAAAAATAAAAAACCCCAATTTTTTTGTCCCAACTCCCACTCGTTAAAAAATGACAGCCATCTTAATTTTTGGCCTCAAAGTGCTTTAAGACATGCCACGCCCCTTTTTGAATTCCTTTTTTCCTTAATAACTCACTTGCTATATGTCATATGGAGATGAAACTGGGTATATTTATGTAAGTTTTTATGTAGATTCAGATTCTGCAATCGGAATTTGGCTATCTGCTATGGTTATGGAGATATTTCTGAAACAAACATTTTTTGGGGGTACCCCTTTTCGACCCCCCAGAACCTAAGGTCTGCATGTATATATGTTACTCAAAAAAATAGGGGTTACTTCACATCACCTTATCTTGAAAATAAATAAAAACCAGGGGTGTGTTATGCCCTGTTTTATAGAAATCATCAAAAATCAATTGTCCAGGTTTTGCAAATGTTTTACGATTTGATACACATTTTATATACAGAGAATGTACATGGATCTACACAATAGGCCTTATCTACCAGTAAATGTGTCATTTTATGGTGGTACATGTAAGATACATGTATCACTGTCAAACAGTATCCTGTAACTGAACCATTCAGGTTCATACTGATCAGAAAGTTGAATTATCTCCAACCAACTCCATGAGTGACCTCGCACTCAAGGAACTTGGTGATTGCATCATCTTTTTCTTGGTGCTAATTAAGTGCAGAAAAACAAAAGCATGTGAGTGTGTTT